>NW_024096982.1:0-430455 GCF_016545835.1 Crotalus tigris
GACTTTGGCCTGGGTGCTTCTAAAATAGCAGTTAGTTTGGATTCAGCAGGATGAATCCCAGCAGCATCAATTTTGAATCCAAGAAATTCAGTAGAAGGCACCCCAATCTTGCATTTGTCTTTTCTGAGCTTAAGGCCTGATTTCCTGAATCTTAACAGGACAGCCCTAAGCCTTTCAGCTAGAATGTGTGTGGAGTCTCCTGCAATCAAGACATCGTCAAAGTAGGGCAGACCCCTGGTATACCTCGTAGTGTGTTTTCCATTACGCTTTGGAAAATCCCAGGAGCGACATTCACTCCAAACTGCAGCCTTTTTACCTTAAAGGCTCCCCTGTGGGTCACAATAGTCTGAGCTATGGCAGCATCATTATCAACAGGCAGCTGTTGATATGCTTGAGCTAGGTCAAGCTTTGAAAAAACACGCCCCCCCTTGAGAGAGGCCAGGATGTGACTGACCACAGGAACAGGATAGGCATGTTGCTGCAATGCCTTATTGAGTGTGCATTTGTAATCAGCACAAATGCGAATGTCCCCATTTGCCTTTAGAGGCGTGACAATGGGGGTCTCCCATGGGCTGGAATCAACAGGTTCTAGGATTACTTGTTGGATTAGTTTGTCTAATTCAGTGTCAATCTTACTTTTTAAAGCAAAAGGGACCCTTCTTGCTTTAATCCTAATGGGAGTGACAGTGGGGTCTAGCTTGAAGGACACAGGTGGTCCTTTGAATGTGCCCAGCTGGGGGCTGAAAACATCTGCAAATTCCTTGCAGACTTCCTGTAGGTCGAGTGTTTGTCAGCTGTTGAGTCCTGTGACGTGTATCCCCAGGGCCTCAAACCAATCGAGTCCTATGAGACTCGTTCTTTCACCCCCTACTACTAACAAGTCTAGTGGACCTTCAAAACTCTTGTATTGCACGTTAAGGGTGGCCTCCCCCTTAACACACACTCTTGAGTTCTGAAAATCAGTTAATACAATATAAGAAGGCCTTAACTTGGCCTTAGTCCCACTACTGGAACAAATCTTCCTAAATGTATGCAATGAAATGATGGAAAGGGCAGACCCTGTGTCTAGTTCCATAGATAATGGAACCCCTTGTAGCTTCACGTTGAGTGACAGCTTTTTCTTCATGGGCTTGTGTGTGACTGTCCTACAAATGTTTCTACGCGAAGCGCAAAAACCTACCCTATTCTGGCTGGGGACTCTGGTACCCTTCAGGCGTTCTTCTTGAGGTTGTGCCTTTCGGCGGCCCAGACACACAGCTGCAATGTGCCCTTGTTTGCCGCATGCCCGGCAGGTAGCGGAGCGGAACTTGCAGTCGGTTCTCCTGTGGCGACCTCCACAGCCGATGCACTTGAGCGGAGCTGAAGAGCTTTCCTTCTGATTTTCTCCCTTCGCGGGGTGTAGACGGTCGACTTCTTAGTCCGGATCCTCCTCGGAGTTTCGTCGGACGTCTTCTTGGTGCACGGACGCACCCTCTGCACTGCTTCTGATCGGCCGCATGTTCTTGACGGCGCCGCTTGCTGCTTCTTCCGCGGTGGCTTCCCTTAAAGCGTCTTGGAAGGATAATTCTTCCTTAGCGAAAAGTCTCTGTTGTAGCTCTCGATGCCTCAACCCGCACACGAATCGGTCCCTCAGTCGTTCCTCGAGGTCCTTGAACTCGAAGGGCTTGGCGGCCTTCCGTAACGCGGCGATGTATTCCTTGACTGACTCACCGGACCGTTGATCCCTCTGCTCGAAGGTGTGGCGCCATGAGATAACGGACACCTGGGGGTGGAAGTGGTCCTTCAGCAGCTTCTTCAGGTCTGCGTAGCTTACAGACTCTACTGGAACAGGTGCTGCAAGGTTTTCTGCGATTTCGAAGGCGGCTTGGCCGCAAGCGCAAAGCAGGGTGGCAGCCTTCAAGCTATCTTCCCTCACTTGGTTTGCCTTGAAGTAGGTCTCCATTCTGGATACGTAGGACTCCCACCGCTCTGGATGTGAGACGTCGAATTCCGCAAGCCTTCCGATTTTCGCCATCTTCGGATCTTCAGGAGACGGGTCTATCAGCCAGCATACCCCCGAATGCGCACTGGATTGGCGGGCAGCTGCTGAGTCAACACCGTTCCTCTTCCGCCGCTCAGGACTCCTTGGGTAAGCTTACACTTTTTCCTTTCCATGTAGTGCAAGGCATCCCATCCTCGTCGCCAGTGTTGCGTCCTTGGCGGGAAAACAGACACGAGAAGCAGCTGGAGTTCTCAGGTTTCTTTATTCAGCGTTCAGCTTACAAGTAGATGGCTTCAGCCAGTCCCCAAAACCTCCCAGCTTCTTATATAGACGCTTCCCGGGTAAATGTGTTACTTTTCCCGTGCCAGCACCCGCGCATGCGCACGGCGCTGGCGACAGCCTGTCTGGTCCCGGGCAGCTTTGCACCTGCCCGGGACTGCCTGCAAACGCCCGAGCCGTTTGCAAGGCTCGGGACATAACAGTATGCATGCCCACAGAGAGGGCTCTGAGTGCCACCTCTGGCAGGTGTGCCATAGGTTCACCACCACTGAAGTAGGTGCTTAGCAAAACAATCCTAACAATTTTGCCATCCTTATAAGGATCCAGAGCATTTGTGACATGCAGTTTGATGAGAAAGTGGTCTAATTATGGCAAAGGACAGATATTAATGATCTCCATCTTCAGATTGCATATCATCTGCTTTGAAATAAAGATATGGCTAAATGTGTGTTACCTTATGTTGGCTACAATTAGTTATGATAAATCCCTATCATATTAGAATATAATATGGGGAGAAAATACAGCAAGAACTGGCTAGAATGAATTCATATTTATGAAACAAATAGATTGTATCTCACTTCATGCTCATATGTAATGAGGAAGGAGAAGAAACGTGCAAAAAAAAGGTTCAATCAGTCAATTTCAACTTCTCGCGGAAAAAAAAAAGTTCTTGCAAAGTTGGAATTGATTGATTGAACTTTTTAATCCCACCCAGTCCGCTGTTATCACTGCAGCCATTCCCACCCAATTGGCCACGCCAACCCAATTGGCCACACCCAGCCAATGGACCACACCCACCCAGCACTCGATGATGCATAAGTGGGTTTTGGGTTGTAGTTGGACACTCAGTCTCTAAAAGGTTCGCCATCACTGTCCTATGGAGTTTCCTGAGCACAGTCTTAACTGATAAGCTGGGAAGAGTTTGAACCTGTTAGCCTGATAAAACGAATAGGATCCTCAGAGCTATTAATATGGCTACCTGTGTTTTAGATCTATGTCTCTCATGGCTGGCTAAGTCCTTCTGGAAGGTTATGTAGTAGGGTCAATGCTTCTTTATGAGATGGAGTGGTTCTGCTGTTCTTGAAAGCAGGGTACCCTTTTCTCAAGAAGCCCAGAGGAACTGGACAAATTTAATCCAATCTCCAACTTTATTTTTTCAGAGAATACAATTGCGTTGCAGCTCAGGAGGAAGGAAATTATCTTTTCACTCAGAATTCAGACTTGGTTGAAGCACTGGGATGGTATTGGATGCGCCTATTGATTCCCTCTGATGGGTCATGAATTTATCCTGGCCCATATTGATTTCTCAACAGTCTTCAGTGCTATCAACCACAGTTTCCTTCAGGAACAGCTCAGGAGGTTTGGATTAGGGAGGCACTATGTTGGTGTGGTTCTCCTACTTTCTCCAGGGCTAGTAAAGACTAAAGCTCCTACTTTGTGGAGTTCCTTCAGAGTCCAATCTCTCCATTCCTGTTTAACGTCTACATGAAACCACTCAGGGGGTTCATCCATCAACATGTGGTAAGGCATCATCAGAATGTTGATGATATCCAACTAAACTTTTCTGCCTGGATTGATAAGTGATGCCACTGAGGTTCTTTCATGGTGTCGATAGGCTTTGGAGTCTGGATAGGGAAGGTTTCAGCTATGTTCTGAAGTCTTGTAGCAAAACTAAGCAATTGTGGATATTGGAGCCATTGGATCCAAATATTTTCACTCTGAAAAGGGTTACACTCCCAGAGTCAGAGCTAGTGAACAGTTTGGAAAATCTCTTGCACTCTGATTCCTTTTCAGAGAGCCTGTGGTAGATGTGACCAAGTGGGCGCTTTAGATAGGTTCATCTCATGTACCTATCTAAAGGTAGGAGGAATAGGAATAGGAGGCCCTATTCACAGAAACTCAGATCTACCTACTGTTTGGATTACTGTAATGCACTCTACATGGAGCTACCTTTCCAAAGCATTTGTTCAGAATGTGTAAAATAAAACAATATGGGCAGTTTTAGGTGTTTCAGGTTACACAACACTGCTGCAGTGTGAACTGTGCTGGCTTTCAAAAAGCTTCGAGGTATAATTCAAAGTGCTGGTTACTACCTATAAAGTTTCACATGGCACAGGGCCAATTGTTTCTGCTTGCCCTACCAGAGCTAACAGGGTGGACGTGCTCTGACTCCTTCTACTGAGCAGTGTCATGAGAGCCAGGAGTTGTGCCCTCTCTGTAATAGCACCTGCCCTGTAGAGCACATCTCTCTGGAAGGTCCAGATGGAACCAACTCTGTTAGTCTGTCACAAGGCAGTTAAACCTGGTTGTCCCCTTAGGCATTGGGGCCAAAATGTTAAGCATCTCTGCTGTTGATTGGGTTGGTGGTTGTTTTTTAAACTAACTGTGAATATATGTTCTTAGATCTTAGGCATATGTTATATTGATGGTCTTTGGTTGTTTTGGTTTATAATCTTTTGTTCACTGCCTAGAATCACTATGTTGTGAGACAGTTGCCTATATAAAATTTATTTAAATAATAAATTTCAGATACATTATTTGAGAATTCTTGAATTAGGAATATTGCAGTAAATGGTTTGAATCTGATTTTGCAAATGGTACATTTTTAGATCAGTTTAAATGATTATTTACACCAGTTGTATTTTCTATCACAGTCTGCCATTTTGTCATCATCTGAATAAAATCTGGCTCCATGCTTATTAGACATGCACAGATTTTGAAATAAGAAACAATTTCACCTCTCTGAAATTATATTTACATAATAATTACTATTTTTAAAGATACTTTATTTTCTCCTAGGTTTCCAGAAATGTGGAGGGCTGTGATTGGCTTGCATCATCTTTTCAGACATAAAACATATACTATAAGAAGACGCGTTCAGGCCATCAGGATCCATTATTTCTTTGACACAGCAACATACAAAGATGATATTGCTGTGTTTCATCTAAGCAAACCTATCACATTTAATTCCTATGTTCAGCCTGTCTGCTTGCCTAACTTTACTCTTGCCTTGACGTCTGATATGACATGTTTTATAAGTGGGTGGGGAATGAAAAAAGAAAAAAGTAAGTGTTTTACTTTTGCTTTAAAGTAACCTACTGTTAAAAGTGAAAATGAGTTTACTGATCTCTGAAGGTTTATCTGCACTGAGAATAACATTTTTCTCATGGGGAAACCTTCAAATCATTCTGACTGCTGGTGACTGCCTGGACAAATCCCTGCAGTTTTCGTGGCAACTATATTTTCAGAAGTGGCTTGCCATTGTCTTATTTCTAGGGCTGAGAGAGAATGACTCACTCAATGTCCCTTAGCTGGCTTCACGCCTAAGGTAGGACTAGAACTCGGTCTCTCGATTTTGAGCTTGGTGCTTTTATAACCACTACAGTCAATTGTTTCTCTCTTTCTCACATTACACACAGAGAAAACAAAGTACAATCAGGAGGGAGCTACTTTTGGATACTATTCTTAGTTAGATATACTTCATAGAGACTTGCATTTCAGTATTTTCAAATGTACACACACACACACACACACACACACACACACACACACACAGAGCCATGGTAGCTGGATATAATGGGAGTTTTATCTACTACTTCTGGAAAATAATAGGATGGGAAGATCTGATATAAACAATGTAAGACAGTGTTTCTCAACCTTGACGATTTTAAGGCATGTGGACTTCAACTCCCAGAATTCCACAGCCAGCAATGCTGGCTGTGGAATTCTGGGAGTTGAAGTCCACATGCCTTAAAATTGTCAAGGTTGAGAAACACTGATGTAAGATATGAGATAATTTTTACTCACTTCCTTTCCTGTTTACCAATCTTTAAGGATGATCTGTTTGCAGGCCATTTCTTCTTCGCTATTTCCTTCTCTTTGCAAAAGAATATTCTGGTCTTATTGGTATCAGACAATCGACAAATTATGAATAATTTCCAATTGTTAGAATATTTTCAGTTTTAATCCCAAATAACAAGGATTCTGACTTCAGTCCTATGATTCCTTTTTTTAATAATATTTTATTAGTTTTCTATATTTACAGTTCATAGGTGCTTGGCAAACAAAGTATTTTCTGAGTCCATTTGTTTTACTTAACAATACACATTAAATTCCTAACCTCTACCCCGTTTCTCTAGCCATTGATAAAATACATCCCATGTCTGAAAATATTCTGTATCTTCTTTTTCTTTAATCTTCCGCGTATGTCTATCCATTTCTGTACAGTCCAGTATTTTCTTGATTATCTCTTCTTCAGATAGCGTTTGTTCATTTTTCCAATGCTGAGCAAATTCAATTCTTGCTGCTGTTAATACATGCAACATTAAATATACATTTTCTTTATCATATTTTTCTAAATATTATATCTAATAGATATAGTTCTGGTTTAAAATCTACATGTTTTCTTTTTTTCTAACCAAATATATATTTTTGTCCAATTTTTTTTTGCTTTAGGGCACATCCACCAAAGATGATAGTATGTGCCTGGTTTTTGCTTACATTTCCAACTAGACGTGTTTTTAAATATTTTTGCTAATCTCATAGATGGTAAATGCGATCTATAAAACATTTTATATAAATTTTCTTTTTAGGCAGTTGCCATTGTCAGTTTATAGTTTCTTTCCCAAAGATTTTGCCATTTTTCTAATTCGATATTGTGCCTGAAATTTTTTGCCCATGTTATCATTGTTTCTTTCACTTGTTCATCTTCCATTTTTAAATTTAATAGGAAATTATACAGTTTCTTAATCAACTTTTCATCTGATATCAATAATACCTGATCGAACATTGTCTGGTCTTTGTAAAAACCATCTATTTTAGCATTTTTTTCATATCTTATTTGTATTTGCAATTGAGGCCATCATGATAAATCAGTACCCTGATCTTCCAACTCTTGTTTAGATTTTAATTTCCCTTCCATATTCAAAATATCTTTGTAGGTTAGAATTTTCTCAAAGTTAATTTAGGTGAACAAAAGCTTCCATTGTTGAAAGCCATCCTGGTATTTTCATATAGATTTTAGCTTTTGTCTTTTCCCATACCAAAAATAGTGCATTTCTTATAGAGTGATTTTGGAAATATCTGGGATTTTATTCTTCCCATACTGTAGAAAAGTGTGCCATCCAGTCCTATGACTCTTGAGAAAGTACCCACAGGAGACATGATTTTTCAAATCTTTTCTTCCATAGGTGACAGAAGTCACATTCTCTTTGGTTTATAGTAGACTTTATTACCAATATTGAATAACAATTAAAGAGAGCCTTTTCATGTATCACAGTCAGGGCCATGAAATGTAAATAGTCTGGATTCACATGTGGCTCCCATTCTATCTAATTTTAGAATGGAAGTTAACACGCATTTAGCCTTGTCACTGAATATTAGCATTTTTGTTATTTTATATGTTTTGTATTTTTTAAATATTAGCCATTTTTCATTTTATTTAACAAGAGTATTGGTAAAGAACCATAAACTATGATAATAGTCAACGTTCCATATCACAATAACATATTATACTGAAGAGGATACTATAAAGCAGGGGTCTTCAAACTTGGCCCTTTCATGACTTGTGGACTTCAACTACCAGAATTCCTCAGCCAGGCAGGCTTGCTGAGGAATTCTGGTAGTTGAAGTCCACAAGTCATAAAAAGGCCAAGTTTGAAGACCCCTGATATAAAGTTATCCTCTCCCCTCTTCCATAGTTTTACTGACACTGGAGTCACTGGCACTGAAAATATATTAATAAAATAAAATTTGAGAAGTTAAAATAGCAAGATTTTATTGTATTCAGAACATAATTTGGAATTAAACATTGATGATATTGTACCCAGAGTTACCCAGCAAATGGTTCCAGTAAATATATTTTTAAAAGGTATGAAATGATTGACACAAATAATTCATGAATTACATATAGATCAATAAAAGACTAAGAAATTCAAGATGTTACATGACTCAGCAATTGGCAACCACAGTTGGGTCTCACAATTTAGTCATTAAAGGGAAGAGGTGCTTAGAGAAAAATCCCATGGCCTCAACTGTTCTTATGAGTTTATTTCAGTCTGTCTTTGCCTTACACCAGGTGTATCAAACTCGCAACATCATGTGATGTGTCACAACATATCGCAACTTTTTTTCCATTGCCCGCAATGGGGTGGGCATGGTTTCGCCATGACACATCCGGTCCGAAGGCCGGCAGTTTGACACCCCTGCTTTACACGGTCAGAAGTATATGACCTCAAACAGTTGGGTAAAGTCAAATGATGGAGATGTTTTCTGAAATTTGACTCATGAGTAAGTTGGGTTAAGGGTCAAATCCTATAACCCTTTTTCCCCACTACCCCACCCTTTTGAATGCTCACTGGGATAATTAGTAAGAAGAGAATGTTTTTATATACATTTATTGAAAAGGAAGAGATTACAAGAGAGTAAGCAGGCACAACATTGGGAATATACATTAAGGAATGCACCAACCTTAGCTGTTTGCCTACCATGCTACCAAGCCTAAGAGTGAAAAAAGCCTTCAGTGTGAAACTGATTAAAGTCTATTTCAGGTGGGAACACAAGTTGGCAACAGATAATAATAAACTAAGTAAGCTCACAAAGCTGAGCTTGTTAACTTGTAGTTAACGCTTTTAAGGAAAGCCTTGTGCTTGGGAAAAAAGCAGTTCAGGAAAAAAGAACTTGTTTAGGCAATCTCTCAGCTATGTGAGTGGGAGAAAAAAGAAGAGAAAGGGGGGTCAGGCACAATACTTGTCTCAATGGATTTTATTGGGGAACTTGACTCAGAGGAGATGTTGCAAAGGTTATAAATGTGGCCATTGATCACAAAATTACTTTGTCAGCACTGCAACGCTGAACAATTCCTATCCAAGTCAGTTGCTAAATAAGGACTACCTAGATATGAAATGGACATTACATTGGAAGATTACATTTATACCAAATATACTTAGATAAAACTGGTGTGCTAACCGTTTGCAGTTAATAGTTTACAGACCTGTTTGCTAAGCCTTATATTTTACATCTATTGAATTGGCTTTGCATATGCTAACTGCTGTGAGGATACTTTATATCCCTTACTGGAAAGGATGTCTGATTCCCTCCATGGAATAATGGCTAAGTTGATACCAGCAAGCCCTGAACACATATATCTTTACATGCTTGTTATAGAGCTTACAAAGACCCACCAGGTAATCAGTACTTGTACTTTCTGGTAAAACAATAAAAAAATGCAGGTAACTGTCAGCCATGCTTTCTTGTCAACCATTAACAGAGCACCTCATCCCTTCCCTCAGGCTATGCCTAAACATGTTTATTCTCTTTTGTCACAAAAAAGGAAATTTCAAATTTCCTAATACTAACTAGTGTGTTCTTCACTTGGATTACTCAGTCATGACAATATTTTTCTCTAATGGATTATCAGAAACTTGGAAGAACAAACCAAAAACCTTTTCCAGTAAGCACAAGGAAGTAATGATTGCTGTTTCTGAAGTGGCAGTGTTGAAAACACTTTTTTCTCATCCACAGATAGTGCTATCAACACAAGGATATGTCAGAATTGCTCACCATTGCAAGTTCTTATTTGCATCATAGAATCAATGGATTTTATAAAAGTGCAGATTCTATGCAGATTCTGTGAATTTGTATAAATATCAAATTTGCATGTTTTTGTAGTTTTCTAAATAACAAATGGTTTTTCAATTGTTTGCTTTAGTCATAACACTAAATATTAGATTTTGCACACAATCAACTTTCTGTATATGTGTATATGTATCAAAATTACTGTGCTATGGAGTATTGTTCAAACATGGATTTCTGAATTAATAGCTACACATTAGAAGATATAATGAGGCATATTCAAGGTTAAATGATATTCTCCCAGTGTTGCATTACTGATCTGCAGACAATAGCTGGTATTCAGCATTTTTATATAGTTCTTGTTGCAAATTATAAATAAATAAAAGCTATTGCTTTCCTTACAGCTAGAGGCAGCTTCACATTACAAGAAGCACAGCTAAGAATTTTTTCACTAGACATTTGCAATCGATATGACTGGCATGCAGGATCAGTACCAGATACTGCTTTTTGTGCTGGCTCTGAAACTGGGGGTGTTGATACCTGTCAGGTAAATGGACATAGATCTATCTCAAAACATGTTCACTTAATTTCCAGTTAGGTTTACTAGATTAACAATTTACAGATGCATTGAAGCAGATAGGAAATGTCAGAAAAGTAAAACTAATAAAATTTCAGAATTTTATATGTGGGATATTTTTGAATTGAGATAAAAGATCAATTACTACTGCTATTGCTATTTTAGAGCTCAACCAAATAATGTTTTCACCCTGAGTGGGATTTAAGTTAGCAATGATTAATTTATCCTATGGATTTCAATGGAAATAAAGCAGAGGTAACTTATGAAAACAAAGTAATGTCTCTTCTTCAAAGAACTGCTTCTTGCAGATTAAATCTGTAAGAAGAGAAACTGTTCTCAGCCTAAGTTGGGCTCTACTGTGGGGACAGCACTTTCTTACTAACTCAAGGATGGGAGGAATGCACATTAATGTGGCCATGAGGAAGACCTAATTCTTTGTTCTCAGTTTGCCATATTGGGCTTATAGCATCAGAAGCCTGAATGTCACTGAAGATATTTGGCTGCTGTATTTTCACTAAAAAACTAAATAGGAGGAGGGATGGCCTTTATGCATGCATGCTTTTAAATAATATAAGTCACTACTTATTGTTATCTTTTTATTTTTCAGGGAGATAGTGGTGGACCTCTGGTATGTTTATCAGACTCTAAATACTACATTGTAGGAATCACCAGCTATGGTATTGGCTGTGGCCGACCAAAATTTCCAGGAATTTACACTAATTTGCCTAAGTTCATGTTTTGGGTGAAAAGACAACTTAGCGAAACCAACACTGTGAGGATTCAACATGTTCTTTATTTGGCTGTGGTGTGGAACATTTTCCAACTAATTGTATGAAGCAGCAAACTTGCTTTTTGACATGCTATAAATATGTCAGATTGTTTTTTAAATACAGTGAATCCTCTTACAATCTCATTATTTCTGAAAAAAATATTATTTAACAATAGTTTATCATTTTAATTTGCTCATCGATATATTAAAGCATGTATTTTCATCTGTAAATGAAATCTATGAATGCTCTTTATTGTTGTAGGATAGAAAGCCTCTCAGGCTTTCTTTTTGCCCCATGTTATATAAAAAAAATCAAGATGGGAGTTACTTTGAGTTTCTTTCTCATGTATCCCTCTATGGAAGGATTGAGTTGCTGAGTTCTTCTCCTTTAACTATTCACTGCTTTCTTCCCAAGGCCAGATCTACATTTCAGGAAAAACATCTGGAGGAAAATAATGGCATGCCACTTCTGTACTGTTACCAGGATCTCTGTGTGGCAATAACTAGTAACTGATCTTGATGTAAAAGCATCTTTACATTCTCCTTTTTGACACAAAACCAGCCTTCAGTCAAGTAATATGCAGATTTATTCAGAATATTTAATGGGTGTATTCAGTTGCCCAGAAGAGTGAATGAGAGTGTGATGTTGTAATTAAGGTCTCAGACTAGCACCTGGATACCCAGTTTCCAGGGCTACCCTGAGCCATAGAAATTCAGTGGGTCAATTTGGGGCCATCATTTACCCTCAGCCCAACTAAAGGTTGCTGTGCAGGGTTGTGGTGAGAAAAATGGAGGACGGAGCACTACTGTAAGTACATTGCGTCAAGTTTAAATTAAAGACCAAATATGGGTCTAGGCCATAAATACATTTATTTATTTACCCTTCTTATATATACACAACAGTATCTGTCAAGCTTCCTTTTCCTTCATAATACAGAAATCTGTCTTACATGAACGAGACCACAGCTCAGAGTTGTCTGAGCTTAATGGCAGCTAATGGGCTTCAGCTGGGCCATTATCGAGGAAAAGATTAACTGTCTATCATGGATCCCTATAACAGCCAGACTGGAGTGAAGAAAGTGGCACTGTACTGTTGCAATGCAAGCTTTGCCCCTTTGGGATATACATGTGCAAAGCTTGCACTGCAACACCACAGCACTGCTTTGGTCATGTTCATGAAAGTATAGGATTCTGTACTTCTGGGGAGCCTCCTTGAAGTCTTGAAACAAAGAGAGGATGTCAGAGTAACAAATAATTGAATCAAATACATTATAGGTTTAGCCCAAAGGGGCCATCCTGAAACCTAGGATAGTTTCTGAGTGCAAATCTCTGGCTATCACCATAAGACTATAGTTGCCTAAGATTTTTATGCACACCAATAACTTGAAATGCTGCTCAAATAAGTCCCTTTTTTCAAACATTCCTCCCCTCACTTTAATTTATTGGCCATCACAGGTTTTTTTTATAAAAAATATGCCTTTTGTTTTATTTATTTATTTTAAAGGAAGATGGTCACAGCTACAGCAAAATACTGCCTCAAAAGGAAAAAAATAGAGTGATGGGTAGCTGCAACCCAATGCTTGGTTTACAAAAGAGCTCAGAAAAAAGTCAAAGGAAAACCAGGGTGGTTGAGTTTATTCAGGAGAGGAATAGGAACAATGGGGAAGAACCTCATGAAGTTCCTTTCTTGTTCATGGAAGCTTTCTGATTGGATACACCCATCATGGCAGTCCTGGGGTGGGGGGTGGGGAGAATGCCCATGATATGCTCTCAAAGTCCAAATGTGCCCATTGGCCATGAAGGTTCAGAACTCTGAATATATGTGATGAAAGCCAAGGACATCTGTCTATGCTTGCCTGTTTTATGCAATTCCTTCCATTGGCACAAGCCAAAAATGAGAAAGATAATTTATACAGTTCTTGAAATCTCTCTCACTTCTGAGATGGTACCAGGCCTTTCATCTTCCCATTCATAGTTGCAAGAGCTATATATCATGTAAGTCATAGGGACATACAATTCTGTTCTGACTACAAAGAAACATTCATTCTACCTCAGTTAACCCTACACTTCCTCAGTTAACCCTACACATTATTGAGAAGGCAAAAAGCACCCACAAAAATGTCTGCTCTCCCCATGAGCCAAGTTTGTAATTTGCTACATTAACTCCTTTATAACTCATGTGCTCCCCCCTCCCCTTATATGCACACTGGGGATCTGGCTGGAGTGTTCTCTCTACCCTATTGATGACTGAAATGTTTCAATCTTGCTTACATCTCTAAACTCAGACCTGCAAGAGCTGGTGTGTCAGTTCCATGGAAGCACTGGCAAGTTTGCCTGCCAAAAATGAAGACGCAAAGCATTTTCAGGATTGGAGAAAATACTCTGCTTCTGGCTTGGTGAGGAACACAGAACTGGACAAAGGGGCAGTGAAGAGAAAGCCAATAAGTCCCTTGGGAAAAGACGAGACCTGTGATTGGCCTGGAGACCCCCCTGGGAAGCATCTTAAAACAGTTTTTCCCAATATCATGATGATTGGGCAAAGAATTCCCTGGGTCTGGAAAGAGTGTATTTCACAGGTATAAAACTTGTGTTTTTTAATATATATATAAAATTAAAATAATGATCACCAAGAGAAATTTAAGAAATAAAAGTTTAATCGACCAAGCTTTCGTCAAATACACTTGACATCATCAGGGTTAAAAGGCAGATGCTGAAAGAAATCTTACATATAGTTGTTAAATGCCTATCTCTGGTTTACAGAGTGCTTCGTTGGATCCAGTTGGTCAGGCTGCATTTTAAGTGCACTTCTTAAGTTACTGTATATTCCTTTCTTTTGTTTGAGTCCCTTATACTTTGTTTTATCTGCTGGTTCAGAGATAGGTGGGTTTAGGCTGAAGGTACTCTCCCCTCTCCTGTATCCAGTTCCTCTATCGTCCTGCGTATGGCTTTCTCTGATGGGTGGGGGGGTTTGATTTACTTTTCGTGCTCCTGTGGGTTTGGGGTCTGTTTTGCTTTTGTTTATTTATCTCTTTGAGCCATGGTGTAGATTCCTCCTCCCATTTTGTGTTATTCTTCCTCTTATCTTCTCTCTTAAGTGTCCTCCTTAATGGTCTGTTGTTCTGGCATCGCTTCTCTGGTGCATGCCCAGAGTGTCATCTGTTACGATCTCATTGACAGCACCCAGCTGCTCAGTCTGCTGCCAGTGAGTGTTGTTTTTGTTTGTTCCAGATTTTTCACCTTCCTCTCTTATGGGGCTCTCCTGTCTTGGCTGCAATTGCTGTTCAACCGATCGTCCTCGTGTTGAATGAAAGCCATACGCAGGATGATAGAGGAACTGGATACAGGAGAGGGGAGAGTACCTCCAGCCTTGTTGTTGTTGTTGTTGTTAATTGCGAAGTCGTGTCCGACCCATCGCGACCCCATGGACAACGTTCCTCCAGGTCTTCCTGTCCTCTACCATCTTCTGGAGTCCATTTAAGTTCACACCTACTGCTTCAGTGACTCCATCCAGCCACCTCATTCTCTGTCGTCCCCTTCTTCTATTGCCCTCAATCTTTCCCAGCATTAGGCTCTTCTCCAGGGAGTCCTTCCTTCTCATTAGGTGGCCAAAGTATTTGAGTTTCAACTTCAGGATCTGGCCTTCTAAAGAGCAGTCGGGGTTGATCTCTTCTAGGACTGACCGTTTGAACGCCTTGCAGTCCAAGGGACTCGCAGGAGTCTTCTCCAGCACCATAGTTCAAAGGCCTCAATTCTTTGGCGCTCAGCCTTTCTTATGGTCCAACTTTCACAGCCATACATTGCAACTGGGAAAACCATGGCCTGGACTATACGCACTTTTGTTGGCAGGGTGATGTCTCTGCTTTTTAGTATGCTGTCTAGATTTGCCATAGCTTTCCTCCCCAGGAGCAAGCGTCTTTTAATTTCTTGGCTGCAGTCCCCATCTGAGGTGATCTTTGAGCCCAGAAAAATAAAATCTGTCACTACCTCCATTTCTTCCCCATCTATTTGCCAGGAATTGAGAGGGCCGTATGCCATGATTTTGGTTTTCTTAATGTTGAGTTTCAAGCCAACTTTTGCACTCTCCTCCTTCACCCGCATCAAGAGGCTCTTTAGTTCCTCTTCACTTTCTGCCATTAGAGTGGTATCATCTGCATATCTTAGGTTGTTGATATTTCTCCCGGCAATCTTAATTCCAACTTTTGATTAATCTAGCCCTGCCTTTCTCATGATGTGCTCTGCATATAAGTTAAATAGGCAGGGCGACAGTATACAGCCTTGCCGGACTCCTTTTCCAATTTTGAACCAATCAGTGGTTCCGTGTTCGGTTCTCACTGTTGCGTCTTGACCCACATATAGGTTTCTCAAGAGACAAATGAGATGGTCTGGTACTCCCATCTCTTTAAGGACTTGCCACAATTTGTTGTGATCCACACAATCAAAGGCTTTTGCATAGTCAATGAAGCAGAAGTAGATGTTTTTCTGGAACTCCCTAGCTTTTTCCATGATCCAGCGTATGTTGGCAATTTGATCTCTAGTTCCTCTGCCTCTTCGAAATCCTGCCTGTACTTCTGGTAGTTCTCAATCCACATACTGCTGTCTAGCTTGTAGGATTTTAAGCATAACTTTACTAGCATGTGAAATGAGTGCAATGGTGCGGATAGTTTGAATATTCTTTGGCATTGCCTTTCTTTGGAATTGGAATGTAAACTGACCTTTTCCAATCCTGTGGTCACTGTTGAGTTTTCCAAATTTGCTGGCAAATTGAGTGTAGCACTTTTACTGCATCGTCTTTTAAGATTTTGAATAGCTCAGCTGGAATACTGTCACCTCCACTAGCTTTGTTGTTGCTCAGATTTTATAAGGCCCATTTCACTTCACATTCTAGGATGTCTGGTTCGAGGTCAGTGACCATCTCATTGTGGTTATCTGGGATGTTAAGCTCATTCTTGTATAGTTCTTCTGTGTAGTTTTGCCATCTCTTCTTAATCTCTTCTGCCTCTGTTAGGTTCCTGCCATTTTGGTCCTTTATCATGCCCATCTTTGCATGAAACGTTCCTTTCATATCTCCAATTTTCTTGAAGAGATCTCTGGTCCTCCCTATTCTGTTGTTTTCTTCTATTTCTTTGCACTGTTCATTTAAGAAGGCATTCTTATCTCTTCTAGCTACTCTCTGGAATTCTGCATTCAATTGGGTGTATCGTTCTCTTTCTCCTTTGCCTTTCGCTTCCCTTCTTTCCTCAGCTATTTGCAAAGCTTCCTCAGACAGCCATTTTGCTTTCTTGCATTTCTTTTTCTTTGGGATGGTTTTAATTGCTACCTCTTGTACAATGTTGCGAACTTCCATCCATAGTTCTTCAGGCACTCTGTCTATCAGATCTAATGCCTTAAATCTACTTGTCACCTCTACTGTTATTCCTCAGGAATATGATTTAGTTCATACCTGAGTGACCTAGTGCTTTTCCCTACTTTTTTCAATTTAAGCCTAAATTTTGCAACGAGAAGCTCATGATCTGAGCCACAGTCAGCTCCTGGTCTTGTTTTTACTGACTGTATAGAGCTTCTCCATCTTTGGCTGCAGAGCACATAGTCAATCTAATTTCTATGTTGACCGTCTGGTGATGTCCATGTGTAGAGCCGTTTCTTGGGTTGTTGGAAAAGAGTGTTTGTTATGACCATCGTATTCTCTTGACAAAATTCTATTAGCCTGTGCCCTGCTTCATTTTGTTCTCCAAGGCCAAACTTGCCTGTTATTCCGGTTATCTTTTGGCTTCCTACCTTAGCATTCCAATCCCCCATGATGATAAGGACATCATTTTTTGGTGTTAATTCTATAAGGTGCTGTAGGGCTTCATAGAACCGGTCAATTTCATCCTCTTCAGCACCAGTGGTTGGGGCATAGATTTGGATTATTGTGATATTGAATGGTTTGCCTTGGATTCGAATTGAGATCATTCTGTCATTTTGGGGATTGTATCCCAGTATTGCTTTTCCTATTCTTTATTGACTATGAAGGCTACTCCATTTCTTCTGAGGGATTCTTGCCCACAGTAGTATACCTGATGGTCATCTGAGTTAAATTCACCCATTCCTGTCCATTTTAGTTCGCTGATTCCTAAGATGTCGATGTTTAGTCTTGTCATTTCTTTTTTGACTACGTCTAGCTTGCCTTGATTCATGGATCTTACATTCCAGGTTCCTATGGAGAAAAAATCTTTACAGCATTGGACTTTCCTTTCACCACCAGATATATCCACAACTAAGCATCCTTTCGGCTTTGGCCCAGTCGCTTCATTCTTTCTGGCGCTACTAGTACTAGCCCTCTGCTCTTCCCCAGTAGCATATTGGACACCTTCCGACCTGAGGGGCTCATCTTCCAGCATCATATCTTTTTGCCTTTTAGTACTGTCCATGGGGTTTTCATGGCAAAGATACTTGAGTGGTTTGCCATTTCCTTCTCCAGTGGATCACATTTTGTCAGAACTCTCTGCTATGACCTGTCCGTCTTGGGTAGCCCTGCACAGCATAGCTTATAGCTTCATTGAGTTATGCAAGCCCCTTTGCCATGACAAGGCAGTAATCCATAAAGGATAATCCATAAATGATAATCCATAAAAACCTCCATCCTAAACCCACCTATCTCCGAACCAGCAGATAAAATAACATATAAGGGACTCAAACAAAAGAAAGGAATATACAGTAACTTAAGAAGTGCACTTAAAATGCAGCCTGACCAACTGGATCCAACGAAACACTCCGTAAACCAGAGATAGGCATTTAACAACTATATGTAAGATTTCTTTCAGCAACTGCCTTTTAACCCTGATGATGTCAAGTGTATTTGACGAAAGCTTGGTTGATTAAACTTTTATTTCTTAAATTTCTCTTAGTGATCATTATTTTAATAAAAATGGAAATTCCCAAGAGTCAAATTTTTACTTGTATGTGTGTGTGTGTGTGTGTGTGTGTGTGTGTGTGTGTGTATATATATATATATATATATATATATATATATATATATATATATATATATATATTATGTTTTCTGAGGTTTTCGCGGGTGTTTGTATGTAGGTCTTTGGTTGTTCGGGTTTTCTCCCGCGTAAAATTGGAAGTGTCTTTGTCCGATGTATGTCCCAACACATACATCGGACAAACCAACAGAAGAATAAGTGCACGCATTGAAGAACATAAGAACTCAGTCAAAAAAGAGGAACCAACATCTTCCCTGGTCCAACACCTTAAAGCCACAGGACATGAAATTGACTTTAAAAATACCAGAACCATTGCCAAAAGTGAACATTTTAATAACAGAATAATCAGAGAAGCCATCGAGATAGAAAAACGCCCACACAGCATGAACAAGCGAGATGATACCTCCCGCCTACCAGCCATTTGGAAACCCGCCCTTATTGACAAACGACTCCCTAACACAAAAAATGATACCAGACCCACACTCACAAAAACCACACAGGATGTCACCACCACACATCCATGCAAAAAGCAAACCCAAAGCCACACCGATGATGAGGCACGACCACAAACCAGAAGCCAGACCACAGCTGCATCATTAGCCACTTTAAACCCCTCCAATCCATACATGAAGCAAACTGACACCCTCCATGAAGATGAGGCACGACCACGAACGCGAAGCCAAAAAATAGCAAGGCAGCCCAAAATCTTAAACCCCCCTGCAACTCAGACTAACCTGAGCACAACCAAACAGAACACTCCCCCAGCCAATCAGAGCACAGCCAACCCCCCCAGCCAATCAGAGCACAGCCACGCCCCTAACCAATCAGAACACACCTCCACCCAATCAGAACACAGCCAAGCTCCCACCCAATCAGTTCATACCCCCACTGGCAGTTAAAAGGAAGAAACAGCTAAGACCACACATTGCTCCTCGAAGCACGAAGCTGAAAGCACCAGCCTGAAGATGACAAATGGGACTTCGTCGAAACGTTGCCAAGACACTTCCAATTTTACGCGGGAGAAAACCCGGACAACCAAAGACCTACATATATATATGCTGGAAAATTTGCATAAAAATACAACTCCTGGGCATGTCTATGGAGGGCATAGACCCCCAAACGTGCAACACCCGTATGAAGGTTACTCATGACAGTGGAGGGGCGAGAAGAGAGGGTGTGGAGCAGGGATTGAGAAAAACGTGGGGGGGAGCATCTGTGATCCCAGAGAGTGTTGTAATACTGATAGAGGAGAAACGGATGCCCCCAGGTTGGAAAATGAAAACAAAAAGGAGATGAGGGTCAATACTATGGAAGGAAATAAGGATAAAGGGGTGGTGGAGGAGAGGAATGTTAGTAATGGAATGGTGGGAGGAATGATCCGGAAGAACAATAGAAGGAAGCGCAAGGAGAGTAATGAAGAAACATCTGGAACACTAACCGGCCGGGACCGGTGATGCGGTCCATGAGCCGGGTGCAAATGTCAGTCAAACCCATTTCAGTCATCATTGTTTACTGCAGCGGTTCTCAACCTTTGGGTCGTGACCCCATTTTACAGGGGTCGCCCAAAAACACGATCCGCCATTTTTCCCCTCGGGGCGCCGCCGCGCATGCACGCCGCACATGGGGGCGCCGCCGCGCATGCATGCCGTGCATGGGGGCGCCGCCGCGCATGCACATTGCACATGGGGGCGCCGCCCGCATGCACACCACGCATGGGGGCGCCGCCATGCATGCGCGCCGCGTCCTTATGACCGGGGTCGCCGTATAAAAAGGTTGAGAACCACTGGTTTACTGGCTCCTTAGCCCTGATGATTTTAGTAAAGTATATTTTTATATTTATATTCTCCTGGTTACCCTGAGCCATGGTTGAGTTTGAGGCCATCATTCACCCTCAGCCCAACCAAAGATTGCTGTGCAGGGTTGTGGTGAGAAAAATGGGAGGACGGAGCACTACTGTATGTACATTGCCTCAAGTTTAAATTAAAGACCAAATATGGGTCTAGGCCAGTGATGGCAAACCTTTTAGAGACTGAGTGCCCAAACTGCAACCCAAAACCCACTTATGCATCGTCAACTGCTGGGTGGGTGTGGCCCATTGGCTGGGTGTGGCTACGGTGATAACGGCAGTCTGGGTGGGACTAAAAAGTTCAATCAATCAATTCCAACTTTGCGAGATCTTTTTCCCGTGAGAAGTTGAAATTGACTGATTGAACTTTTTTTTTTTTGCACACGGCAGCGGAGGCCTAGTGAAAAGGTTTTATAAAACCCAGCTGAAGGCCTAGGACTGGGGTGACAGTGCATGTGCCCACAGACAGGGCTCTGAGTGCCGCCTCTGGCCATAGGTTCGCCACCACTGGTCTAGGCTATAAATACATTTATTTATTTACCCTTCATATATATATATATATATATATATATATATATATATATATATATATATATATATATATCACAACAGTATCTGTCAAGCTTCCTTTTCCTTCATAATACACAAATCTGTCTTACATGAAAGAAACCACCACTCAGAGTTGTCTGCACTTAATGGCAGCTAATGAGCTTCAGCCGCGCCATTATCAAAGAGAAGATTAACCGTCTCCTTCCTCATCTGTTTCTTCCATTCATCAATTTCATGCTTATTAAAAAAATACAGGAATATAAACGGCGTATAAATTGATTACTTCATGGGGATTAGAATCGCATTCCGACAACTGGTAAATAATCGCAGGGAAGCGGACCAAAAGCTCTCTCCCTTTCTGTTCCCCTGGTCCAAAACCCGGACATTTCAAGTGTGGGCGAAGCCTGTTGGAGGCCGAGTTCCAAGAAGCTGTTGCGGGAGGGTGCACGAAGCCCTTTTCCTTGGCCCGCTTCAACCGCCTCGCTACTCCTTCCAGCCTCCTCGATGCGGACGGCGAGTGGGAAAACAGGCCGCCATTTTCTTCCTTGCCAGGATGATTAACCGGAGTTCCCCACTCGCAGTCATTTCTCTTTTTTCTCTGGCGTTGTTCTGCGTGGCTCTTCCTTTGCGAAGGATGGACAAGGTGAGATTACCTTCTCCTGCCTTTGGTAGTGGGTTGGGCGGGCGCTTAGCCTGGGCAGGTTCGGCTCATGATACTTCGGAACGAGGTTGGTGAGCGACCCAGGCTATCTACACCCGCAGACCCCAACAACAGCCTGAGCGGAAGGCGTGGGCGTCTCTTAACTCGCAAGCCCAAATAGCCAGCTGATTCGTCTGAAGTGGATATACGTTCAGGAACATATTGTGGAAACTGGCTGGCTTTCTTTTTTCGCTTAAGTTGGACCTTCATAGAATCATAGGGCTGGAAGTGAGTTCAGAGTCTTCTAGTTCAACCCCCAGCTGAAGGCACAAGCATTATACCACCCCAGTCAAATGATTATCTGATATATTCTTGAAATTCTCCAGTGAAAAAACATCCACAACTCCAGGAGGAAAGCCATTCCACTGATTAATTCCTCTCATTGTCAGAAATGTTTTCCCCCTTATTTTTAGGTTGGATCTCTCTTTGACAGGCTTCCACTTACCGCAGGGCTCTTCAAACTTGGTCCTTTTATGGCTTGTGGACTTCAACTCCCAGAATTCCTCAGCCAGGCATGCTAGCTGAGGAATTCTGGGAGTTGAAATCCACAAGTCATAAAAGGGCCAAGTTTGAAGACCTCTGACTTACTGTATTACTTCTTGTCCTGCCCTCTGGTGCACTATAGAATACATCAATCCCCTCTTCTTTGTGACAGCCTGTCAAGTACTGGAAGACAGCTATCATGTCCCCCCTATCCTTCTCTTCAATAGGCTAGATAAGCATAACTCCCCCAACTATTCATTGTACAATTTAACCTCCAGACCCTTTATCATCTTTATTGTTTTTCTATTTACACTTTCAAGGGTTTTGTTTCATGCAGTTAGTCCACTAGTTATAACCACTTATTTAGTGATTGAAGTAACAACAGCAGTGAAAAAAGTGACTTATGACCATTTTTCATACTTATGTCTATTGCAGCATTGAGACCCAGGCCAAGAAACATCATGACCACAGAAATGTCTATGGACAATGCTGGCTCCCTTGGCTAAGAAACTGAGATGAGCACCACCCCTAGAGTTGGAAACAACTGGACAAGGGAAATCTTTACCTTTACATTAATATGATCATATATGTCTGCATTCATTATTTTTGTGAACAGCTTCTGTCAATGAGATTAGCAACCTCTTCATTCTATGGGGGTCTTTTTTAAAAATATATATTTTATTGATTTTTCAATATAAACATCTTGATATCTGGTAAATAGCGGGTTGTATGGGTTTATATTTACAGAATAATCACTATCAGTTAATTTCTATATTCCCAAATCCACATTATAACTGCTTGATTTTCTTTTTCCAATAATATTCTCTTTGCAATCTAAATTAATACAATTCTTATTAATTTCATAGATAACAATTAAATATAAAGATTTTTCTAAAATTTCTACCCATAATAATCTCATCAATATCATGCTTCTTTTCTATCTGATCATCTTGGTTGCCTTGTCACAAATCTTGTTTACAATGCTTATTTAAATTTATTTTCCCTACAATGTTCAAAACATTTCTACTGGTTAAAATTTCCCCAGAATTAATTACCTTAAAGTATTTAAATCTATTTTCATATCTTAAAAAATAAGTAAGAAAAAGACACAAAAGAAAGACATAGAAAAAGAAAAGATGTGAGAAAAAGAGAAAAAAAGAGTAAAAAGAAAATAATATACTACTTAAAATACGTATCCCTCTTGAATTAATATACACTTATTTCGAAATTCTTTCTGTTCTTTTTACCCCTAATTAAACCTATTGTGGAAAGAAAAGTTTTCATCCTGGTTCATCCAAGCCGGGGATAAATAAACAACATGGCAACTGCTTTGGGAAGAAGGTTGCAGTTTATTGAAGAGCCAGAAAGATGGTTCTTGCAGGAAAGACCAGAAAAAAGAAGGGCTGAGCACATGGGTAGTAGATTTGTATACCCTCTCTAGCCTTTTGTTTGGAATAGTTTCCTGTTCCTGTGGCATGAACTCCGAGGCTATTTCCTGTGTCATGTATTCTGACCTGAGTTTAGGTGCGCCTCTCTGGCCTTTGTGAGTTAATCCTATCATGTCCTGTCTCAGGTGGGGTATGCAGATTTTAGGTCTCTTTGTCTTCTTGATCTCCTAGCTGGGGCCTTTCTGATGGTTTACATCTGCATTTCTATAGAGCTGGTTTCTGCTTGGGGAAGGCAGACTTGGGGCTATTAAGAAAACTGGGCATGCTTTTCTGTCTCTTTAAGATCCTGGAGGAAATATATTTTTCTGTCCTTTTAATATTTCCTTTTTCTGGGGGGGGGGCTAACTTCCCACACTATGTTTAATCTTTAAGTGTTCCGATTAATAAATCCAATCATCTAATCTTTTAACTCTATTCAAAACATTTTTCCCATTTTTAGTTATCCACTGGAATTTTTTAAAAATCAATTACATTTAAATATCTAAAACATTTTCTTTATGTTAATCATCCCACACATTTTTATAGCTCTCATGTTGAAAAACAAGAGAAAAAAGAAAAAAGATACTGTCTTATTTACAGAGTTCATCCTTCTTAAACTAAAATCTTTCAATTTCTTCAGCCATATTCAAACAAGTATTTAATTTTTAAATATTCCCTCTGATACACCCCATCATCTAATTCAGGGGTTCTCAAACTTGGCAACTTTTAAGACTTGTGGACTTCAACTCCCAGAATTCCTCAGCCAGCAAGCTGGATGAGGAATTCTAGGAGTTGAAGTCCACAAGTCTTAAAGTTGCCAAGGTTGAGAACCCCTGATCTAATTCCTCAATTCTCACTTTAGCCCTCTTCTTTTGCCAAGCATCTCTCCCAATAAATATATTCCGTTGTATCAAAGAGTCTTTCCATAATCCTGTAAATGTTGTGGATAGGTAATCCTCAAACTATGACCACAATTGGGACTGGAAACTTGGTCACTGAGCGAAGCGAATGTTAACTGTGATGCCCACATGACCACTTCACTCAACAGCCACAATGCTAGCTCTCCCAGTAGCAGTTGTTAAACAGATGGAGTAAGAGAGCTGCCTGCTGAAGAGAGCAGGCAGCTCCCCTCAGTGCACAGAAGGGAACTGCAATGGGCTGGAGAAGCAAAGCTCAGGTCCTCGAGTCCAGAAGCTTTGTTTCTGCAGCCTTTCAGAGGAGTTTCCTCCCATCCAAGTGTGAAAGGAAACTCCTGCACTGGGCTGGAGAAACAAAGCGGAGTTTGTAAGAATCCAAACCTCATTTCCGTAGTTGGACAAAGGATTTACACACATACACACACACACACACACACACACACACACACACACACACACTGGATAAATGCTTTGGCAGGTGGTAGCAGTTTGCAACCTTCCCTGCAAATTTCTTGACTTTCTGTTGTTAGAAGTAAAGTCTTCATCCTGGTTCATCCAAGCCGGGAATAAATAAGCAAACATGGTGACTGCTTTGGGAAGAAGGTTACAGTTTATTGCAGAAAGATGGTCTTCAGGAAAGTACAGAGGAGAGAGAAGGAGAGCGAGATTGAGCACATGGGCAGTAGGTTTTATACCCCCCCTAGCCTTTTGTTTGGAAGTTTTCTGTTCCTGTGGCATGAACCTTGAGGCTGTTTCTGAGTGTTTGTCTAGGCCTTGATATTTGTGGTTTAATTTTATTATCATATCCTGCTTCCCAGGTGATGGGGCTGAGTCCTAGAGTTTGGGTGGGGTATGCAGATCTTCTCTTTTGTCTTCTTCATTGCTCTGGCTCCAACTTTCTGATGGTTTTACATTTGCATTTGTATGGGCCTAGCTCTTGCTTGGGGCAGAGAGATAGATTTGGGGCCAGGTTTGGTTTTAAAAAGTCCTTTTGAGGAAAAATATATTTTTCTGCCCTTTTTAATATTTCCTTCTGGGGGGGGGGTAACTTCCATCAATCCCCACTTTGTGCCTTAAGTGTGTAAATGTATGACACACTTATTGGCACAACATTAAAATTGATCTGGTCAGGGAAACTTAGTAGACAAGCTTTTAAACTGTTAAGCAAAATAATAATAATAATAATAAGACATTAATAGAGGCAGCAGAAAAAGATCCCTTTAGTGGCTCCCAAAAGGGGAGCTTGCACCCATAAAGGTCTAAAAGTCAGGGCAAAATTTTGTTAGGTGGAAAAGAAATTTATAGTATCCAATATTCTGTGCCAATCATTTTCAAATGTTGGATATCACCTTTAGCTTCCAGTCAGGTTTGCATACCCCCCAAAATTCTTCACAGCCATGGTTTTCCTTAGTACATGACCACTGGCTGCCCGTTTTTAAGGGTTGTTTCCTGCCTTAGCTCTTAATTCAGTGCATCCAGGTTTGTAATGTCCAATATGCCAGGCTATTAAATTTTTCTTTAAATTACACATACTGAGCTCTAGGAATCCCAATCTGGGCTCACCAGTGCAAGATATTCAGGGCTGAAGTTTGGGATTTTTCCTGTTGCTTCCTTAGTCAGGGCATATGAATTGCAAATCATCTGAGGGGGCCCAGTTCCCTCCCCCTTGTTATCTGTTGGAAGTTGGTCCCACAAAGCTTTGGTGCAATAGAGCAAAAATCAGCCTGAGGAACTTTACTAAAGGTAGGTGGAGGAGATAGACTCTGAATGGTGTGAATGGTGTATGTGTGCATATGCAGCTATTTCTACAAAACAGGCAATACAAACATTCTGGAAAAGTTTTCCCTCCCACCAGATAGAAGTCCAAGGTGTTCAGTACTTGTTCTGCCACATATTCCCAAGTGCCATCTCTTCACTAATACATTCAACTGGCTTGTTACAATACAAATGGGGCAAGAAATAAAAGTTTACAATGAGTTTCCACCCTCCCCCCATAGTCTAATTTTCTCTTCTGAGGCTTCACATGGCACCACCTTCCTTCTGCAGCTCTCACAGGCATCTGGGTAAATGGTAGGACTTGGGAAGATTTTCCACTCAGATTGCATGGTGGCTTTTTAGTGGATGGCTGGATTCAAAACCCAATTCCATGGCTCAAATGGATGGAGGCAGCATCTGGGTCTGTGTGTTCTGCTTCCAAAGGTTTGGGAGAGGGTTGCAGGGCTGAAAGATACAAGAACAAGTTCTCCCCCCTTTCTGGATGGACTCTCCCAGGAGAGGCAGACAAAAGGTATGGAGAACAAAGGCAGGAAAAGAATTGGAAGGGGGGTAGCTTGCAGGCAGTTTGAAAATGCTGAAAACTCCAAATAATTTTAAAAGCCTAATATTTTGAGATGTGCAACTTGCCAAGGTTAGGAGAACATTTATTCTAAAATAGACCACATCGTTTTAGAGATTGAGAAATGCTTATATATTTGGGATAAGAAAAGTTTCATAGTAGCATCACCAATAAGTGATAGGATACGAAAAGTAACTTAAGGAAATTATTTCCCCACACAAGCAGACTTGAGCTTCAAAAGGCTCTTGTAGATAGACACACATTTTTCAGGAAAAGGATAGATAAAACACATACAGTAAATGCAAGTGAAACTTTTCCAACAGATAAACTTAAAGCAATCCCTCCTAGTAACTTAAGGCTGTTCTTGAGCGTACACAGAGACAGAGAAAAACAAACAAACAAACACTTTTTTTTTTCTTCACTCTGTTTGTTGGCCAGACAAACAGAGTGAGGTATTTCCTTTTTGTGGCTTATTTTAAGCAGAATTTCTAGCAGAATTTAAAATTCTTTTTCCTTTGGATTTGAAACAGTTAACAGTCACATTTACCTCTCATGCACAGACTTTGACAAACATATATACACAAAGACAAGAGAACAGAAGTCTTAGTTTTACACATCCTAGTCATTCCCACCATAAATTTCAGATAACTCAAGTTAGGGAAGGCACACATTTTAAACATACCATGTGGTTGCATAGAGAAGAGAGAGAGAGAGAGAATCACTATTTCTTATTTTCCCTTTTAAGTACCTTTATTTAGCCAAATTGATTTCCCAGCAAAGCCCTAAGCAAAGTCTATTTTTCTTTCATACACTACACAGTCGAAGTCTCCTTGTGAGACTTCTTTCCAAACACAGTCGAAGTCTCCTTGTGAGACTTCTTTCCAAACACAAAGTCTCCTTGTGAGACTTCTTTCCTAACACAGTCGAAGTCTCCTTGTGAGACTTCTTTCCTAACAGTCGAAGTCTCCTTGTGAGACTTCTTTCCAAACTTTGCTTTGCTTACAGGGTCTTACCAGCTAGTTGCCCAAATCCAATTCTTTCATTCACTCATTCCATTTCATTTTCACACAGTCTCTCCCTTTTCCCTAACAAAAGGTTCTGTGCTCTGGCCAACCCCCATGCTGTCCAGGTTCTGCCAATTAAACAGATCCTTTCTGCAGCTAGGAAAGACCAGAAGGAGCAAAATCCAATTATGGTTGGAAAAAAAAAGTCTTCTCACTCACACAAACAGAAATACACACATTTTCTTTGTTCCCCTGGGCTTTAAACTTAAAATTTAGAGATACTCACCTTCACCTTCTTTCCAAAGCAGCCCTTGAGCTCAAACTCTCAAAATTCCCTTTACTACCCTAGCTCCACATGGGCAAGGCCTGGGAGACCCATCCACAGACACAAGGGGGTCTGCTGCCGGCAAGATGGGGCTTACCAGTCTCAGTCCATTGGAGAGGTTAGCTTGGAGTCCCATCTCGGGGTGCCAAATTGTTAGAAGTAAAGTCTTCATCCTGGTTCATCCAAGCCGGGAATAAATAAGCAAACATGGCGACTGCTTTGGGAAGAAGGTTACAGTTTATTGCAGAAAGATGGTCTTCAGGAAAGTACAGAGAGAGAAGGAGAGCGAGATTGAGCACATGGGCAGTAGGTTTTATACCCCCCCTAGCCTTTTGTTTGGAAGTTTCCTGTTCCTGTGGCATGAACCTTGAGGCTGTTTCTGAGTGTTTGTCTAGGCCTTGATATCTGTGGTTTAATTCTATTATCATATCCTGCTTCCCAGGTGATGGGGCTGATTCCTAGAGTTTGGGTGGGGTATGCAGATCTTCTCTTTTGTCTTCTTGATTGCTCTGGCTCCAACTTTCTGATGGTTTTACATTTGCATTTGTATGGGCCTAGCTCTTGCTTGGGGCAGAGAGATAGATTTGGGGCCAGGTTTGGTTTTAAAAAGTCCTTTTGAGGAAAAATATATTTTTCTGCCCTTTTTAATATTTCCTTCTCTGGGCTAACTTTCATCACTGTGAAGCCAGCAAAGAAGATTGAAAATGGTGATCACATGATTGCAAGATGTTTGGCAACCATTGTGTGAACAGGTTACCAATAATCCAGATTATGGTCATGTGACATGTGTGTGTGTGTGTGAGAGAGAGAGAGAGAGAGAGAGGGAGAGGGAGGGAGAGAGAGAGGGAGGGAGAGAGAGAGAGAGACCGTTTATGACAGCCAATAGTGCTTAATGGACTATAAAGCATCCTTTCTGAGTCATTATAACTTTGAACGGTCATTAAATGGACTTGCAAGACTCAGCATGCTCCAGAACCCAGAAACATCCAACTTACCTTTTTGGTTTTTGCAGCTTCTGGGAAACGTGTTCAATCCAATACAGGATCAGCTTTCTTACAGACCTAGCTTTATGGCAAAGCAGGTGTTATTCTCACAAATCTATGGGGGGGTTCTCTTTTTGGAGCCTCCATAAACTTCACAAACAAATGGAGCCTTCTTAAAAAATCCTCTACAGTGTTGTGAAAATAGAACCTGTCACAAAATAGCACAAGATGCAAGTCACTTTTTTCAATGCCATTGTAATTTCAAATGGTTGCTAAGTGAATGGTTGTAAGTCAAAGACTACAAAAAGAAAACAACGTGGTAACTAATCTAACTTGTGTTCAGCCAAAAACTAACCCGTAGGGGTCACCTATAACTTACAGCAATATAAACTTGTGTGGTATGCTAAATGACTTAAAATGGAATGGAAAATGGTAACAGAATAAAAGCATATTTTCCCATGTATTTTTTTTTTTTTGGGGTGGGAGGGAAGAAAAGCCTACTGTCATCTGATGGGATACAGTAACTCTTGCTATTACTCAGACCTATGGAGAAAAAGCAGATTGCTTGGGGAAATCTGGAATGGGAAGCCCGCTCTTAATTATTGTTTTGGTGCCTGGTGTTAGAAGTAAAGTCTTCATCCTGGTTCATCCAAGCCGGGAATAAATAAGCAAACATGGTGACTGCTTTGGGAAGAAGGTTACAGTTTATTGCAGAAAGATGGTCTTCAGGAAAGTACAGAGGAGAGAAGAAGAGAGAGCACAGAGAGAGATTGAGCACATGGGCAGTAGGTTTTATACCCCCCCTAGCCTTTTGTTTGGAATAGTTTCCTGTTCCTGTGGCATGAACCTTGAGACTGTTTCTGAGTGTTTGTCTAGGCCTTAATATCTGTGGTTTAATTCTGTTATCATATCCTGCTTCCCAGGTGATGGGGCTGACTCCTAGAGTTTGGGTGGGGTATGCAGATCTTCTCTTTTGTCTTCTTGATTGCTCTGGCTTCAACTTTCTGATGGTTTTACATCTGCATTTGTACAGGGCTAAAGTCTTGCTTGGGGCAGAGAGATAGATTTGGGGCCAAGTTTGGTTTTAAAAAGTCCTTTTGAGGAAAAATATATTTTTCTGCCCTTTTTAATATTTCCTTCTGGGCTAACTTTCATCAATCCCCCGCTTTGTGCCTTAAGTGTGTAAATTTATGACACACTTATTGGCACAACATTAAAATTGATCTGGTCAGGGAGACTTGGTAGGCAAGCTTTTAAACTGTTAAGCAAAATAATAATAATAATAATAAGACATTAATGGAGGCAGCAGAAAAAGATCCCTTTAGTGGCTCCCAAAAGGGGAGCTTGCACCCATAAAGTTCTAAAAGTCAGGGCAAAATTTTGTTAGGTAGAAAAGAAATTTATAGTGTCCAATATTCTGTGCCAATCATTTTCAAATGTTGGATATCACCTTTAGCTTCCAGTCAGGTTTGCATACCTCCCAAAATTCTTCATAGCCATGGTTCTCCTTAGTACATGACCACTGGCTACCCAATTTCAAGGGTTGTTTCCTGCCTTAGCTCTTAATTCAGTGCATCCAGGTTTGTAATGTCCAATATGCCAGGCTATTAAATTGTCTTTAAATTGCACATACTGAGCTCTAGGAATCCCAATCTGGGCTCACCGTGCAAGATATTCAGGGCTGAAGTTTGGGATCTTTCCTGTTGCTTCCTTAGTCAGGGCATATGAATTGCAAATCATCTGAGGGGGCCTAGTTCCCTCCCCCCTGGAATCTGTTGGAAGTTGGTCCCTCAAAGCTTTGGTGCAACAGAGCAAAAATCAGCCTGGGGAACTTCACTAAAGGTAGGTGGAGGGGATAGACTCAAGTGTGATTCTGAATGGTGTCTGTGTGTGTGTGCATGTATATGCAGCTACTTTTACAAAATAGTCAATACAAACATTCTGGATAAATTTTCCCTCCCACCAGATAGAAGTCCAAGGTGTTCAGTACTTGTTCTGCCACATATTCCCAAGTGCCATCTCTCCACTAATACATTCAATTGGCTTGTTACAATACAAATGGGGCAAGAAATAAAAGTTTACAATGAGTTTCCACCCTCCCCCCATGGTCTAATTTTCTCTTCTGAGGCTTCACATGGCACCACCTTCCTTCTGCAGCTCTCACAGGCATCTGGATAAATGGTAGGACTTGGGAAGATGTTCCCCACTCAGATTGCATGGTGGCTTTTTAGTGGATGGCTGGATTCAATTCCATGGCTCAAATGGATGGAGGCAGCATCTGGGTCTGTGTGTTCTGCTTCCAAAGGCTTGGGAGAGGGTTTCAGGGCTGAAAGATACAAGAACAAGGTATCCCCCCCCCTGCTTTCTGGGTGGACTCTACCAGGAGAGGCAGACAAAAGGTATGGAGAACAAAGGGCAGGAAAAGAATTGGAAGGGGGGTAGCTTGCAGGCAGTTTGAAAATGCTGAAAACTCCAAATAATTTTAAAAGCCTAATATTTTAAGATGTGCAACTTGCCAAGGGTAGGAGAACATTTATTCTAAAATAGACCACATCGTTTTAGAGATTGAGAAATGCTTATATATTTGGGATAAGAAAAGTTTCATAGTAGCATCACCAATAAGTGATAGGATACGAAAAGTAACTTTAAAAAATTATTTCCCCACACAAGCAGACTTGAGTTTCAAAAGGCTCTTGTAGATAGACACACATTTTTCAGGAAAAAGATAGATAAAACACATACAGTGAATGCAAGTGAAACCTTTCCAACAGATAAACTTAAAACAATCCCTCCTGGTAACTTAAGGCTGTTCTTGAGCATACACAGAGAGAAAGAGGAAAACAAACAAACAAACAAACACAACTTTTTTCTTCACTCTGTTTGTTGGCCAGACAAACAGAGTGAGGTATTTCCTTTTTGTGGCTTATTTTAAGCAGAATTTCTAGCAGAATTTAAAATTCTTTTTCCTTTGGATTTGAAACAGTTAACAGTCACATTTACCTCTCACGCACAGACTTTGACAAACATATATACACAAAGACAAGAGAACAGAAGTCTTAGTTTTACACATCCTAGTCATTCCCACCATAAATTTCAGATAACTCAAGTTAGGGAAGGCACACATTTTAAACATACCACATGGTTGCATAGAGAAGAGAGAGAGAGATAGAGATAGAGAGAGAGAGAATCACTATTTCTTATTTTCCCTTTTAAGTACCTTTATTTAGACAAATTGGTTTTCCAGCAAAGCCCTAAGCAAAGTCTGTATTTTTTTTTCTTTTCCCCCATATAGTTTCTTTACCTACCTCTTTTCCATTCCGGCCTGGACAGGTAACTGGTTCCTGTCCCAGGCCCCGAGCAAGCTCTCAATCAGGAAACCTACTTCCGCCCTTGAATTAGAACTTCCCATGTTTCTATAATGGGATTTCTCTACCACTAAAGGGCACGATCCGTCAGAAGTCTCCTTGTGAGACTTCTTCCTACTATCACGATTTTGTGAGTCCAAAAAAAAGGGGACTCACGGAGCTTCTCTGGATCCCTCTCAGAGTTCGTGGGCTCCTCCAAGGGATCCTCCACGTTTTCAGACCAAAAAAGGGTCTGCAGAGACCTTCCAGTTTCCCTCAGAAGCTACGGGCTACTCTTCCACCGGCCGGCTTTACCCCACCGTTTACGGACGCCTCTAATGTCCATGGGCACCTCCACTTGCTCTCGGAGGTAGGTGGTCGCTCCCTTCCTGAGACTTAATTTCCTAACTTTGCTTTGCTTACAGGGCCTTACCAGCTAGTTGCCCAAATCCAATTCTTTCATTCACTCATTCCATTTCATTTTCACACAGCCTCTCCCTTTTCCCTAACAAAAGGTTCTGTGCTCTGACCAACCCCCATGCTTTCCAGGTTCTGCCAATTAAACAGATCCTTTCTGCGGCTAGGAAAGACCAGAAGCAGCAAAATCCAACTGTGATTGGGAAAAAAAAGTCTTCTCACTCACACAAACAGAAATACACAAATTTTCTTTGTTCCCCTGGGCTTTAAAGTTAAAATTTAGAGGTACTCACCATCTTCTTTCCAAAGCAGCCCTTGAGCTCAAACTCTCAAAACTCCCTTTACTACCCTAGCTCCACATGGGCAAGGCCTGGGAAACCCATCCACAGACACAAGGGGGTCTGCTGCCGGCAAGATGGGGCTTACCAGTCTCAGTCCATTGGAGAGGTTAGCTTGGAGTCCCATCTCTGGGTGCCAAATTGTTAGAAGTAAAGTCTTCATCCTGGTTCATCCAAGCCGGGAATAAATAAGCAAACATGGTGACTGCTTTGGGAAGAAGGTTACAGTTTATTGCAGAAAGATGGTTCTTCAGGAAAGTGCAGAGGAGAGAGAAGAGAGAGCACAGAGAGAGATTGAGCACATGGGCAGTAGGTTTTATACCCCCCCTAGCCTTTTGTTTGGAATAGTTTCCTGTTCCTGTGGCATGAACCTTGAGGCTGTTTCTGAGTGTTTGTCTAGGCCTTGATATCTGTGGTTTAATTCTGTTATCATATCCTGCTTCCCAGGTGATGGGGCTGACTCCTAGAGTTTGGGTGGGGTATGCAGATCTTCTCTTTTGTCTTCTTGATTGCTCTGGCTTCAACTTTCTGATGGTTTTACATCTGCATTTGTACAGGGCTAAAGTCTTGCTTGGGGCAGAGAGATAGATTTGGGGCCAAGTTTGGTTTTAAAAAGTCCTTTTGAGGAAAAATATATTTTTCTGCCCTTTTTAATATTTCCTTCTGGGCTAACTTTCATCACTGGGAAGGAGCAGGGTGGTTTGGAAAACATTGCTAGTTATTAGGGAAATGGATAGCTAGCTCCCTGATTCATCATTTGTTAACAAGAGAATGAAAAAAGCTCTGAGATTAATTCAGTCCTAAAAATGAAATTCTGAATCAGATCAGAGAATCTCTGAAAATCTTACTTGGCAATATTGAACTTGACATTTGTTTTCTGCAGGATATCCAGTTGCAGAAAGTTGACCTAAACTAGAGGATTTATTTCTTGACTTCAGAGCTAGGAGTGAAGCTCCTCATCTATTTGTGGACTTAGTGGGAGAATCTAGAAAAATGTTAATTATATCTTTTGGTCAGCTTCCAGTATATTGGACAAATAGTACTTAAAATAGTATCTGAAAAACTTTTAAGAAGTTGAACTAATTAGAGTGAGTTTTGAGGGAGGAAAACTTTTCCTTCCTTTCCTTCTTTGCGTATAACTTGCAGAAATGGGTCTTGTAGCCTGAATCTGAACAAAAGCTAAAATAAGTTTGCCATTGTTTACAGATGTGATAACACCCTTCATTTAATTGTCCTTTTACATTAGTATATAAAACACACTTCTAGTAATAACTATAAACATCAATTTAATTAGAAAAATCAGATTTCAATAATCTGGACAGAAATACTGTATGAATAATAATTATCCAGTGGTTTGGTTTTGACTTTTAAAAGACACTGTGAACTTACCCTTATATTTTTCACTGTATATTTTATTATATGTACAATATAAATGTTGCTATTTTAGTTAATTGTTGAAATATAATGAATGGAATATTTTATTTGTGTTTGTCACGTGTGTTTTAAGCTAGTATAGATAGTATTGCCTGGCTCAAAACAGTCTGGATTTCGTTATATTAGCAAGGAATTCTGGAAATTGGAGTGTAATATATTTGGAAGGCTTAGTAGCACAACTATATCTGCAGTGCTGTCTAAACCAGCAATTCCCAACCTTTCCAGCTGTATGGACACCCCCATCCCCACTGGTCTACAGAGCCAGAAAGTTGGGGACCCCCTAGTCTAAACTAATTGTATCTTCTTTTTTAGCAAATTGTAATTCTAAACTTTGCATCAGTGAAAATCTGAAGAGATTTTTAAAAACAGTTACACTTTGTAGTATTACATTTTGCCCATATTAAAAAAATCAAGTTTTCAGGCATTAATAATTAGAATGAAAACAGAACAATAATATAAAAGCTTATCAGCAAGGTAGAGCATTAATTCTGGGTTCTGTATCGAAAGTAATTAATCATAGGTCTAAAACATTGGAAGTATTCTTGAAACATTGGATGATAAATAATGCATCTTTTCTAGATATACATAAAAGTGTTAAAACTGATACATAATTTCAAGATCTTAATGCTACTTTACTAGCAGTGTACTTTTTTTGATTTCCTCATAGGTAATGACAACCTATATTACAAGAAGCTCAAGTAGATATTATTCCATTGATGATATAATAAATATGATGGGTATGACAGAACAATAACATGGAATATGCTTTGTGTTGGCTCTAAAAGTGGAAATATCGATAGCTGCCAGGTAAAATAGAAATTTTACTATTTTAAAATCGGTTGCCAAAAATAATTTTCATGCAATTGCTTGAAGAGACTGAATCAACATTAGTTCTTCATATGTAGGTATTTCATTGCTTGGAAACAGAGTAAGTCCAGCAGAAATTGCTTTACATAAATAGCTAACTTGCTACAAGTTTAAATTAAAAAATTATTTTGCCAGTGTTCAGACCATATCTAAAGTAATTTTGCAGTGTTTGAACTACAATCACATATGAAAGTTTGATCTTAATAATTATTTTGCTTGTTCAGCTTCCTTTTTAGCAATATAATTATGTATAACGTCTTCATTAGAACAAAATAAAATGTTTATGTACAAAGAATATATAAAACAGTCACATCTTAAATTCATTAATACGTATTGTTTTTGATTAATATCCAGAATGATAACAAGAAACATGTCCCAATACCTGAAATCATTATGCTGGTAATCATAATCTTCTGTGATTATACTAGTCTGCAGTTCTTCAGATTATCACACATTAATTTTATCTAGCGTTCTTTCAGTCTTGATGACTCTGAGGATATATAGACCATATTCTTAGCAGCATAAGGACAAAATGAAGAATGGGTAAGAGGCTGAAGGGAGTAAATTTTGGAAAAAGTAAATTAATTCTCTTTCAACTAGAGAAAATTTCATGAAAACCTGGACTTGATCTAATAAAACTGCTTATTCACAGGGGTTACATTCCATTCATGTAAAGTGGAAATACTTTGAAAAGGTTTACTATTTAGGTAAATGAAGTTAAAATATACACAGATAATATAACACAGAACCCAAGAAATACTTCTTTGGGTCTAGGACAGTGGTGGCGAACCTATGGCACAGGTGCCAGAGGCAGCACTCAGAGCCCTCTCTGTGGGCACGCACACCATCACCCCAGTCCTAAGCCTTCAGCTGGGCTTTATAAAACCTTTTTGCTTTAGGCCTCCACCGCCATGTGCACAAAAAAAAAAAAGTTCAATCAGTCAATTTCAACTGGCAGGAAAAAAAAGATCTTGAAAAGTTGTGATTGATTGATTGAACTTTTTAGTCCTATCCAGTCTGCTTTAACACTGTGGCCACGCCTAGCTAATGGGCCACACCCAGCCAATAGGCCACACCCACTCGGCACTCCACAATGCATAAGTGGGTTTTGGGTTGCAGTTTGGGCATTCAGTCTCTAAAAGATTCGCCATCACTGGTCTAGGATATATTCAGTAATCTCCAGAATACATGTGGAAGCTGTTCCCACCACAGACCATAACGGATCTCACAGGGGCAGCCTCAAAAATGCCTGAAGATGTAAGGCTGCGGCCCCCATTACTTTGAAAGGTAACCAGCTGGAGTCTGCCAGTCAGAATCAGAATAGCCAAGGGGTCCATTATGGTAGTGAAGAGGGCCTTCACACACCGCCACCCCACCCCACCCCGATTCAGCCAGCGGTTATTTCAATCGGGCGGTTCGGTGGCCGGTTGAAGGCAAGACGTCGCCTTCCCCCTCGATTTGCACCAGGGGACCGCCTTGGCTAGGGACGCCCCGCGAGGCTAACGAGAAAAACCGTCGCTCGCGCGCCCTGTCACCTGACCCTCGCCTGAGGGAGAAGGCGCGCTAAGTCGGTTGCCATTTTGCTTCGTGGACGGACGATGAACCGCAAGATTGCCGCCGCCTTTTCCTTTTGGGCTTTCCTTGTGCTGTTCAGGGAAGCCGCGCCCAAAGCCCTGTCCTCCCTGAATCTTACCGACGGTGAGCTTGGCCTCGCTCCGTCCTCGCAGGGCGTCGAGCTCGGTACATGATCGCCAACGTGCTGCTTCGGACGGGGTAGCCTACCAGATCGAGCTTGAGGGGAAAAGCCGTCAGCGGAGCGCGCGGGAATTCTTCGCTGAGGGAACGCGAGGGCCGAGGCCGTCGTCGGAAACGTTTCCTCCCGAAAAGGAGGCGTCCGCCGAGCTACCCTGCTGCCATTTATGCAACAGTGGTGGCTGTCGAAAGGCCCATCACGATTGCATAAATGGGGGCGCCGCTGGCGTTTGCTCTCGGGACGAAAAATAATTGCGGACTACTACAATTTTGTCTGTGCAAAGTTGTGTTCTGACAGTACGAGGGTTTCGTTCCCTACAGCAACTAAATTGTGGGCGTGTGATTCTCTCTCTCTCTTCTTTACTTTTGAAATGAGCGAAGGAAATACAGTTTATCCCGGGCGTGGCTGCTGCCGTTTTCTGGACTCCCCGTAACCCCTGAATTTCTGTGCTGGGATCTATTCGAAAATAAAGTTATATTTTACCTGTTCCCAGCTCTTGGGGAAATGTCTATAATTACCACCGCAATTGGAATGGGACGCACAGAAGTTACGATATAAAGGAATTAAAGTTTCGGGACCAATGGGTAGTAACAGAAGAAAGAAAGCTGAGGCCAAGCTTATTTGTAATTTACATACTAAATTGTGCCTGACGTGTTATCAGATCTTAAAATAAGGAGTCTTTAAATCATTGGTCACAACTGAATGTATTTTGGGGTCATTATTTAGATTTTAGATTTTACTTGTGTATTGGAACACTGGTAAAGATCCTATACCTGATGGAACTAAGTTTGAATATCTGCGTGCTATGTAATTAGTTTGTTTTCATCTAGATCTCATCATTCACCGTGTTAGTTCTGGTGTATTTTTTCTTGCACAACACACTGAACCATAAATTAGCTACAGAGACTGACTTTGTACAGGTAGGCTAAGGTAAAATTAACAAATATATGGTTTAGTCATACAACGTAAACAGGAGTGATTCGGTTCCTCAAATCTTACACTCTTGTTTCATCTTTCTTGTAGAATTGGTTTGTAAAATAACTGCTTGAAATATATGTTGCTAAATGAATGCTATTTCTTAGATGGCTTACCTATTTTTCTTTGATTTCTAGTCTGTGGAACAAGGCCTCTTATGAAAACTACAGCAACAGGAACTCGAATTGTAGGTGGACATGATGCTATGCTAGGAGCATGGCCTTGGCAAATTAGTCTTCAGGTTTATGCAATTGGTGTAGGATATGTCCATGTATGTGGTGGATCTTTAATTAATACAATCAAAGTGTTGACAGCAGCCCACTGCATTAAAATATCAGAGTATGTACCTTTTCATTCTAATACTTTTTCTTCAATTGGGTGTAATAAATCTACTGACCAAAGAAATACTGATCAAATATATAATTATATATCAAAAATTGAGATTTAACATGCCTTTCCTAATTTATACAGAATTGAGTTTTGAAGCAGGTGTAGCTTCATACTACTTGTCAAGGATCTAATAAAGGAGAATATTTGTTAAGGATCACACAGAGATAGAATGTAGGGAGGAATTTTTGGTGCTTTCAACAGATTTGTTTAATTATTTGCCTGAAGCTTTTTCATATTCAATCCTAGAGTAATAAAAGACTCATATTCAGAACTATCAGGACAAACTTAATTATTTTAATGATAAATAGTTGTGTAGAAGGATAACACAAGAGAAAAATATTTTAAGCATCATAAGCCATTTTCACTTATTTCACTTATCTCGGCTTTACCATATATTATTATATTCAATTTTTTAAAATTTCTCTTTCCTCCAAATAACTCCTTTCCTATCATATGATTTAACCAATCAGTTTTAGATGGCTAATCCAATTTCTTTATTTAAAACATCTGGCTTTCACTTCCTCTAGCAAAGTGGTTCTCAACCTTTTTAATGCTGCGACCCCAACCGGTCGTAAGTCGAGGACTACCCAACCGGTTGTAAGTCGAGGACTTTCCCTGCCCGGGGGCGACAAACATGCGTGGTGCCGCCTCCTGCGCCGGCCGAGGCTTTGCTGGCAAGCGGCAGAGGTGGCGCAGGCCGACCACCGGCTGGGCCATCAGCTGGCCCAGCCCAAGGAAGGTAAAGCACCCGCTGGGCCCCATGTGCTCCAGCAACCCTCCCTGCGCCCGCCAGCCTCCCACCTCCCACCCCTGGCTCTCTTTTATTTACATTTTTAGTAGTTGCTCAGCAGGGAGGAGTGGAAACTTCCAGACAGCTTGCCTTCGCTGCAGACAACTTGCAGCACCGTTTGCAGAATGGGACTTTTGGCGGGCTCAGCAGAGCAGAGACAGCCTGGACAATTCCTATTGGCTTTTGAAAGCCAATAGAATTAGACTCTATTCAAGAGAGTCTATTCTATTGGCTTTCAAAAGCCAATAGAATAAAAGGGAGTAGCACAGCTAAGGAAAAGGGGAAAAAATGGCAGACTGCGTTGTTTGGCGACCCCCGTGAAATGGTCGTTCGACCCCAAATGGGGTCCCAACCCACAGGTTGAGAACCACTGCTCTAGCAACTCTGCTGGACAGCAAAAGGAAGAAATCTGCTTGCTCAGGCCATGAGGTCATCAAGCAAACATTTTTGTTACATAGAAGCCAAATATGCCTTTAGGAAGCTGAATCACTAATGTTCCTCCTTCACTGTCACAAGTCAGAGATAGTAAATATGTACTAAGATTAGTAGCCTTTGTTAGTTTGATTCCTTTTGAATTTGTCCATTCTCTTTTTTAAATAATCTAAATCAGTGACTGTCACCTTCTGTTAAGTGATCATCTCCTCACAAGGAGGTACATGTATATGTCCCAACAGCTTGTACACCTACTCCAAGCCGTCTCTTCTTGCCTTCCCACCCTCTTGTATCTTCTATAGCAGCCACAACTCTACTAGCCTTTGATTGTTGAAAATTAACAGGAAGTTGTCAGCAGGTGCTCACTTAACAACCCAGAATATTCACCTCACAATGGCATTGGGGACTGTAGGTATTTCTGTCCAATGCAGTCACATTATGTTACAGTTTATGATCTCATCACTTAACAATGGAAATTCTAGTTCCAATTTCCATTGTAATTTGAGTACTACTTGTATTATATTTCTGCTATTGTGTGGCTTACCATTCTTACAAAACAAACCAACAGTGAAATCTCAGGTATTCTATCAACACATTTGTGATTATATTCTTAAAAATATTTTTGTCTAGCTATCCTTTTGTGCCTCCTATACCCTTTGCCCCAGACTACCTCAGTTTTCTTTTCCATTTATTCTCTCTAGCCTCACCTTTCCAATCTGTTTAGACTACACATGAACTGAGTTCATAGAGAATTAATTACCCTGCCAACAAGTCTACTCTAGGAGGTGCTACACTGAGCTCCAGCTCCTCCCTTTGCTGCTAAATTTCTCCTTCTGTCTAAATAATACTTTGCTGCTCTGTGTGTTTTGTCTTATTTCCCAACACGTTCAAACAACATCCAACATTTATGTTACAATTAGCTACCATCGTACGAGTCCCAAATGTTAAAGGATCTCATTGTATTCTCATAAAGAGTATCAGTTCTTTAAACATTACAGATGGTTCTCTATTAATTCTTCATGAAATATTTATGGTTATTATTTAATTTGTTTATCTTTGAGAGCCTAGAAACAATTTATGTTCCTTGTTGAAATATTTGAGAGGAGCCCCCCCTTTATAACCTATTCCTCTTTTTAATAATGGCAGGGATAGTATCTTGAAATATAATACTTGATTTCCATTTTAGTTTATCTTTCTTAGTCCATGAGTTTTTTGCTGAATTTTCTTTTTCCACCTGATTTTTTTTACAAATATATTATCTCTTGGCTTTTGCAGTTGTTTGAACTTAAGAGAAGAGTGTCTATTGACACATTGCATATTAAAGATTTAAATCTGATCATTTAAGTTTTAAATATCAGGTTAAATTCGCCCTTTCTGCATTTCCCGATTCCTATTAATTCTCAGAAAACATCATCTGTTATAATTCTTTATGAGCCAAATCTAGTTTAGTGTCAGTAACATTTTCTGGACTTTTCCAATAACTAAACTCATTTTCCATAATGACAACCTATAGTTTGCTAGGTATTTGGGAGTTTTCAAAACTTGAGAAGACAAATCTTTATTAATTTTTTCAAACATACTTTGCAAATCCTTTCAAATCTAAATGTTTCATTATCCATTTTCATTTAAGTTGCTTAATTGTATTTCCTGTTAAATCATCCTCAAGGTTTCTTGAGCATCACTCAGCCTTCAGACAATTGGCAGGGATTTTTCATTCTTTGTCATCTCTGTTTTACTGCCATAGTGGGATGTCGTCTGAGTCTCCTTAATAATCTATGTAAGACTTAATTCTTTGCCATTTCAGGGGTTACCTTTCTTAGACATCTTTTTACTGTTAATATGGCCAAAGCCAGATATTAATAAAACATAAATGAAAAAAATTATCAATAAAACATAAATGAAAAAAATTATCAAGAAAGCTGGGCTATGAGAAAAGCAATAGGCTCGCCATGCTGTCTTCTCCACTCACTTCCCCGCCATTGTTTTCCAAATTGGATGGGTGGATTGATTTATGCCTACATAAGTACATTATTTTTCAACTAGCTGACGGATGCAAGGATAACACTGTTTCAGCACTGGAGAATCGTAGAACTGGAAGGACTGGGGGTCACCTAAACCAAGCCCCCACTGAATGCAAAAGCCACTACAGACCATCTTTGGTGGATAATCATCTGGCTTCTGTTTGGAGATCTCTTAAAAAAGAGATCTTTTCCCTGCTAACCTCAGCTTATCTTTCTTCTGGGTACCCAACCATCTTTCAAACTGCATTTTGGTGCAGCCAACTTTATTAAAATAGACTTCAAAGATACTTTTGATCTTAAAAATGTATTACAGGTTGTTCTTTATTTTGCAACATATCAGCCTATAATTAAACATTTAAAATATCAGAAAGGACACTATTTTGGGAACTAGCTTTACTTGTAAAATACCTGTGACACTTAACAGAAACTATTTAATTCTGGTCTAGGGCTGTATTAATGATTTGATTAGTTTCGATACAGAAACTGAACAAAATTGAAACTTTACTATAGTAAAATACAGATCATTTTAAGAAGTTTGTAAGAGTATATCGGTTTCTTACCACCACCTGGCTTGTTCCGCGGCCTCATGGCAGCGGCATTGCACAGGAGGCAGGAAACAGCTGGTTTCGGTGTGGCGCAGCTATTTGCCGCCTCGCATATTGCACCCAGTGCCGCTGAAATGGGGCTCAACTGCAAGCGGCTGTGGAACAAGTGGGATAGGTTCCCCCCTCACCGGCCCATTTAGCTACAGTTTTGCTCTGTAGGCAGAGCTGCGAAGTTCTCTTCTCTGACAGAGAACTTCACATCTCTGCTTACAGAGCCACCACAGCAGCAGGTGGCTGTTCACCGGAGGCTCAGGGAGGGAGGATGCTGAAGTGGGCGGTCGGGCCATTGGCAAGAGCAATGCGAGTGAGAGGAAAGCGGCCTCAGAACAAGTGGGGCAGGTAAGGAAAGAAAGGAGTTACCTAACTCCCAGCCCTGTGTTTTTTTGCAATCTGCCGCTGCCGCTTGCAAGGACAAAGGAAGTTTTTGGGGGGAGGGGAAGGTTAATCAATCAATTTCAACTTTTTATTTTATTTTATTTTAATTAATTTTTTAAAAAAGTTTTACAATAAAAACCCCTTCCCCAATCCCTCCCAACCCACCCCTAAACCCTCCCCCGTTCTTCCCAGAGCTGAATACAGGCTTAACTAGATCTTAAAAGAAAAAAAGTTTTAAACCCAAATAAACCTTAAGCAAATGTAATTACACTCAATAAACAAATTGTAAAATACTTTAACTCCATTATATATAAAAAACAAAAAAGGAAAAAAAGAGAAAATAAAAAAATAAAAAATTAAAGAATAATAACAATTACACTTCTAAATAATACCTTAAACTTATATAAATTATTCAAAAGCTAGATAATATTTTCTTATATCATACTTATATTGCATAAAATTTATCCATCTTTTCCACACCAAAAGATACTTCTCTTGCGATTGATCTTTCAAGAAAGCCGAAATTTTTGCCATTTCCGCTAAGTAAGAAACTTTAAAAAACCATTCTTGCAAAGTAGGCAAAAATTCCTTCTTCCAATATTGCCCTATTAACAACCTAGCCGCAGTAATTAAATTTAACATTAAAATAATCTCTTTATCATCACAATCAGAAACAATACCCAACAAAAACAATTGTGGAGTAAATTTTATCCTTCTTTTAAAAATTCTTTGAATATTCCACCATATCTTAATCCAAAAAGCTTTAATACTTTTACATGACCACCAGATATGATAATAAGTAGCATCCGAGCAACCACATCTCCAACATTTAGGCTGCAGGTTTGGATACATACGAGACATTTTTTGTGGATCAAGGTGCCATCTATAAAACATTTTATAAAAGTTTTCCCGTAAGTTTTGGGCTTGGGTGAATTTAACATTCCTCACCCAAATAATCTCCCATGTATCTAATAAAATCGGTTCATCAAAATTTTGTGCCCACTTAACCATACAATCTTTAACTAGCTCTGCTTCTGAATCCAATTCCACCAAGACATCATAAATTCTTTTAATGTGGGTTCGACTTTGATCTCTAATTTGTTTTAACAAATTCTCATCCTTTCTAAGCAAGCCCACCTTATAATCTATCTTCCACATTTCCAATAATTGTCTATACTGAAACCATGAATAAATAATATTTTCTTGTGCTAATTCATCCATAGATTTTAATTGCCAATTTTTACCATCCCACTTAAGTAATTGTGTATAAGAAATATTATCCATCTTAACTCCTCTCCTTATTCCTTCTATTGCATGCCATGGAATAGCCCATAATGGAATTCTTGAATCACTTCTATAGTATTTCTTCCAAACCCGAAGTAAAGAAATTCTTAAAATATGAGATCTAAAGACCCTATCAACCTTTTTATTATAAATTAAATAGGCATGCCATCCAAAAAGTAAATCCCATCCCTCCAAAAGGAGTATATCTACATTTGTTAGATTAACCCAATCACTAATTAATGTTAAGACCACTGCATCGTAATACAATTTCAAATTCGGTACCTTAAGTCCACCTCTCTCTCGTATATCTTGTAAAATTTTAAGTTTTACTCTTGGTTTTTTCCCTGCCCAGATAAATTTATTGATACCTTTCTGCCACTCATCTAAATAATCAATTTCAACTTCTTGTGAAAGATTGCGAAGTTGGAATTGATTGACCTTTCCCCCCCCAAAAAAAACTGTTTCCTTGCACACTTCAGCACCCTTGCTCCCTGAGCCTCTGGTGCTCCACCTGCTGCCAGCCCCCACCTTAATGCCCTGCCCACCACCGCCTAGCATGGCTGCCTGGGGCTGCAGGGGCTGGCCTGGCATAGGAAGGGCATGCGCCCCACCCTCCTGCCACCATGCAGGGTAAGGTTGCTGCACCCGCACCCGCCCAGATGCCCTCACCTCCCCCAATCATTTTTTTACTAACCTACCTCAGCTGCATTCTGTTTCTCCGTTCGCTTCTCAGCCTTTGCTTGAGAGGTTAGAAAGTCTGATGAAACTTTTTTTTACCGATAGTCCCACAAACACGTGGCGAAGGCTGAGAAGCGAACAGAGAAACGGAATGCAGCTGAAAGGCAAGTTAGTAAAAAAAAAAAAAAAAGCTTGAGGGAGGCGAAGGCATCTGGGCGGGGGGGGGCGGGCCCGGTAGCCTTACCCTGCGTGGCTTCGGCAGGTATCTGGCAGGGAGGGAAGCAACTGGTATACCACCATGCTAGCGCCGTTGCGTTGCTTCTCTACCCCGTGCACAGGCCCCGCCCCACCCAGCTTAAAAAGCCACTTGCCTGGGGAGATTTTGATGCACGTTGCTCATGGATGGGACTTAAGGCCTTGGACTGGGGCGATGGCACATGTGCCCACAGATAGGGCTTTGCATGTCACCTGTGACACGTGCCATAGGTTCGCCACCACGGCACTAGAAGTTGGATCCATGGCTCAACCCCATCTATTGGAGAGTTGCTCTGACACACCCATGAACAGCAAATTAACTTCATACCTATGTAGGAAATTCTTTTGAATTTTTGGGAAATAAGGTAAAAGGAAAAGAAAAGAGAGAAAAGAAGATGGAGATTTGCCAAGATTGAGGAAGTTTCTAGTGGAGCCGGCAAACTCCAGAATAAGACAGAATAAGAAACTGTAGAATTTTTTCCCGTTCTTCCTCCAGAGCTAATGGGTGAGATATCCACTGTAGAATGCTTTTAAGCAATAAGAGAAGGAACTTAATGGTTGATTTTAGATAAATATAAAAATGGCCATGCAGGACAAAATCAAAGCAATCCATATTAACACTAGTTATATTAGAGCAGCATTATAAAGTATCACAAACGAATACAAGCAATTTATTGGGCAAAATATTAGAGGAGGGAAGGGAAGGGAAGGGAGGGAAGGAAGGAAAGGAAGGCTGAAAAAATCCTAAATTAATAAATTCTGCATAGTGTTTCAAAATAATGTGCATGAAGACTATCGACTCTCAAATTATATTCTGAAATAGCATCCAAGATCTGTTTTAATGCTGATTGCAGTGTGTTTTATGACTACTTATAAATATTACACTTTATTAGTATTTGTGTTTTGATTTCTAGAATGTGGAACAAGGCCTGCTATGGATGAGACAGCATCAGGCAATCGGATTGTAGGGGGACATGATGCTCTACCTGGAGCATGGCCATGGCAAGTTAGTCTTCAGGTTTACCGCTTTGGTATAGGATACCATCATATTTGTGGTGGAGTAGTAATTACTAACAACTCATTGCTGACAGCAGCACACTGCATTAGAAAATGGAAGTATGTATCTTTTAATTTTAAACCATTTTCAGTTAATTTTAGATTAAAGAAAAGTGAGATAAAAATTATTTGATTTGAAAATATTTGTACATTTTTATGAATCTATTTTTCCTCCTGAATTGATTTATGAAGCAAGAAAACTCTATGAAGCAAGAAAACTCTATGAAGCAAGAAAACTATTAGAAATGTACATTTTTATTTGGGATAAGATGAAGTATTCCACCTAGTAAACTATACTAAATTAACAACATAACAGGATTGGCTGTGCAGAAAACAACAAAGAAGCTGTATAAATAGGCAACTTTGACTTTATAGCTTAAAAAGGCAGTTTATTTTCTCACAGAACATATTTATTTAGGGTCATGGAATTCTATGCTAATCAAATCAGACTTTTAGGTATGCCCCATAACATAGGTCAGTACCGTACACAAGATTTATATAAATTAAACTTCACATGTTAACTGAAAATATGTATTGTATAAAATGATTATTGTATAATTTTGTTAAAATAATTTTGTTAAAAATTGTAATTAAAATTAAAAATAATGCAACTGAAAAAATAGAAGATTAAAAAGAAAGCATAGAAAATAAAAAATAGAAAGTCATATAGAAAACAAAGAAAAAATAATATTGTGAAGAAAAAGAAAAGAAATATATGAAGAAGTGATTCACCTTTCTCATAATTATAATTTTTTCTAATAACTTAGCATCTTCTCTTAAAATACAATAAATGATACCTTCTTCCCATATCCCTGCTCTTAAATAATCCTTAAAACCTTGTCATTTGAGTCCTAATTTTAGCAAAAGACCATCAAGGGTTACCAGAAATAAGAACATATATATTTTAAGCTTGGTCAAATAAACCAACTTTCTTTTACTTCTTCCCTTTTACTTCTAAAAATCTTAATTTTTAGTCCCTCCAACTAATGTAGAACTTGATTTCTTTTCATTTCTTCTTTTTTAATTGAAAATTTTTAAATTTTACAAAAACAAATCCCCTTCCCATACCCCCCCCAACCCTACCTCACCCCCCTCCTCCCCAACCTCCCCAACCCTCCCCTAGACTTCCCAGAGCTGAGTACAGGCTTAATTGAGAAAAAAAACTTAAAACACTTTTAAAACCTAAACAAATTTAAATACAATCATCATTCTATATAAACTCCCTCCAAAAACGCAAATTTAAACATTACTTTCTTTGAATATCTATACCTATAATGTAAAATCTAATTTCTCCCTCTTTCTTTATCCTAATACAAAAAAATAAATATATAAACCTTTGTTATACCATCAAAACTAAATACTCTTAGAAAACTTAAAGTAAATACATATTTCCTTCAATCTTCATAATCTTCTCACCTATCCAAAAAAAAATTTAAAAATCCTAAACAAATCTAGACACATTTAGTTAAACAAATTATTTTCTCTTAAAGATATTAATAATATTTAAAAACTTGAAACACTTTTGAATCCTAAACAAATCTAAATACAATCATCATTCTATATAAACTTCCTCCAAAAACACAGATTTAAGCATTACTTTCTTTCCTAAACAAATCTAGACATTTAATTAAACAAATTATTTTCTCTTAGAAATATTAATAATAATATTTAAAAACCAAATTTAAGCATTACTTGAAACTTAAACAAGTTATACTCCCTTCGAAACACAAATTTATTAGAATACCCTCACTGAAATAAACAAATTATAATCCCTTCAAAACACAAGTTTAAACAATATTATCATTAAAGGTTTAAAACTTAAAGCTGAAATATATTATTATCCCAAAACACATATTTAGACATTACATAAGACATTTTCCAAAAACTATGTAAGTTTTACTTCTCCCACAATCTCAATAGTAAACTTCTTGTCTAAAGTTCTCATTCAATGTCCATAATTTTCTGTCCGATAACCAGTTGCACCCACTATAAACACAAACTTCTTATCTAAAATTTTCATTCAATATCCATAATCTCTTTTCATTTCTTCTTTGTCCTTTCTCATTAAATTCTTCAAATCTTCGATAAGCCTCTTTTGTAAATCCCATATAGGAAATTATTTAGGTCGCTCTGTTTGTTTTTTGTAAATATCCCTTTTAATTATTAATATACCGTACAAGCCAGCTTCTTTTGTATATCCAGTATAAAATCTTTTTCTGTGTCATTCTTATAGCCTGTCATTTTTAAATCCATTTTCACATCAGTCTCAATCATGTCAAATAATACTTGTTCCTCTTCAGTAGGATCTTTTTATCTACCTATAGAGGTAGATACACTTAAAATTAACTTTCCATTGATCAAAATATCTTTCAATATGTCCAATTTTGCCTCATTGTAAATCAAAATTGAATGTTCTTCTCCTTTAATTATAATGTTTAGTTCCCTTCAGAGTTTCCAATTTTTAAACCTTATTTTTTAAAAAAAATCAAAACAAAGGCATTTTCCCATGGAAAGAATTATTTAAAATTCTTTAAAATTAATTCCAAAATCTTATTTCAAATTTATCTGGTCCCTTAGTCCAATTGTATCTTTTTAAAATTAAAGTTTTGATCACCCTTTTGCTGTTTATTGGGAAAAAAATTAAATTCTTAAACTTGTTAAAACTTCTTTTGTTAAGGATTGAATAAAACTCTCCCACGACTGGAAAACCAATCAGTATTCCTAATAGCTGAATAGCTACTAACAAGAATTTCTGAAAGTGAATAGAAAAGAAAATATGCAAACTTAGTGTCATTTCAAAGGTGCCAACCATGGTTTGAACAAGATTGTTATTCACTGGTCTCCCAGAGCTCTAAACCCACTAGAGCAGGGGTGTCAGACTCGCAACATCATGTGACGTGTCATGACATATCGTGACTTTTTTTCCATTGCCGGCAATGGGATGGACGTGGTTTCGGCATGACGCATTTGGCCCTCAGGCCGGCAGTTTGACACTCCTGCACTAGAGACTGCTATCTTGTATTCATCTTGCAAGGAGCAGCTGACTGGAGCACTTACGGTGATCTCCTTGTCCAGAGAGGAATTATTTCAGTCTACTTGCGGAATTTTCATTCCTTTGCATTTATCAGTTCTACTTTTTGCAAAGTTGCCTCTAATATCATTTTTTCCCCCTGGAAGTCCCATAAAATGATCAAATCTTAATAGTTGCCATGTCTTTCACTGAATCATGCTATTAAGGTTGTCGTAACAAAAGAAACCATGCAATTAGCAAACTAATAGCAGAAATGCCACTGAGTGCTCAGTAGGCTCTAGATATTAGGATACACAGTATTGCTGTGTATAATAGTTAATAAAGCAGATATTGGGGCAGATTTTTAATTTGGAATTGGCAGCATCTATAAAACCTTGGAAAAAGAAATTTGGCAACCAAATGACAAAACCTGGTAGTATTTTTCCAAATTCATCAAAACCTTTCAACAAAAATGTTTAATTAATTATAATTACTAGTAGAGACATTACTATGTACCAATCTGAGGATACCTCATATACACTTTAGACAAGCTTGCTTAATATAATGCAAATTTAAGAATGTAGCACTATTAATTATTAAAGTCAGGTTCCGATGAATTGCCAACATAGATTTAAAGAAAATTTTATACTGTCAAGTGTTTTGAATAGACCCACTAAATTCCAAATCCAAGATCTCTTCTGATAATTTTTAAACATTTTCAGAAAAAAGTATTTTAATGTAATTGTTTTATATTGGGGATACTAGGTCAACACTGCAGAAATTCAGACAAGCATTAAATGACAGCAAATATAAAGGTATTCTAGAATAATCTCTGATTAGATTTGCACAGCCCAGATCTGATAGTTTAGCCCTACGCATCATGACCTGGTTGCACTTGTCTTATTTCAAACCAGATTGCACTTATGACTAACTCTTCTGTAAGATATATTCATATAGGCAGGTTTCCTTCAATAATCAAATTTCTGATTCTATATAGGATTACTGATTCTGATTTTGGTAAGAAGCTTATTTATTTTGCCTAGAACAGTTGCCATGACAATTCTTAAATAGTACTGAAGTTATAATTCCATAATAAACATTACCTACAGTATATCATTTTCCCCCTCTCCTAGGAATCCAGAGTTTTGGAGAGCTGTATTTGGCTTACATCATCTTTATCATCATCAATATTACACTAAAGAGAGTCAAATCAAAGCAATTATAATCCATTCTCATTTCAAGAAGGAAACGTATGAAAATGATATTGCATTATTTAAATTACAAAATCCTATCACATTTAATGATTATATTCAGCCTATCTGCTTACTTCCAAGTCATCTTTTTCTAGGTAATGATACTCCATGTTATATAACAGGATGGGGAAGTGCACATGAGGAAGGTAAATTTTTTAATTTCCTTGTAAATTAATTTATTGTTGAGTGCAATTTCACTGAGGGGTCTTTGGTGCTCTCTGAGCTTGCTTATTTTCTTGCAAACGTTTCATTACCCTAATTAGCACTGATGTCACCTAGGTAGGGTACAGTATATGAAACATTTGCAAGAAAACAAGCAAGCTCAGAGAGCACCAAGGACCCCTCATTTCAACCCTGAGCTACAATATTCTCCTTCATTGGTAATTTCACTGAACTCGTAAAATCTTTTTTGTTAATTCCATTTATCCCATTAAGTGGGAAAAAAGCCTGTGGTGACCTTTATGATACACAAGCAATTAGTTGTGTGAGTGTGTGTGTGTTTGCATTCAATAGTTTATGCTTATATTGCTTTTGTTCCATCAATTACCAAGCATTATATGCAGCTATCTCTTCAGTTTCTACAATTTCACTAAGCACTGTTTTCATGACAATAAGTAATAAACAAGGCTGATTCTTGTTAAAAAATGAAAGTGGATATCTTTGTGAATTACAGTATATATATAAATATTTACTCTTAGAGTATTTCGACTGAGGAATTGTACTTCAGTATTTTCATGTATCAGATAATAGCGTGAATCAAGAAATAATGATTAATGGAAAGGGAGAATCAGTTCAAAGATCAAGAACAATGAGTTGGTATAATTGCATCTATACTGTATAGATACAATTGTTTGCCATTGTTATGTAAGTTCGTGTAACACAGGACAAACAATCGTGTTTACTATCACTTGCTTTCAGTTAAAATATTCCACTCCCCATGAATCCTGTTTCATGAACTTTTCCAACCTTGCTAGACACGTATTGACATTCTACCAATCACTCAGGAAACTTGATACTGCTATTCTAAACTCTGCTATGTAAATAATATGCATATTCTTTCATACTGAACTAGTAAGAGTAAAGTAGTACTTTGCTTCAGAAATTCATTCATGAAAAATTTAATTAACTCTCTTGCATAGGATTATTAAAGTAAGTCAACAGGTTTATTGTGAGTGCAGGTCATAATAATGCATATTAGCAGGGTACCATATATTTACTTCACACCAATCATGTAGGACTCATCAAAATAAAAACTCTTACTAATCTCTATTAATGACATATAAAAATATATGGTTCCTTCCCAAATATATATAGATCATTGTGGACAATGGATTCATTTTTGTCTTTAAAAACATGGCTGCTATTCAGAAAGTAAATAGCTGTCAGTAGGCAGCAATTTTCCTTATTGAGTTATACCAGTACTTTAAAAAAAAATAGAAGCATAAGTATACTTGTAGCATTACTTTTTGTTTTTTCATTAAAGGTGAAAAAATATATATATTACAAGAAGCACAGGTTGATATTATTCCACAAAATATCTGTAATAGATACGATTGGTATGGTGGAGCAATAACAATGAATATGTTTTGTGCTGGCTCTGAAGGTGGAGCTGTAGATAGCTGTCAGGTAAAACTGAAATAATTTCATTTTTATTTTTTTGTCATAAAATCCTGATTGGTACCAGTCAAGCAAATAAATTTACAAATCTACAAAATAAAATTAGTTGACACTTTTTGCAGGAAAACAGGCATCACAATTTAGTTCAACTAATATTTTTTACTTTGCTCAGAATATTTCAACTACTTTGTGTCCATACAAAATAATTTTGAAATAGAGGTTGAAAGTGGTTCATTTCAACATTACATATATAGTAATTATAAAACTTAACAGAGGATGAATATTCTTATGTATTTTTAGTCTGTATCTTGACTTTCAGAGTAAGCATATTTATACTGGAACTGGAATGCCCAAAATATCAATGAAGAAATTTAGTAACGTTAGTAGTTTAAATTTAGTAATTTAGCAATCTTGCACCACTTATCCAAAAGGAAGCCCCATTGAATTAAGTGGGTTGCTTGCTAAGTGCACTTTGTAGCACTGCTCTCTAAATGAGACACAAGATTGCCTAATTCAAACTTTCCATATTTTCTTAGAAAAAATATTTTAACAATTCATGTCAAAATAGGCCTTCCGCATTTTAAAATGTAAGTATATTCTAAGCAAATTAATTCCTTCATTTTTTAGGGAGACAGCGGCGGACCATTGATGTGTTATATCCGAGATGTCACACATTATTATCTGGTAGGAATAACCAGCTTTGGTCGTGGCTGTGGCCGACCAAACAATCCAGGCATCTATGTACGTCTAGTGAATTACAGAAATTGGTTGAAAACTCTTTTACAAAGCAGAACTACTACTATGAACATTCCTAATGTTCTAATTTTGTTGATAATAAGATGGATAGCGTTCCATATGTCTCTATGAAAAATTGACATGATATCAGATGGTCTTTAAATATTATTTCCTTTTATAAACAAGTATAAAACAATATTTAATAATATGAATATATTATGTTTAGCATACATTTTGTAATATTTCACCTACATAGCCTAAATAAATTGAAAAACATGTATTTAAACTGTTTTTAAAAAGGAAAAAGCTTGAATCATAGACAGACAGATAGATATATTGACTATAAAATGGATGAAAATATAAGACTATTTTACTATATCAATAAGACTGGTCTCTCGTGAAAACACTTTTCCCTCCTGAATGGGACTAATAATTTGTAAAATTATCTTATTCCATATAAATTCAAAAGAAATGCATATGACAAATGCCTAATGTTGCCATGTATGCCATATATTCACTGTCATTAAAAAAACTGCAGTTGAATACAGATTGTATGCTTGTAATTTCAGTCTACTATTTTACTTTCTCAGACCGATATCATTACTAAATGTGGATTATAAATTATTACTTCAATAATAGCATACAAAATTCCAAACAATGTCACAAATAAAAACTGCTATGTAATATTTTCATGTTTCAGGGAAACAGCAGTATACCTTTGATGTGCTGTTTATAAAATAACACCAGGTTATATCCTATTGGAATTACCTACTTTGGATATGAGTGTGGTCCACCAAAATATCCAGGTGTTTATGTAAAAAAAAGTTTAATTATATAAGTTGGATAAATTTATTAGCTAAAATGAGAAATCTGAAATGTCAGTTTTTCTTTACCTTTTTCACTGTGGTACGGATTAACCCTATGAACAGGAAAATAGTTATTCTACTAGATTGCAATAATCTTGGAATAGTTCTTCATGTCAGTATTTCTCTGCTTGGAAACACAGCAACTCCAGCAGAAATTGCTTTACATAAATAGCTAACTTGCTACAAGTTTAAATTAAAAAATTATTTTGCCAGAATTTAAAATAAAACCTGCCAGGTTACTATATATCAGGTAATGCCAATTTTAGCTTCTAAAGTTAAAGTGTTCAGACCATATCTAAAGTAATTTTTTGAACTACAATCATATATGAAAGTTTGAGCTTAATAATTATTTTGCTTGTTCCACTTCCTTTTTAGCAATATAATTATGTATAACATCTTCATTAGAACAAAATAAAATGTTTATGTACAAAGAATATATAAAACAGTCACATCTTAAATTCATTAATACATATTGTTTTTGATTAATATCCAGAATGATAACAAGAAACATGTCCCAATACCTGAAATCATTATGCTGGTAATCATAATCTTCTGTGATTATACTAGTCTGCAGTTCTTCAGATTATCACACATTAATTTTATCTAGCGTTCTTTCAGTCTTGATGACTCTGAGGATATATAGACCATATTCTTAGCAGCATAAGGACAAAATGAAGAATGGGTAAGAGGCTGAAGGGAGTAAATTTTGGAAAAAGTAAATTAATTCTCTTTCAACTAGAGAAAATTTCATGAAAACCTGGACTTGATCTAATAAAACTGCTTATTCACAGGGGTTACATTCCATTCATGTAAAGTGGAAATACTTTGAAAAGGTTTACTATTTAGGTAAATGAAGTTAAAATATACACAGATAATATAACACAGAACCCAAGAAATACTTCTTTGGGTCTAGGACAGTGGTGGCGAACCTATGGCACAGGTGCCAGAGGCAGCACTCAGAGCCCTCTCTGTGGACACGCACACCATCACCCCAGTCCTAAGCCTTCAGCTGGGCTTTAGAAAACCTTTTGCTTTAGGCCTCCACCGCCATGTGCACAAAAAAAAAAAAAGTTCAATCAGTCAATTTCAACTGGCAGGAAAAAAAAGATCTTGCAAAGTTGTGATTGATTGATTGAACTTTTTAGTCCCATCCAGTCTGCTTTAACACTGTGGCCACGCCTAGCTAATGGGCCACACCCAGCCAATAGGCCACACCCACTTGGCACTCCACAATGCATAAGTGGGTTTTGGGTTGCAGTTTGGGCATTCAGTCTCTAAAAGATTCGCCATCACTGGTCTAGGATATATTCAGTAATCTCCAGAATACATGTGGAAGCTGTTCCCACCACAGACCATAACGGATCTCACAGGGGCAGCCTCAAAAATGCCTGAAGATGTAAGGCTGCGGCCCCCATTACTTTGAAAGGTAACCAGCTGGAGTCTGCCAGTCAGAATCAGAATAGCCAAGGGGTCCATTATGGTAGTGAAGAGGGCCTTCACACACCGCCACCCCACCCCACCCCGATTCAGCCAGCGGTTATTTCAATCGGGCGGTTCGGTGGCCGGTTGAAGGCAAGACGTCGCCTTCCCCCTCGATTTGCACCAGGGGACCGCCTTGGCTAGGGACGCCCCGCGAGGCTAACGAGAAAAACCGTCGCTCGCGCGCCCTGTCACCTGACCCTCGCCTGAGGGAGAAGGCGCGCTAAGTCGGTTGCCATTTTGCTTCGTGGACGGACGATGAACCGCAAGATTGCCGCCGCCTTTTCCTTTTGGGCTTTCCTTGTGCTGTTCAGGGAAGCCGCGCCCAAAGCCCTGTCCTCCCTGAATCTTACCGACGGTGAGCTTGGCCTCGCTCCGTCCTCGCAGGGCGTCGAGCTCGGTACATGATCGCCAACGTGCTGCTTCGGACGGGGTAGCCTACCAGATCGAGCTTGAGGGGAAAAGCCGTCAGCGGAGCGCGCGGGAATTCTTCGCTGAGGGAACGCGAGGGCCGAGGCCGTCGTCGGAAACGTTTCCTCCCGAAAAGGAGGCGTCCGCCGAGCTACCCTGCTGCCATTTATGCAACAGTGGTGGCTGTCGAAAGGCCCATCACGATTGCATAAATGGGGGCGCCGCTGGCGTTTGCTCTCGGGACGAAAAATAATTGCGGACTACTACAATTTTGTCTGTGCAAAGTTGTGTTCTGACAGTACGAGGGTTTCGTTCCCTACAGCAACTAAATTGTGGGCGTGTGATTCTCTCTCTCTCTCTTCTTTACTTTTGAAATGAGCGAAGGAAATACAGTTTATCCCGGGCGTGGCTGCTGCCGTTTTCTGGACTCCCCGTAACCCCTGAATTTCTGTGCTGGGATCTATTCGAAAATAAAGTTATATTTTACCTGTTCCCAGCTCTTGGGGAAATGTCTATAATTACCACCGCAATTGGAATGGGACGCACAGAAGTTACGATATAAAGGAATTAAAGTTTCGGGACCAATGGGTAGTAACAGAAGAAAGAAAGCTGAGGCCAAGCTTATTTGTAATTTACATACTAAATTGTGCCTGACGTGTTATCAGATCTTAAAATAAGGAGTCTTTAAATCATTGGTCACAACTGAATGTATTTTGGGGTCATTATTTAGATTTTAGATTTTACTTGTGTATTGGAACACTGGTAAAGATCCTATACCTGATGGAACTAAGTTTGAATATCTGCGTGCTATGTAATTAGTTTGTTTTCATCTAGATCTCATCATTCACCGTGTTAGTTCTGGTGTATTTTTTCTTGCACAACACACTGAACCATAAATTAGCTACAGAGACTGACTTTGTACAGGTAGGCTAAGGTAAAATTAACAAATATATGGTTTAGTCATACAACGTAAACAGGAGTGATTCGGTTCCTCAAATCTTACACTCTTGTTTCATCTTTCTTGTAGAATTGGTTTGTAAAATAACTGCTTGAAATATATGTTGCTAAATGAATGCTATTTCTTAGATGGCTTACCTATTTTTCTTTGATTTCTAGTCTGTGGAACAAGGCCTCTTATGAAAACTACAGCAACAGGAACTCGAATTGTAGGTGGACATGATGCTATGCTAGGAGCATGGCCTTGGCAAATTAGTCTTCAGGTTTATGCAATTGGTGTAGGATATGTCCATGTATGTGGTGGATCTTTAATTAATACAATCAAAGTGTTGACAGCAGCCCACTGCATTAAAATATCAGAGTATGTACCTTTTCATTCTAATACTTTTTCTTCAATTGGGTGTAATAAATCTACTGACCAAAGAAATACTGATCAAATATATAATTATATATCAAAAATTGAGATTTAACATGCCTTTCCTAATTTATACAGAATTGAGTTTTGAAGCAGGTGTAGCTTCATACTACTTGTCAAGGATCTAATAAAGGAGAATATTTGTTAAGGATCACACAGAGATAGAATGTAGGGAGGAATTTTTGGTGCTTTCAACAGATTTGTTTAATTATTTGCCTGAAGCTTTTTCATATTCAATCCTAGAGTAATAAAAGACTCATATTCAGAACTATCAGGACAAACTTAATTATTTTAATGATAAATAGTTGTGTAGAAGGATAACACAAGAGAAAAATATTTTAAGCATCATAAGCCATTTTCACTTATTTCACTTATCTCGGCTTTACCATATATTATTATATTCAATTTTTTAAAATTTCTCTTTCCTCCAAATAACTCCTTTCCTATCATATGATTTAACCAATCAGTTTTAGATGGCTAATCCAATTTCTTTATTTAAAACATCTGGTTTTCACTTCCTCTAGCAACTCTGCTGGACAGCAAAAGTAAGAAATCTGCTTGCTCAGGCCATGAGGTCATCAAGCAAACATCTTTGTTACATAGAAGCCAAATATGCCTTTAGGAAGCTGAATCACTAATGTTCCTCCTTCACTGTCACAAGTTAGAGATAGTAAATATGTACTAAGATTAGTAGCCTTTGTTAATTTGATTCCTTTTGAATTTGTCCATTCTTTTTTAAATAATCTAAATCAGTGACTGTCACCTTCTGTTAAGTGATCACCTCCTCACAAGGAGGTATATGTATATGTCCCAACAGCTTTTACACCCATTCCAAGCCATCTCTTCTTGCCTTTCCACCCTCTTGTATCTTCTATAGCAGCCACAACCCTACTAGCCTTTGATTGTTGAAGATTAACAGGAAGTTGTCAGCAGGTGCTCACTTAACCCAGAATATTCACCTCACAATGGCATTGGGGACTGTAGGTATTTCTGTCCAATGCAGTCACATTATGTTACAGTTTGTGATCTCATCACTTAACAATGGAAATTCTAGTTCCAATTTCCATTGTAATTTGAGTACTACTTGTATTATATTTCTGCTATTGTGTGGCTTACCATTCCTACAAAATAAACCAACAGTGAAATCTCAGGTATCCTATCAACACATTTGTGATTATATTCTTAAAAATATTTTTGTTTAGCTATCCTTGTGTGCCTCCTACACCCTTCGCCCCAGACTACCTCAGTTTTCTTTTCCATTTATTCTCTCTAGCCTCACCCTTCCAATCTGTTTAGACTACACATGAACTGAGTTCATAGAGAATTAATTACCCTGCCAACAAGTCTACTCTAGGAGAGTGCTACACAGCTCCAGCTCCTCCCTTTGCTGCTAAATTTCTCCTTCTGTCTAAATAATACTTTGCTGCTCTGTGTGTTTTGTCTTATTTCCCAACACGTTCAAACAACATCCAACATTTATGTTACAATTAGCTACCATCCTACCAGTCCCAAATGTTAAAGGATCTCATTGTATTCTCACAAAAAGTATCAGTTCTTTAAACATTACAGATGGTTCTCTATTAATTCTTCATGAAATATTTATGGTTATTATTTAATTTGTTCTTTGTTTATCTTTGAGAGCCTAGAAACAATATATGTTCCTTGTTGAAATACTTGAGAGGAACCCCCCTTTTATATCTTATTCCCCTTTTTTTAATAATGACAGGGCTAGTATCTTAAAATACAACACTTGATTTCCATTTCAGTTTATCTTTCTTAGTCCATGAGTTTTTTGCTGAATTTTCTTTTTCCACCTGATTTTTTTACAAATATATTATCTCTTGGCTTTTGCAGTTGACTGAACCTAAGAGAAGAGTCTCTATTGACACATTGCATATGAAAGCTTTAAATCTGATCATTTAAGTTTTAAATATCCAGTTAAATCAGCCCTTTCTGCCTTTCCCCTGATTCTTTGCCATTTCAGGGGTTACCTTTCTTAGACATCTTTTTACTGTTAATATGGCCAAAGTCAGATATTAATAAAACATAAATGAAAAAAATTATCAAGAAAGCTGGACTGTGAGAAAAGCAATATGCTCACCATGCTGTCTTCTCCACTCACTTCCCCGCCATTGTTTTCCAAATCGGATGGATGGATTGACACATGTCTACATACGTACATTATTTTTCAACTAGCTGAAGGATGCAAGGGTAACACTGTTTCAGCACTGGAGAATCATAGAGCTGGAAGGACTTTTGGGATCACCTAAACCAGTGGTTCTCAACCTTTCTAATGCCGTGACCCCATAATATAGTTCCCCATGTTGTGGTGACCCCCAAGTGGGTGTGGCCACCAATAAGAGGGAGTAGGACAGCTAGGGAAAAGGGAAAAAAATGGCGGACAGCGTGGTTTGGCGACCCCCGTGAAATGGTCATTCGACCCCAAATGGGGTCCCGACCCACAGGTTGAGAACCACTGACCTAAACCAAGCCCCCACTGAGTGCAAAAGCCATTACTGTAGACTGTCTTTGGTGGATAATCATCTGGCTTCTGTTTGAAGATCTCTAAAAAAGAGATCTTTTCCCTGCTAACTTAAGCTTATATTTCTTCTGGGTACCTAGGCATCTTGCATTTTGGTGCAGCCAGCTTTATTAAAATAGACTTCAAAGACACTTTTGATCTTAAAAATGTATTACAGGTTGTTCTTTACTTTGCAACATATCAGCCTATAATTAAACATTTAAAATATCAGAAAGATCACTATTTTGGGAACTAGCATTACTTGTAAAATACCTGTGACACTTACAGAAACTGATTAATTCTGGTCTAGTGCTGTATTAATGATTTGATTAGTTTCGATACAGAAACTGAATAAAATTGAAACTTTAGTAAAATACAGAACATTTTAAGAAGTTTGTAAGAGTAATGCACTTACTTGAAGACTTTAAAAAGGGCTTAGATTGGAACATGCTTTCATTGGCTATAAGTAATGCTGAGTATATGCTACCACCAGAGAGACATATATAGATTTCCTATAAGCATCTAAGCATTTATTGTGGGAAGCAGGATACTTAATTGGGTGGAGTGATAGTTGGTAATTCTGTTATTTTCTGCAGTGATCCTTGTTTTAGCCACATAATCCAATTTTAAACAGGATCTATACTTAGTGATTTATTGTTTACTGAGAATGGAATAAAAATGATTTCCATGTCATAGAAGTTATAAAATAGCAATGTAGTAATAATAATCCATATAAAAGTTTTGTTCTGTCCTAGGAACCCAGCCCTTTGGAGGGTTGTAATTGGCTTGCATAATCTTAATGATAATTCTCATACAATAAAACGTCGGATTAAAGCTATCAATATACATCCTAATTATATGGCAGACACATATGACAATGATATTGCCTTGATAACACTAGTCAGATCTATCAGATTCAGTGATTATGCTCGTCCAATCTGCTTACCTGCCACAAATCTTTTGACAAATCGACAGTATCCATGTTATATATCTGGATGGGGTAAAACACAGGAAAAAGGTATTTTTCTATTATTATTTCTGTGGCATTTATATAGAGATTATGTACAAACATCAGATTAAAAATTACTGTGCAACAAAAACAAAACTAACAACTGTCGGGAAAAACTTGTTAAAACAAGACAACACACCATAAACATCTCACTTTAGGATCCAGAGGTTTATTGAAATTTAGAACACATAGCAATTACATACCAAAACCCATTGCAATGAGGACCAAATGCACAAGCTGTCAGTGAGTGATGGATGGTGAGCAATTGGCCTGACTCCTTTTCAGTGCCACTCTTTTATACCTTAAAACCACAAACATTTTACAACAGTAATCAATTATTTTGCAGTAACAGTACTTTCAGTTCTTGTTCCAACCACAGCTTTTCCACATAACTGCTTGTTACACGTGTCATTGCATAAATCACATACTAGTACAAAAACAGTTCCTTAATTCTCAGACATTCAAGTTTCTGTGTTCTAAATATATAAAGAAATATGCAAGTTTGCAAAAGTGCAGTGTTGTGCAAAAAGCCACAGCTCTGATTACAAATATTACTACAGTAGGCAGAAGGCCTCAACTAAATCAATACACTTGATAATATTATTCAAGGAGGCTTTTAGCAGATAACAATAACTTTCAATAAAATTATTTTTCTCACACAACCATACAATAGAAGTAAGCATATGTCACTGTATTCATCATAGTTCTTTTGGTTCTCTTTTAAAGTGTTAAGAATATTATGTTTCTGGCAAACATTTTGCTGTTACCATTCACTATTCATGGCATTTCACATGTTTATAAGAAAACTAGACTTAATTTATACTTAAGGGAATGCTGAAAATCTTGGATAGTGAAATTAGGTTTTTACAAATATAGGGCACAGAAAGGCTATTTTTATTTTGGCACTGGGCCTCTATATCTGAGAAGTCTTGGATCTGGATTTATATGAAAGACGCTAAATATGTAGAAGCAATTCTTTTCATCCTCCCTTCCCCCAAATGTTGAACAAGGTAACCTTCAGTCAGTGGTGGGATTCAAATATGTGAACAACCGGTTCTCTGTGTGGATGCCGCTTCCGGAAGTCCATTCTGGGCTTGAGCAACAAAAAAATTAGCTACCGGTTCTCCCAAAGTGGTGCGAACTGGCTGAATCCTACCACTGCCTTCAGTACAGAGAAAGGGCAGAAAGGAGCTCCATTAACAGCAGATTGCATCTGCCTTTGCCTGAACTAAAAAGTCCCCTTCAATTTAAGTTTTAACTCCTGTGACTTACAATCATGCAGCTTTCTTTGCAGCAGTAGAGCAGTAGTTTGCCATAGGCCAGCACTATATGTACTACTGGTAGTCCTTGGTTAATTTGTTCAGCAACTGGTTGAAGTTGAAGTTAAAATGGCACTGGACAAGTGATAATTACAACTGGTTCTAAAGCTTCCAGCTGTCCCAGCACCCCCATAATCATGTGATTGAAATCTGGATGTTTGGCAACTGGCTTGCACTTAAGAGGGTTGCAACTGTTCACCCATCATTATCTCTTCTACCCAGCAGCAGCCTGTTACTTGTCTGGCAGCTTGCTTGCAAGCTGTTTGGGTCTTGCACCTTCCTGCTAGCTTCCCCACTAACTGGTTGTTGGAAGCCGGCAGGAAATTACAAGGAGTCAAGATTACATATTGACTTAATGATCCATAATCCTGGCTTAACAGCTGCAAGAGGAACTGAAGAGATTGCTGTCTCTAAATGATGTGGTCATGTGCTGTCACACTTTACAACAGGATTGCTTAGTGATGGAAATTCTGGGCTCAATTGCCTTTGTAACTTTAGAACAGTGGTTCTCAACGTTTGTGTGACGGCGACCCCCGTCACACAAACGTTCTGCGCATGCGCGGCGCCGCACGCATGGTGGCGGTGCCCCCATGCGTGGCAGCGCCCCCATGCGTGCCGCTGCCCCCATGCGCGCTGCCGCCCCCATGCGCAGCGCGCATGCGCGCCGCCACCCCCTGGGGGGAGAAAATGGCGGATTGCCTTCTTTGGCGACCCCCGAAAAATGGTCGATCGACCCCAAATGGGGTCGCGACCCATAGGTTGAGAACTGCTGCTTTAGAACTATACTATCTGTATACCAAACTGGCTCTCATTAGGTTAACTAGTGCTGCCATCTACTCTAGTGCTCTATGAATTACAGTTTACCTAATTCAGTGTCTTCTTGTACAGGATTTTGGAATAGATAACATAGTGAGAGCTTCAGCAAATGACAGCATATGGATCACAATTTCTAAGCTCAGAAGCTAAAGAAGATACCCAAATGGGAGATTTTCAAAGACTAGTACTTAGGCTGTAGGCTAGTGTGGGAAATCAAAAGATGTCTTAAGAAGAAGGAAGTAGGAAACCACTTTTGTATTGTTGCCAAGAAAATTGTGTGGATATCAGGAATCAAACTCAACTTAAAGGTTTTACATAGACATGGTGAGGTTAGTTGCATGAGCTTGCATTGAAACTAAATTGATACTCTAATTGTACTCTTAAAATACGTTAAGTTTACTAGACTCTGAGCTCTGAAAGATAGCTCTTCCCTTTCAGTTCATGATTCAGTTCAGTTCAGTAGCAGCTCTTTTTACTGTCACTTTTGGCTGTCCAGATTACATTTAGTTCTGCTCCTGACCTTACTAATTAGCTTCGAGCAACCTGAACAGATTTCTTATCAACAAAGCATTTGCTTTTTTAATCTTACAGACTAAAAGGACTGCCTATTTAGAATGTTGATGAATCTGGCTACTTGTACTTTCCAGCATTTGAAACTAAAAAACAACCATCAAAAGATTTCACTAGGCAGGGTTTAGCTGCTAAAGATTAAACATAAGTATCTTCAGCACCAAGAACAGCACACTTCCTCATCTTTATAATTTGCAGCATTTCTGTTAAAATGACAAGCAAATGTAATATGATGTAGCTAAATTAATGATTCTAAACATTTTATTTCATTACACTCATTCCCCTTAGTTTTCCATTTCATAACTTCTCCCCATCCCATCAGGCATTCATTCTGCAACAAATAAACATACTTGGTCATAATTAGCCTACTTTTGTTAATTCTATCAACCCAACTTAATCTTTCTCAGTATAATTTGTCTGGCTTTTGTAGAGTTTATTGACCCATATGCTGAAAGTTGTTTGGTCCTCAACTTTGAGAGGGCAAATAATACTGAAACTGTAACTTTTAAAAAATCATCACCACACATATAAAACTGCCTCTGAAATTTCAGAAATATTTTAGTAAAAAATGCCAAAATAGTGGAAATAAGAGTTTCATCAATTTAGCAGACTCCAGAGTTTTTAAACTTTATTTTTTAAAATTTTTAAGTTTTTAAAACTTTTTTAAAAATTTAAACTTTAAGGGGCAATCAGTTTGAAGGAATACAAGTATACACTCTTAGTTTGATTCAAATATTTTGATGGCGCTATTACTTTACAATATTCAAAATTTTGGTTTATTTTTCTTCATCTATCAGAAGAAAGAATTACCTTGAGAAATCCTTGAAATTAAAGTGATATTTTCTTCATCAGGATTACATGAAATAAATCCGAGTATAATTTAAGATTCATTGCACATAATAGCTTGTTAATATTGTCTTAATTATCTTACTGATCCATCCTTTAGACAACTGTGCCTATTACTTCCAGATTGAAGCAGACAACTAAAATTACTTGCCAAACTCATTTAAAATATAGAAACTTTTTAGTATATATCACTGTGTTGGGTATGTTCACTACCTTTAATTTTTTGAAAAAAATAATAAAGGCAGGAGACAAATAAATGAATAAACATACTTAATGCCATAATAACTACAAAAATAACATATTTTTAAAATCTAGTTTAAAGCACTTGGGAGTAATTTGGCCCTGATTTTATTGATTCCTGTTTCATCCTTGTTGAACTCAGCCATGCTGACTGTACAAATAAGATTGAACACAAAAATGAATTCATAAAAATAAATCCTACACCATTACAAACTAACCACAAAAGGACAATTAAGTCTTTGAGATGTAACAATTAATGAGAATAGAAATAAAATAATAAAAGGAACAAAAATCTCAACAGCACTTACTGTTCTGTATAATCTTGATTCTAAGTTGGATGCCATACAAAATTAGACACAACTCCAAAATACTAGAATGAATCTTGAAGATTATTTTGATCAGCAGTATACTTTTTGGAGTGTTAAGTATAATGTAAGCTTGGTAGAATATATCAGAAAGGCTTAGTTGTCTTAAGTAATGACTGATTTGTTTCACAATGTCATGATACGTTATATGTTTTTACAGGTGAAAACAACTTAATATTACAAGAAGCTCAAGTAGATATTATTCCACAGAATATGTGTAATAAACCCAGCTGGTATGCTGGAACAATTACATTGAATATGTTCTGTGCTGGCTTTCCAGCTGGAGGTATTGATAGCTGCCAGGTAAAAGAATTTTAGGTTAGATTATGTTAGCAAAGCTTGTTGCGCAGGTGCTTGGACAATATATTTTAATTACTCTTTATTACATATTATTACAATTTACCTATAGCCTATTTCTTTACTGCATATTTCTTTACTATCTACAGTAGGCTCCTGATTTGAAGCAGATTTTCTGACAGTCATTTTCTCAAAGAGTTCAGATCAGTTTCAGAAGGGAAACAGATCTTGCCCTCATGCTAGCAATCTAAAAAAATATACAAACGAAGGGAAGATGAGACCGATGAATTATTCAAAGTGGAAAGACTAGCTCAGGAAGACTATACTTTCGTTTTTGGAGTTCTTCCTTGAATAGTAGTTTGTGATACTTACTCCTTTGGCTAATGGATGGGGCCAAAATTACTTTTGTTGATGAATGGGATCAGAATAAACTGCCATTCTGTTTTTCTGTCCCAGGAAAGAACCACTGAATTCTTTATGCAATAAAGTGGCCAAGCAATTTTCCAGCTCTCATTCTTTTCCTATCTGAGGTAAATATCTAAGTTGGGACCCCCCCCCAACTATAATGGAGACCTATGAACAAAATTATCTGGATACATTCAGAGTACCCACAAAAGAAATGTTTTTCTGGAAGTGCAGTATTCAGCAGAGATATGCTACAGTCAAAGCCTAGTTTTTTTAAAAAAAATAATAATTAGGAATCATAAGCATGGTTATTTTTCTTCCACTTATGCTATATTCTACAGTTCTTACAGTACAGAATTGAAAAATGAGAATAATTTTCCCCTCAGGAAAAATGTAAAGACAATTAACTCAGCCAACTGACTTGCAAAAAAAAATGAAGGCACTGAGAAGTCACTTTCATACTATGCCAAGAAAATACATGGATGTGTCCATGTAAGTCAGGGGTTCCCAACTGGGTGTGCGAGACAATATTCCAGGGAATGCCAAAACTTGGATTTAGAACTTTCAAATACAGTGTATATCCATAATTTGTTATTTAAAACTTTTTTAAGGGGTGCAAGAATATATCAGAAGTGTTCTAGGGTGTGGGAGCCACTGATGTAAGTCATCAGGGGTGGATGAATTAAAAGTGAATTGATATAAGAAGAGGACTATCCTGAAAGATTAGTAAAGTCAAAATGCTATTCAAAACTTCTGAAAAATCCTGAATTTTCTGAGTCTTCTATATTGTTACTATTTCATTTTTTCAGCATTATCAATTATTGAAAAATGAACCTAGAAATTGACTTAATATCTTAACATAACTTGCTTACCTGCCAGGATATAATTTGCTTTTTCAAGATTAATCAAATAAACCCCACCTTTGCACCATGTGAAACAATAGTTATGGTTTGACTTAATTAATTCCTTAAAAATTGCTTTTACAGAATAGTAGCAAACTCTATAGGAAAATTAGAAATTATTTTGTTTCCATTCTGTGTATTTAGACTACTTACCTGTCTCCAAAATAGATAATTTGAAAATAAAGGATAAGGTGATTTGTCTTCATTAGCCATGTATAAAATGCTTTCTTATGATAGCTAAAACTGGATGATACTCTTAGATACCTAGTTTGATTTTTGGGCAAGCCTGTTGAGCAGGTAGCTGATTTTCCAAGAAATTATATCTAATTGGCCTACTTCGTGTATTACCAAACTAGAGTAAGATTGTTTAGGTTTTCCAAATTTATTTTTCCTAGAAATTTTTTTTTTTCCTAGTATTTTCTTTTGACAATTGATATCTGTTGCTTCCTAAAAATTAAAAATATATTAAAACATATTATTGGCTTTTCCTGTTCCAGGGAGACAGCGGTGGTCCTCTGACATGCTACCTTCCAACCACTACCAAGTTTTATTTGATAGGAATTACCAGCTTTGGCTATGGCTGTGGTCGCCCAAGACATCCAGGAGTTTATGTTAGGACAATTAATTATATAAGTTGGATAAACAATTATTTACAGAGTAAAATTGTAACTGTGGAAATTCATTGCCTCTTGGTCTTTTTAATTGTGTGGTGGACAGTCTTCCATATTCTGTAAAATGGCAGTTTCTTTCCATTGTATGCAGTAAATCTCTATTGCTCTTTAAATGTATTTGGTTTTTCTTGGGAACAGTACCATTATCAAAATTTGCTTTTTAAAAATGCCCATACAATTTAAATCTGCCTTCCATCATATTTACATTCAAATAATGGTCTATAAGTTTAATATCTTTCCAAATACACTAAAATATGAAAATGAAGTCAGTTCTTAAATAAACATTATAGCAATCATATACATGATTAGTGAATTTTAAACAAATCTACCCTAAATTTATATTTTTCACTGTGAAGGATAAATTATGTTTATTAAAAGATGTTGTTAATTGCGAAGTCGTGTCCGACCCATCGCGACCCCATGGACAACGTTCCTCCAGGTCTTCCTGTCCTCCACCATCTTCTGGAGTCCATTTAAGTTCACACCTACTGCTTCAGTGACTCCATCCAGCCATCTCATTCTCTGTCATCCCCTTCTTCTATTGCCCTCAATCTTTCCCAACATTAGGCCCTTCTCCAGTGAGTCCTTCCTTCTCATTAGGTGGCCAAAGTATTTGAGTTTCAACTTCAGGATCTGGCCTTCTAAAGAGCAGTCGGGGTTGATCTCTTCTAGGACTGACCGGTTTGAACGCCTTGCAGTCCAAGGGACTCGCAGGAGTCTTCTCCAGCACCATAGTTCAAAGGCCTCAATTCTTTGGCGCTCAGCCTTTCTTATGGTCCAACTTTCACAGCCATACATTGCAACTGGGAAAACCATGGCCTGGACTATACGCACTTTTGTTGGCAGGGTGATGTCTCTGCTTTTTAGTATGCTGTCTAGATTTGCCATAGCTTTCCTCCCCAGGAGCAAGCGTCTTTTAATTTCTTGGCTGCAGTCCCCATCTGAGGTGATCTTTGGAGCCCAGAAAAATAAAATCTGTCACTACCTCCATTTCTTCCCCATCTATTTGCCAGGAATTGAGAGGGCCGGATGCCATGATTTTGGTTTTCTTAATGTTGAGTTTCAAGCCAACTTTTGCACTCTCCTTCTTCACCCGCATCAAGAGGCTCTTTAGTTCCTCTTCACTTTCTGCCATTAGAGTGGTATCATCTGCATATCTTAGATTGTTGATATTTCTCCCGGCAATCTTAATTCCAATTTTTGATTCATCTAGCCCTGCCTTTCTCATGATGTGCTCTGCATATAAGTTAAATAGGTAGGGTGACAGTATACAGCCTTGCCGGACTCCTTTTCCAATTTTGAATCAATCAGTGGTTCCGTGTCCAGTTCTCACTGTTGCTTCTTGACCCGCATATAGGTTTCTCAAGAGATAAATGAGATGGTCTGGTACTCCCATCTCTTTAAGAACTTGCCACAATTTGTTGTGATCCACACAATCAAAGGCTTTTGCATAGTCAATGAAGCAGAAGTAGATGTTTTTCTGGAACTCCCTAGCTTTCTCCATGATCCAGCGTATGTTGGCAATTTGATCTCTAGTTCCTCTGCCTCTTCGAAATCCTGCCTGTACTTCTGGTAGTTCTCGATCCACATACTGCTGGAGTCTAGCTTGTAGGATTTTAAGCATAACTTTACTAGCATGTGAAATGAGTGCAATGGTGCGATAGTTTGAACATTCTTTGGCATTGCCTTTCTTTGGAATTGGAATGTAAACTGACCTTTTCCAATCCTGTGGCCACTGTTGAGTTTTCCAAATTTGCTGGCAAATTGAGTGTAGCACTTTTACTGCATCGTCTTTTAAGATTTTGAATAGCTCAGCTGGAATACTGTCACCTCCACTAGCTTTGTTGTTGCTCAGATTTTCTAAGGCCCATTTCACTTCACATTCTAGGATGTCTGGTTCGAGGTCAGTGACCATCTCATTGTGATTATCTGGGACATTAAGCTCATTCTTGTATAGTTCTTCTGTGTAGTTTTGCCATCTCTTCTTAATCTCTTCTGCCTCTGTTAGGTCCCTGCCATTTTGGTCCTTTATCATGCCCATCTTTGCATGAAACGTTCCCTTCATATCTCCAATTTTCTTGAAGAGATCTCTGGTCCTCCTATTCTGTTGTTTTCTTCTATTTCTTTGCACTGTTCATTTAAGAAGGCATTCTTATCTCTTCTAGCTACTCTCTGGAATTCTGCATTCAATTGGGTGTATCTTTCTCTTTCTCCTTTGCCTTTCGCTTCCCTTCTTTCCTCAGCTTTTTGCAAAGCTTCCTCAGACAGCCATTTTGCTTTCTTGCATTTCTTTTTCTTTGGGATAGTTTTGGTTGCTACCTCTTGTACAATGTTGCGAACTTCCATCCATAGTTCTTCAGGCACTCTGTCTATCAGATCTAATTCCTTAAATCTATTTGTCACCTCTACTGTATATTCATCAGGAATATGATTTAGTTCATACCTGAGTGGCCTAGTGCTTTTCCCTACTTTTTTCAATTTAAGCCTAAATTTTGCAACGAGAAGCTCATGATCTGAGCCACAGTCAGCTCCTGGTCTTGTTTTTACTGACTGTATAGAGCTTCTCCATCTTTGGCTGCAGAGCACATAGTCAATCTGATTTCTATGTTGACCGTCTGGTGATGTCCATGTGTAGAGCCGTCTCTTGGGTTGTTGGAAAAGAGTGTTTGTTATGACCATCGTATTCTCTTGACAAAATTCTATTAGCCTGTGCCCTGCTTCATTTTGTACTCCAAGGCCAAACTTGCCTGTTATTCCGGTTATCTTTTGGCTTCCTACCTTAGCATTCCAATCCCCCATGATGATAAGGACATCATTTTTTGGTGTTAATTCTATAAGGTGCTGTAGGGCTTCATAGAACCGGTCAATTTCATCCTCTTCAGCACCAGTGGTTGGGGCATAGATTTGGACTACTGTGATATTGAATGGTTTGCCTTGGATTCGAATTGAGATCATTCTGTCATTTTGGGGATTGTATCCCAGTATTGCTTTTCCTATTCTTTTATTGACTATGAAGGCTACTCCATTTCTTCTGAGGGATTCTTGCCCACAGTAGTATACCTGATGGTCATCTGAGTTAAATTCACCCATTCCTGTCCATTTTAGTTCGCTGATTCCTAAGATGTCGATGTTCAGTCTTGTCATCTCTTTTTTGATTACGTCTAGCTTGCCTTGATTCATGGATCTTACATTCCAGGTTCCTATGGAGAAAAAATCTTTACAGCATCGGACTTTCCTTTCACCACCAGATATATCCACAGCTGAGCGTCCTTTCGGCTTTGGCCCAGTCGCTTCATTCTTTCTGGCACTACTAGTACTAGCCCTCTGCTCTTCCCCAGTAGCATATTGGACACTTCCGACCTGAGGGGCTCATCTTCCAGCGTCATATCTTTTTGCCTTTTAGTACTGTCCATGGGGTTTTCATGGCAAAGATACTGGAGTGGTTTGCCATTTCCTTCTCCAGTGGATCACATTTTGTCAGAACTCTCTGCTATGATCTGTCAAGAGTATTTTCAAATAAAGTATTTTGAAGTTATTTGGATACTCTATTGGGTTTTTTTTTAAACCCTATAGAGTATTTCTTTGGAAAAAAATCATGAAGATGTAAAAAGTGAATTTTTTTAGACATGAATCTCCCACAAACATATAATGATTTTAGCTTTGGATTTGAAATATGAAAAAGTGTGATCAATAACAACTGCTGGGTCTGTTTATTCCGCAAGATAAACTTTCTATATTTCCTAGCAACTGTATAAATGATTCATATATATGCATTAAAATATAGATGTTTTCTATACAAAAAAATCTCTCTTTTGAGGCAGATAGATGATTTTAAAAAGTGAAATATAAATAATAAATATGCATAAGTGAATAAAATGGGTGCAACTTAGAGTCTTAAATAAACAGTCTCCTTGAGTGCGGCAATTTAATTTAATTTAATTTAAAACAAGCTTGCTGATATTGGAATTATCAATAATTCTCCAAATAATTGAAATGGTACTTGGAGATCACATACCACAGACATCATGGGAAGGGACACAAAGACAGCTCTCTTAAATGTATACCAAGCAAGTTAATGCAGGGTTGTGATCTTAACCTGACATAACATTTTTGATACTCAGTCCCAAAAATGGGACATATATAGGAGAAACATGAATGTATAGGAGAGTAAACAAATGAGAAGACTGAGTAAAGGGAGAAAGAGTGAAAAACTAATAATCCAAAGTGACAGAATGTGAAAATATTTCAATCACACTTTACTAGCACATTTTAAAGCACATGTTGATTTTGTCAAATAATGCATGTTATGTACCTTCTAGCTGGTGGGGTATAGGCAAAAGTATCTTGGCTTGCAGATTAGGTTTTGGACCTCTACTAGCTTGCAAAGAACAATGTGAGCATGCTTGGATAAAATTGGAGTGTCCATGGGCTCAAGCATTCCTTTCCTGTTAATATTAACTGGAAACTCTTACTTAAGGAGGGAAAATAGTGAAACACTGTCCTTTGTCTATCCTTGTAGGTAATTCAAAAGAATATCATAATTGAAAGTAGCTATGGTTAAGAGTAGGCGTCTGTTCACTTTGTTATATATGTATTAAATATGAGAGAAAAATAAGTTGAATGCAGTAAATGTATCACAATGCACTCATAGTCATTACCAATGTGACTATATGCCAAGGTGCACGGAACAGTTAACCTTCCCACTGAAATGGTACCTATTTATCTACTTGCATTTGCATGTTTTCAAGCTTCAAAGTCCAACCATTTTATCTATGCCTAACATCAATAGCTCATTACAGTCAGTTAAATATAAAATCCTTCTGGTCTTTATCAGAGCCTGGCTCAATGTGATCTAAAAACAACTTGCAGGATCTTTCCATTAGAAGAGATTATTCACTATCAATAGCCTGTCAGAGCAATTTCAAATCACAAATCTTAGTCTGCCATTTGTTACCTGGAATGTTAGGGTTCATTATCAATGTTGTAAAATGTGATATTAACATTTTTAACATTGCAGTCCAGGCCTCTTTACTAATTTCAGAAAAACATGTTCCCTTTCTTCTTAGCCAAGGCAGTTTCTTTTGGTGTAGGAGAACTTGTCTTTTCAGCAATAAACAATAGTATATTCTCAAAGTCCTTGAACACACAAGTTTTAAGAAAGTACGCATCCAGTTGAGAAAGAAAGTAATGCAAGCCATATATTTGCCACTAGTGGAATGTAATCTACAATCAATGTTTTATTGTTCAAGTGTCACACATAATTAATGTTTTTCATTGTTTTATTCCTTGCTTTCTGAAATATCACATATACTGAATGTATTATTTCTTCCTGTACCTTATACAAACATTTGACTCTCTTCAATAAATGCTTTTTGTTTTATCTTAATGTTTTTTATTTTTGGGTAGGCGAAGCTCTTTTGCAATAGTAAATGTTTCTAAAAATCAGGGATCAGACCAAAGTCTGAGTGCCAGAATTTTGTAGCAATACATGGTGTAACATTTTTGTGTCATACCATTCAAACAATGAGTAAGTTTCACATCCAAAGGATCGTGATTTGCATGGGAGTTGATCCTTTCAGCCCATGCTTGCTGAGAAATATATTTTGAGCTGGGGGGGGGGGAACGGAACGGAATGAGTTTATCTGCCTCTTATATGTGATTCTAATATATTTTCTCCTGATAATGCATTGGCAATATTTCTTCTTCCTCTCCTATGATAACCGTAACCAATTCAAGTCACTCATTGGTGCACCATGAAGCAACATGTTACTGTTAATCCAACATCGAAGAGCAGCCTGATGGTTTAAAGACAGTGATGGCAAACCTTTTAGAGACCAAGTGCCCAAACTACAACCCAAAACCCACTTATGCATTGTCGGGTGCCAGGTGGGTGTGGCCCATTGGGTGGGCGTGGCTGCAGTGGTAACAGCAGACTGGGTGGGACTAAAAAGTTCAATCAATCAATTCCAACTTTGCAAGATCTTTTTTTTCTCATGAGAAGTTGAAATTGACTGATAAGTGAAAAGGTTTTATAAAACTCAGCTGAAGGCCTAGGACTGGAATGACAGTGTGAGTGCCCACAGAGAGGGCTCTGAGTGCCGCCTCTGGCACCCATGCCATAGGTTCGACACCACTGGTTTAAGATGTTTTTATTTTCTATTTAGTTATTAAATTTGTTTTATTCATATATTAAATTTGTTTGCAGCCCATCTGGCCACAAGGTGGCTCTGCGCCCCCCCATTACTTTGAAAGATTCTGCCAGTCAGAATCAGAATAGCCAAGGGGTCCGTTATGGTAGTGACAAGAACCTTCACACACCGCCACCCCACCCCGATTCAGCCAGCGGTTATTTCAATCGGGCAGTTCGGTGGCCGGTTGAAGGCAAGATGTCGCCTTCCCCCTCGATTTGCACCAGGGGAACCGCCTTGGCGAGGGACGCCCCGCGAGGCTGACAAGAAAAACCGTCGCTCGCGCGCCCTGTCACCTGACCCTCGACGGCCCTCGCCTGAGAAAGAAGGCGCGCTAAGTCGGCTGCCGTTTTGCTTCGTGGACGGACGATGAGCCACAACTTTTCCGCCGCCGCCTTTTCCTTTTGGGCTTTGCTTGTGCTATTCAGAGAAGCCGCGCCCAAAGCCCTGAACTTTACCGACGGTGAGCTTGGCCTCGCTCCGTCCTCGCAGGGCGTTGAGCTCGGCCTTTGATTGCCAACGTGCTGCTTCGGACGAGATAGCCTAACAGATCGAGCTTGAGGGAAAAAACCGTCAACGGAGCGCGCGGGAATCCTTCGCTGAGGGAACGCGAGGGCCCGAAAAGGAGGCGTCCGCCCAGCTACCCCGCTGCCATTTGTGCAACAGTGGTGGCTGTCGAAAGTCCCATCACGATTGCATAAATAGGGGCGAAAGTGGGGGCGCCTCAGGCATTTGCTCTAGGAACGAAAAATAATTGCGGACTACTCGCGAGGTTGTCTGTGCAAAGTTGTGTTCTGACAGTACGGAGGTTTCGTTCCCTAAGATCTTCGTCAATATTGCAGCAACTAGGTTGTGGGCGTGTGATTCTCTCCCTCTTCTTTACTTTTGAAATGAGCGAAGGAAATACAGTTAATCCGGGCGTGGCTGCTGCCATTTTCTCAATTGTCGATACCATTTCATTGAGATCCAGTCCCGAATATATGGGCCGAACAGTTTTCCCAATTATTTTCTGTACCTTTCGGCCCATAAATTTATTGTAGGTACTCCTGTGTAGGGAATTTTGGGAAGCCTCTGGCCGCATTCAATTTGTTAACTCTCAGTTTGAAGGACGCTGATTCATAATTACTTTGGATTTATCTCTTCTGATCATTACAGTTGTGTTTATTATCGAAGGCTAGCGTTGTTGCTAATATTGTAGATTTGACTTTTCACACTAATTAGAGCTGTTGAAAGCAGCATGGGATGTCGGTAGCAATTCTAAATAAAAGCGCTTTTGCCTGTTGTATAATATATAAAGGCAGAATATAAATAAATTAAAATACTCTTATGAGTTTATAAATATTTCAGATTGCAATTCTCTTGGCAAAATTATTCAGAAATGGTTTGCCATTGCCTTATTAGCAGAGAAAAAGTAGTTGGCCAAGGTCATCCAGCTGACACTGTGCTCAAGATCAATTAAAATTCACAATTTCCTAGTTTCTAGCCTGATGGCTCCCATTTCATTGTTGCTGGATACTATTTTGTAAGTCAAAATAAAAATAATAAACCAATATGGTTGAACTGGGAAGATTTGGAATCAAAACTTTTGATTTACCAATTTCACTGGATAACTTTGTGCAAATTTCTTAGCCTAACAAAAATTTTGTAACAATATTACAAGGAAAGGGGGAATTCATATCAATTATTATATTCTGGTCACAGTGTAGGAATTGTATTATGAGATTAAGCTCAGTTACTTTTACAGTTTGTTTTACTAAGGCATCAATTGGAAACTGCCTATGAGTTCAGAATTAGGCATTTAAGCACCTGCACATATTTTGGATTACAACTCCAAATCTCTTTACAGCTGATTGATTGACTGTAGCAGATCAAAGTATTAGCCAAACTTGTCTGTTGAGTTTACTGCTGCTTCAGTTCAAATGACTAAGTTGGACCAGGGGCCCCAGCCCCTGGTCGGTGGACCAGTACCTGGCCGCAGTATGCCAGCAACAAACAAGCAAAGCCCCATCCGTGAGATGCAGGCAGCACACAAAACCACGCATCCTCCAGTCCGTGCAAAAACCTCTCTCCACAGAACCGGTCCTTGGTGCCCAAAAGGTTGGGGGGCCTCTGAGTTGGACAGCTCTTCTAATAATGAAAGGTAGTGGTATTTTAAAATCATTAATCTCCTAACAGTATTTAGTCCAGTAACAGCAAATATTTCTTATCCAGATAAGTTTTAAAAAGGGTCTTTGGTTATTACTTTGTGTATATTGTTGAATGTTGGTGTTGATTTTTAGCTATTTTACGGTAATTGAAAATTAACAATATAACTGCATTTTGATTTCCAGGATGTGGAGCAAGGCCTGCTATAGTTACCGTAACAGCAGAGACTCAAATTGTAGGTGGACATATTGCTCAGCTTGGAGCATGGCCATGGCAAGTTAGTCTTCAGATTTATCGTGTTCCATCAGGTCGATATCGGCATGTATGTGGCGGATCTTTAATTAATAACAACTCGGTATTGACAGTAGCACGTTGCATTAAGAAATGGGTGTATGTATCTTTAATTTCTAAATCTTTTTTGTTCAGTTTGAAGATTTTAAACAAATGATTGAATTTTGAAATATGTGGAAGGAGAGATTCAGAAAAAGTGTTTTGTATACCTTTAGCCTTAACAACACTTGTTCAAATCTTTTTATCAAACTAGATAAAATAAAAAAGACTAGATGGTATAGGGCAGGGGTAGGCAACCTCGGCTCTTTTATGACTCATGGACTTCAACTCCCAGAATTCCTGAGCCAGCTATGCTGGCTCAGGAATTCTTGGAATTGAAGTCCATGAGTCATAAAAGAGCCGAGGTTGCCTACCCCTGGTATAGGGTTTCCAGCTTGAGCGGGGTTTGGACTCAAAGATCTCCAAGGTCCCTTCCAACTCTGTTATCCTGTTAGATTCAGCAGCTTTTAATGCATGTAGAAAATACTTTACAAGAGGACAACAGCTGAAGAATTCCTTTATCTCTTTCCTTGATAATTAAAATGCTGTTCACCAGTTTGTCACTTGACAGAAAAGTAAGCTAGGATGAAATTTCCGTTGTTAGGGTTTGTTAGGGTTAGCTGTTAATTGCTATCCTTCCAAAGATAGGATGCCACCAAATGGTGATGTCTTTATATAATATGAGTTAAATAATGAGTTTGGTGAGGCTTGTGGTAGAACATCTGCCAATCCCCAGCCCTTAAATATGCTGGGACTTGGGTTATTATATCACCATCTTTCAAAATTCACTCAAAGCTTTTCACAGGTTCCAGCCATGGTTAGAATGCGGTATTGCAAGCTCATTCTGCCCATAACCGGGGGTTTGATCCTGACCAGTTCAAGGTTAACTTAGCCTTCCATCCTTGCATGGTCTGTAAAATAAGGAGGCAGATTGTTGGGGGCAATATGCTGACGTAAACAGCTCAGAGAGTGCTGTAAAGCAGGGCTTTTCAACCAGTGTTACGGGTACCACCTGTGGTACATTGGCACTTGGCAGGTGGTACACGACCATCCCAGAAAAGTGGTAGTGGGGGAGGGGAATGAGCTGAACCAGTGACAGCACCGGACAAGCCTGAGCGAGAGATGGCTGGAGCTGCAGGGCTGTCAGGGCTCAGCAGAAGCGCCAGGATCAGCGCTTCTTCGGCACTGCCAGGGCTCATTGGAAGCATCAGGGTCAGCGCCAGGCTCCACCTGGAGCTTGGCGCTGATCCTGGCGCTTCTGCTGAGTCCAGAAGAAGTGCCGATCAGCTGGAATGTTGCAGCATCTCCAGGGTCTTGTGATTTACATTTAGATGCTTGGCAACTGATTCATATTTATGATGGTCACAGTATCCCAGGGTCATGTGAAGTGACCAAAACATGCTGCAACCACCCAGCAGATGGGAGGAATAAAAACCAAACACCCCCCCCCTGCTGCCAATCCTCAACAGAAATGCTCACAACAATGAAAACTTCAGACAGGAGGAAGAGCGCTGCCGGGCGGTCGGGCAGGTGTCTTGCTCGGCTGTGGCTTGGGGGGCACTTTTTTCAGTGCCATTATAACTTCGAATAGTCACTAAGCGAACTGTTGTAAGTCAAGGACTACCTGTACTTCATCACTTTTTTCCTTTTTTTTTTTGGTCATCAAGTTTTTGACACCTTGCTAGGTGACTGGTGGTACTCAGATATTGCCATATCCTAAAAGTGGTACAATGGGTGAAAAGGTTGAAAAGCCCTGCTGTAAAGCACTATAGAGCAGTATAACTGGTATAAGTGATCTAAGTGCTATTGCTTTTAATTAACAGGGGTTAGTAAAGTTGTGGAAAGGGGAATCTCAATTTTGATGGTGCCCAGCTTATAAAGATAGGTAGGGAGGGGTGATAGGTTGAGAATGACAGGTCCCTCCATGGTATGACTTTCCCCATACTTGCTGACTCTTAACTAGTCAATTTAAACATGGATTTAGCTTTCTTCTGAAGGAGCCTTAAACTGGTAATTAAAAGGAGTCTGATAAATAAGCAGGAAAAGAGGCTGTCAGATGGGCATGGGAATCCTCACTCATATGATACCTGTGTGTATCCCTCACTGTGTGTGCTGTCTCTTAATTGGGCTGATCCCATTTTCAGAGCCAGGTTCCCAAAGTAAAACTGTCATGGCTTATTTCCGGAAGTGAGGATGCTTTGAGTCTGCTTCAGATTTGAGTTGGAGATGAGATGAAGGCAAAATCATAAGGGCATGGCAGAAAAACTTCTGTATAAAGTTCATTCTGTGATTAAGTGCAAGTGAGGAAAGTAAATAGGGAATATAGGAGATTGCAAAGATTATTTCTGCTCCTTTAAGGTAGGGACAAATAAAACACATTTTATATCTGGAAATTTGGAATGCTTTGATCTTTATTTCTGACTTCAGTAGAAAAATAGAACTTCTTGGTTGTTTCTAAAGTACTGAAGTAGTTTGAGGTCTTAAATTCTCTAGGAAATTATTTTGCTTTCTTTCCTGTGCCATATTTTTCAACAGCAACTTAAAAGGAAGTGTAAAAAGAGGAAAATTTGTCTTTGGAATTTTTGGCTTTCAAACTATGACAATTAAATCCACATCTTCACATACTTAACAATGTTTCCCTAAGCATTACTTTTTTCCTAATCTATCCCGGGAAGTAAGATGTTTCCAAGCACCATTTACCAATTTTCCACTTACTGGGAGTAAGAGGGATTGTAAGCCACCCAAAATCATTTACTAAGATGGGCAGTTATAAAATCATATAAATAAATAGAAATTAATAGTAATTTCTAACAACTAGTAATAGTAGTAAAGTTGGAAGGGACCTTGGAGGTCATCTAGTCCAACCCCCTGCTCAGGCAGGAAACCCTACACCATTTCGGACAAATGGCTGTCCAGTCTCTTCTTAAAAACTTCCCGTGTTGGAGCATTTACTGCTTCTGGAGGCAAGCTGTTCCACTGATTAATTGTTCTCACTGTCAGGAAGTTTCTCCTTAGTTCTAGGGTGCTTCTCTCCTTGATGAGTTTCCACCCGTTGCTTCTTGTCCTGCCTTCAGGTGCTTTGGAAAATAGCTTAATTCCCTCTTCTTTATGGCAGCCCCTGAGATATTGGAATACTGCTATCATGTCCCCCCTTGTCCTTCTCTTCTTTAAACTAGACATACCCAATTCTCGCAACCGTTCCTTATATTTTTTAGCCTCCAGTCCCCTAATCATCTTTGTTGCTCTTCTCTGTACTCTTTCTAGAGTCTCAACATCTTTTTTACATCGTGGTGACCAAAACTGGATGCAGTATTCCAAGTGTGGCCTTACCAAGGCATTGAAGAGTAGTATTAATACTTCACGTGATCTTGATTCTATCCCTCTGTTAATGCAGCCTAGCACTGTGTTGGCCTTTTGGCAGCTGCAGCACACTGCTGGCTCATATTTAGGTGATTGTCTACTAGGACTACGAGGTCCCTCTCACAGTTACTACTATTGAGCATGGTGCCACCTATGCTGTACTTGTGCATTTGGTTTTTCTTGCCTAAATGTAGAACCTTGCTTTTTTCACCATTGATTTTCATTTTGTTAGTTAGTGCCCAGTGTTCAAGTCTGTCCAGATCCTTCTGTATCTTAAGCCTGTCTTCTGGAATGTTGGCTATTCCTGCCAGCTTGGTGTCGTCTGCAAATTTGACGAGTTCCCCATCTATCCCTTCATCCAAATCGTTGATGAAGATGTTGAAGAGTACTGGGCCCAGAACAGAGCCCTGGGGCACCCCACTACACACTTCCCTCCATATAGATGCAGTTCCATTGAGGACCACTCGCTGAGTACGGACGGTCAGCCAGCTACGGATCCATCTGGTGGTGGTTCTGTCTACCCCACATTTTTCTATCTTGTCAAGTAGTAGGTTGTGATCTACTTTATCAAATGCCTTACTGAAGTCCAAGTAAATTATTTCCACAGCATTCCTCTGATCCACTAATTTTGTCACTTGGTCAAAGAATGCAATAAGATTTGTCTGGCATGATCTATTTTTGACAAACCCATGTTGGCTTTTAGTAATGACTTTGTTTGGCTCTAGGTGTTCGTTGATTCATTGTTTGATTATCTTTTCCAGGATCTTCCCAGGTATTGAGGTCAGGATGATAGGTCTGTAATTTCCTGGATCCATTTTTTTTCCTTTTTTGAAGATGGGAACTACATCAGCTCTTTTCCGGTCCTCTGGTAGTTCCCTTGTGTTCCAGGATCTTTGAAAAATATAGTTCAGTGGTTCTGATATCACATCTGCCAGTTGCTTGAGAACAAATAAACTAGTTGTATTAGCTGTGACTTGTATTATCAAACTATCATCCTGCTTATGTTCTACAGGTGGTCCTCATTTAAGAATAACTGGTGCAGCACTATTCCAATTAAGATCTGAATAAATGATAGTCAATAACTGGTCCTCATATTTATGATAGTCACAATATACTCATGGTCATGTGATGGTGATCCAGGCACTCAGTGATTGGTTTAAAGTTATGAAGAGAACTTTAGAATTCGGTGTCATAAGTATTCATTTTTGGCTATCACAAAGCTATGGCTGTTGAAAAGATAGGTAGCATGCATCCTGCCATCATGCATCAGTCTAAAGGTAATCTAAATTGTTTAACATCACTCTTAAGACCCATATTAGATATCACCCTTCACAAAAGCAAAAAAAGCAACCTTTAAGGGCTCCAATTATTTAATTATTTGTTTCTGTAAAAATATTATATTCCTATGCCCACACAAACATCAGCAGTATAAACTTTAAAAAAAAATCAGAATATTTATCCGATGAAATATATTATTATATATAGTCCCACTTAGGAATAGGAAGTCCCTGTGTGAGTCTTCCTCACTTGGATAAAAAATGTACATTAATTTTTTTGTTAGATAAACTGCTTTTTTGTTACAAGACCAGAGGAGCCAAGAAGACATTTCCCAGGACAATATTTGTTCTACTGCTTTAAAATGTACCAAATGATTGATTAAATTATACTTAGAAATAGATAATGAAAATACCATGTGTCTGTGAAAAGTTTAAAGTTCATCACTATGTGACTCACCTGCTCATCGATTTCATAATTGACAAGCCACTGAAAAGAGGATTTTAAAATTAAAATTAAAATGGCATTGATGAGCGGGTCCATTTAAAGTACTCATACTTTATTTTTCAGATAAAGACGTGTTTAATAGATACACAGTAGAAGAAGAAAAAAGCATCCTGTCTTTTTGAATTATGCTTTTTAGAACATCCATTTTTTTGTCTGAACTACCCTTTTTTCTAACAAAAAACGGAAAACTGGATTTATTGTAATTTAAATCAGGCATGTCAAATTCGCGACGTTGCGCAATGTATCGTGACTTTCCCAATGGGGCTGGCGCAGTTTCGGTGTGACGCATTCGCCCCGCAGGCCAGCAGTTTGATATACCTGTGTTAAATGAAGAGCAAACAGCCTCTACCATCTAATATGAAGTTACTAATTTGACTGGATGATTTCATAATTACGCAGCTGTGCATAATGGGGGCTAATTTGTTTTCTAAGACTTTTCTGAAATATTTTCTTTCAGAAAAAATACTTGCCATACTAGCTTCTTTATTGTCTCGAATGTCCAATTTCTATTCCTGAATCATCTTTTTACTTCACTAGCATGCAGTTGGGTTTCATAGATAGCCACAGTCTAATTTGTGAACTCTATTTAAATTTATGCTTTACAGTAAAATCTATTGTTACAGTAGTGAACATCAAATGTAGAAATTAAAAAAATCTGCTGCCAAACTCACTTAACCAGTGCTTAATTTTATTTTTGTGCCAGTTTGTTACTGTAATTTTTAATGGCACTAAATTTGCATCCCCCCCCATCCTGTCTACAGGAATATATGGTGCTAGAAATGCATTTAAATACAATAAATCATTTAGAAGATCTTCCAAACAATGTAGTTTTCTGTCTTATTTCATAATTGAATGCTGCAAAACTCTAGTTAGATTTTGTTTCTCATTTGTTGTCAGTGACCAATTCTGAAGTGATGTGTTTTATATTCCCTTTAGTTTGAGTAGCTTAAAATAGAACATATTTTGTTTTGGTTTTTGCTCTCTTCTCTAAAGCATACTACTAGCATACTGACTTTCCTGCTATGCAGTGCTCCTTCATCTACTGTTCTGTAGTGATGTTTTATTTGGCTAATGTCAATTCTTCCATTTGGGGATTTTTAAAACATGCTGGCCCAGAGTCTACATAGAAATGAGTATTGGAATCTTTCTTTGCAATATGTGTTTACTATAAAATAAATCTTGGTGATTGTCTGAGGTTGGTTGCCAGTTATACTATCAATATAATATTGTCCTTATATAAATTTACAATGAATCGTCACTTTGAATACCATGTGTAGCTTTATTCACTATGCTTCAAAAAGCATACTACCGAATGGTAAAAGTGCAAAAATGTAGCTCCTTTGGAGGAAAGATAAGAGGTTGAAGTTCTTGGCTTAGAGCAATGTTAGGTAAAGGGAGATATGCTAGAGGTATAGTATGAAATCATATATAGTATGAAAAATGGGCTTTTCAATTTATAGTTAAAGTGTAGAGTTCACTGCCATCAGATGTGGTAGTAATAATTAATTCAGATGATTTTAAAATGGGGATGAAATAATAAATTCATGGAGGAGAGAAGTATCAATAGTTAGTAGTCTTGCTGGCTGTATATTATCCTGTGAATTAATAGTAGGAAAAACAATGGAAGAGAATTACTGTATTGTCCTCAATTCTTTGTTTTTAAGTTTCTTAAATGAATCTGGTTGGAGACAGGTACTAGATTCCTTCTTCCAATCCATTTAGAGTTCTTATATCCTGTACTCATGTCATAATGGACATATATACAGATTTATCTTTCAGAACAAAAAGATATTGTATGGTATTTTTATCTCATGCTTCTGTATTCCAATTTCCAAATTGAATACTTAAGAATTTCAAAGAATAATTGTCATAATAAAACAAACTCTTAATGGCAGAGTACAGTACCTACTTTCCAATTTTTATTTAAGGGATCCCTTTGATAAAATTGCAAATTTCTTACTTGATAGAATTCTTAACTGAATTAGAACTACAATATTACAGATCTTAAGATTGCATAACTCTAAAATTATGTAAAGCAGCCACTGAGCCTCATTAACTCTACAAAGGATTTTATTGTCCTAGGAACCCAGAATATTGGAGAGTTATGATTGGGTTACATCATCTTTATAAACCTCATTCTCACACCATAAGTCGTCGAGTGAAAAGTATCATTGTCCATTCTGGTTTCAAGAGGGACAGCTACGAAAATGATATTGCAATGTTTAAACTTGTGAAGCTTGTCGAGTACAATAAATATATTCAACCTATCTGCTTACCTCACAATTCTCATCTAGTGACTGATAAGAATCCATGTTACATAACTGGATGGAGAAACAGAAAGAAAAAAGGTAATTATTTAATCTTTCTGCAAATAATATTTCATGAACTAGGAAAGATTTCATATTTTAATTCAAGTAATCTAACTTATTATGGAGAACAGAGTTGGGCAGTATTTAAGGGGTTGAGAGCTATGCTTCCTTTAAGCCTTCAAGAAAACCTGTGATGGCATCACTAGGAAGGATTGGGCAGATTCTTAGTCCTTCAGGGCAGTTCAGGGGTGCATATGGGAGCCAGGAGGCCTGCAGAAAACAAATTACTCTCACTGCTAACATTAAGACCCCTGAATCTCCATTCTTTAGGCTATTGAGATGATGGGGACAACTTTTTATAATGTAAACTCTTGTCTGTCTACAGTATTAATATAAATTTCAGCTTTAGCCTACACATCAAACTAAATTAAATTTCATTATCTGCTGAATTACTTTATATTATAGATGTGAAGCAAATTTTCTTTTGGCCAATGATTCAAGCAAATTGATATGAGTGCTTTCATATTAGGGTTATGAAATGTTATGGAGTATAAAATTATAGGCTAGGAAAGAAAGCCCAGAAGAATGAATAATTTTCATATAATCTACATTAAATCATATGTATTTAATCATGTTCCTTTCCATTATATTCAATATTTAGTAACAACTTCTGGAGATGCTCTTGTGCCTGCATACTTCTCAGGCATATTTGTTTTAAATCAATTGCTCCAGGGATTGTGAGCCTCACTATTGGTTTCCTAATATAGTCAACATCAAGAAATTATCACATGTCCTATATAGTCAGCTGAACAGATCTATCTGTTGTTTTGTAGGTAAGAGAAGAGTAGTAGACTTCTGGGGAAGAAATGGCGAATTGAAACCAGCTACACTGAGAAAGAAGGCGATGACTGCAGTGGGCTGAAGAGCTGGTGAAGGGACTGGCTGTTCAGGTTTCCTCTCTGAACAGGAGAGCACTTTGGAATGTCCACATGTGCTCCAGACAGTTGCAAGGAGATCATCAGCTGACGATCTCCAGCAGGTTTAAAGGGCTGGGAGATGAGGGTTTGTCATCTTTGCCCAAGCTGGCATTTTTTTCAAATTACACTGGATGTCCTTTCTTAATCGCTTTTGGAAATTGCTTATTAACTCTTTTTCAGATATTAAGAACCTACAGAAAGGCACCTTTTACTACACTGGATGAGTTTCCTTCAATCCTTAGCAGAAGAAGATTTAAATACAAATATAAGTAGTTAAAAAAACTTTTGGGTAACAACTTACAAAAAGACAATTAGAATGTAGATTATAAATGGACTGAGGGTCCAAATTGTTTTGAAATAAATTTTTTAAACTATTTTTAAGAAACCTTCGCATGATAAAGTGCTGTTGTTTGTGTATGTGTGATTTTTGAAGGTTGGACACTAGCAGAAACCAGAAGGAACTAAAGGACAACGCTTAAATTAGAATGGAACAAAATACTTTAATATTGGATGTATTGAAAGATAAATCCAGAAGTTGATTTTAAAAGTGTCTGCGATTACAGATAGACTTTGACTTATGACCACAATTGAGTCCAAAATTTCTGTTGCTAAACAAGGCCGTTAGATGAGTTTCCCCCATTTTACAACAATTTTTGCCACAATTGTTAAGTGACTTACTGCAGTTGTTAAATGAATCATGCTGTTGTTAAGCGAGTCTGGCTTCCCCAATGACTTTGCTTGTCAGAAGTTGGCTGGGAAGGTCACAAGTGGAGTTTACATGACACTGGGACAGTGCAACTGTCATAAATACATGCCAGTTACCAAGTGCCCAAATTTGGATCATATAACCACGGTTTCAACAATCATAAGTCTGAAAGCTGGTCATAAGTCACTTTTTCAGTATCATTGTAACTTCAGATGGTCACTAAATGAATTGTAAGCAAAGGACTGCCTGTATAGATAAGTGTTTGAAAATGGTATGGAAGAGAAGTTTTATAGGCTATGACTGAGATTGATTTGAAAATGGATTCAAAATCATTGGTTTTGTAAATGGTATGGAAGGAGATGCTATATTGGATGTACAAATTAAACTGACTGGTATCTTAACAAACCAAAAGAGACCTGGATAACTTTTTTATATTGGATTTACAAAAGAAGCTAATTTTATGAGAAGGGATAAAGAAAAAATGAGAATAAAGTTCTAGGACTATTATTTCAGGGAACCATCAAAAGTAAAGGGAAGGAATATAAAGTTAGTTTATTTGATCAAGGTTAAAAATGGACTTTTGCTCATCAGAACTCAATGATGAGGCTCTAAAGATTTGGTGGTAGATAACATGATATAGGGCAGCGGTTCTCAACCTGTGGGCCGCGACCCCATTTGGGGTCGAACGACGATTTCACGGGGGTCGCCAAACAACACAGTCCGCCATTTTTTTCCCCTTTTCCTTAGCTGTGCTACTCCCTTTTATTCTATTGGCTTTTGAAAGCCAATAAAATAGACTCTTTTGAATAGAGTCTAATTCTATTGGTTTTCAAAAGCCAATAGGAATTGTCTAGGATGTCTCTGCCCTGCTGAGCCCGCCAAAAGTCCCATTTTGCAAACGGTGCTGCAAGTTGTCTACAGCGGAGGTGAGCTGTCTGGAAGTTTCCACCCCTCCCTGCTGAGCAACTACTAAACATGTAAGTAAAAGAGGGGCAGGGGTGGGAGGTGGGAGGCCGGCGGGCGCAGGGAGGGTTGCTGGCGCACGTGGGGCCTGGTGGGTGCCTTATCTCCCTTGGGCTGGGCCAGCTGGTGGCCCAGCCGGTGGTCGGCCTGCACTGTCTCTGCCGCTTGCCAGCTATGCCTCGGCCGGCGCAGGGGGCGGCACCACACATATGCGGCGCTCCCGGGCAGGGAAAGTCCTTGACTTACGACCGGTTGAGGAGTCCTCGACTTACGACCGATTGGGTAGTCCTCGACTTACAACTGGTTGAGGAGTCCTCGACTTACGACCGGTTGGGTAGTTCTCGACTTACAACCAGTTGGGCTCGCGGCATTAAAAAGGTTGAGAACCACTGATATAGGGAGAAGAAATCTTGTTGAGTTTTACAAGAAGGTGATAAGTTATGGGGAAGTAATTTTCTATATTTTTCTTTTTATGAACTATATTATTTTTTACATTTCTATTTTTTTCCTTCTTTTTTCCCTATTTCTTTTTTTAGCTTGTAATAGATCTTATGTTTTTAATAATAACACTCAGTAACATTATTAAAAATAAGAGTAACCTGTAGTTGGTGAGCTGCACTTTGATTTTGTCAAGGGACCATTTTTCTAGATTGGGATGGGCCACCTTTAGTCTCCATATCAATACTTTAAATACTCTTCAGATATTTATAAGTTTGCACTGCTGAAACGTAGTGGCACATTGTGGATTTGCATAGCATTGGTTTGAAAAACCAGTGGGCTTAAGTTTTAAGAAATATAAAATATATTATGATTAATGAAGTAATACATCCAAAATTGTGTTTTATGTTTATTGAATTCTCCAAAGAATATGTTAAAAAAAGGTGGATACTAGATTTCTTGTGTTGGCATTGAAATAAATTTGAGACCTCTTTGATTCAAAAGGTAGCCAGCTATAGATGCCTTTTGGTTTCAAACAGTAAAGGTTAATACAGACTTTATTTAGAGAAAGAAAATAGAATAGAAAGTAAAAAATAAAGGAAAAGGAAAAAAGAAGAAAGAAAAGTAAGAAAAAATATGTAAAGAAGTGATTTCCAAACTGCATCATAGGTATAAACAAATTTAATGATTCTTCACCTCCATTAAAGTTACAAACAAACATATTCCTTTCTTTTACTTCTAACAGTCTTAATCTTCATTCAAATGTTTTAGGATTTGATTTTTCAATTCTTTTTAATCTCATCGCAAAGAGACCTTTAGGTCTTTTACAATACTTGTTTTTTAAATCCAGTAAGGGAAAAAATATTCACGTCATTTTCTTGGTTCATCATTTGTATTTCTAAAATATCAGTTTCTTTTCTATAGCTAGTGAGAAATCATTTTCCAAGTTTTTCTTTTGACCTCTCATTTGTAAATCCACTATCAATATCTAACTTGTTCTGCATTTCTTCATTTTCATTTTTTAAACATAGTCTAACCATAGAGGCAGACACCATGACTGACACTGTTGATATTGTGGCTACTAATCTCTGGTTCCATTCTTCAAAAGTCTCCTTTAATATTTTGAATGTTATAATGTTTTGCATAATTTTAATTGATAGCTTTGTGTTTTTCCCCCTCTGCCTGGATTCTTTAGTTCCCTCTAGTGTCCAATTTTTAAAAACATAAAATTATTTATCTTCATTATGACTTGCAAAACTAGAAAAGATTTATTTCCCATGGGTTCTTTGTTCTTTATAATTCCAAAATCTTATGTTTCTAAATTCCCAATTTATCTGGCCCCCTTGTTCATTTATAACTTTTTCTAAAGTCAGTCTTATTTAGTTTTTGCTGTTTATTACAAATTATTTAAATTTTTAAGCTTATGATTAAATTTTTCTTTTATTCAAGATTGAAGAGAACTCACCTGATGTTTTCAAACTTATCATTCCAAATGTCTCTAATAGCTTAAAAGGAATTAAAAAGCAATTTTTGAAAAAGATTAGAAAATGAGGTTAGTAAATTTAGTGTCTTTTAAAAGGTGCTGAGCACTATTGCAAGCAAGATGGCTATTCCTGTCATCTTCTATTGGTCACACCTACAAGATATGAGGAGTTGTTTGGAATATATGTGGGTTATCTCCCGTCTTCTCCTTCATAGAGAATACAGTAGCAGGTCTACTTACCAGTTCTCCATTGTTTGCCACAGTTGTCAACTCTGCTTTTGCAAAAATGTATCCAGTCAACCTTTCCCCAATTTTTATTTTTATTTCTAAAAATGAGATTACCTATGTTTTTATAACATTTGAAATATAATGCTAAATTTAAGGATGAACTAAACTTATATTGAAACTACCTGGTTCTTTTTTATATATTTTTTTATCCTTTTATGTTTCATTTATTGTAATGGCTACAATGTATGTAGGTAGGGAGTTCTACAGAAAAAAATTGAATGGGTGAAAAAATGCTTTTTCATCATCTAATGATTTGAAGGCTTAGGGCATTATGCTTAGAAAATAGTATTGGATCTAAAACTCTCAATATTCTGTATTTTCCATAAGGCTTGTCTTACTACAAAATTAGCAACTGGGAATCTGTAGCATTTAAAGACTTAACAGTTTTATGATGGTAATAGTTTTTATAACCTGCAGTTGACTCTATGTGATATTCCAAGTTATGTCCTTAGCAAAGAATTTGTGTCTATATTTGTTGTTTGAGAATAGTAAACATGATTAAGAAAAATGGTGCAATAAATGTAAATAGTGATAATTACCCACTAAATTGAAATCTTTGAACACTTATTCCATAATAGATTTGTTGTTTAAAGTTACCGGGTTTTTTTTACTGTTCCTTTGGAAACTCTATAAAGAATGCTGAACACAGCATACTTCCACATATTTTGTCTTTTCTTCACAGACAAAATTAAAATTGAATTACAAGAAGCTCGAGCAATTATTATTCCACTATATGTCTGTAATAAATATGAATGGTATAAAGAAAAATTACCAACTGATATGATTTGTGCCTCCTCATCAACAAATACCTGTATGGTAAAATAAAAATATTTTTACAAGTTTTAAGTGTATAATATATAATGTCATTTGGGATTTCAGCAGTGCCTAAATTGAATAATAAGTAGATAAATTAAAAGAATTTGCAAATTCATGTATTTTTTTAAAGAACTTTTTTTTAATAAGGAACATCTCAAATTGATTGGTTATTTTCAATTAATTATAGGTAGTCGACTTATGACTACAATTGTTCGCAAAATTTCTGATGCTAAGTGAGACACTTGTTAAGTGAATTTTGTCCCATTTTACAACCTTGTCACATTTGTTAAGTGAATCATTGCAGTTATTAAGTTAGTAACACAGATATTAAGTGAATCTGGCTTTCTGATTGACTTTGCTTATCAGGTCACAAAATGTGATCACATGACCTTCTTCTTCTTGTGCCATATCCATTATCGGACGTTGGCAATCATGTTGGCGATCCTGTTTTTATCAGCAGTTGCATGAAAAAGTGCTGCTGAATTTTGTCCAAACCAATCGCTTAGATTTTGAAGCCACAATGTTCTTCTTCTGCCTGAACCTTATTTGGACCTTAGGATACTGCAATCCTCATAAATAAGTTAGTTGGCAAGAGTCTGAATATTGATCACCTGGCCATGGGGATGTCGCAACAGTCGTAAGTGTGAAAAAGTCTTAAGCCACTCTTTTCAGTGCCGCTTTAACTGTGAATGGTCACTGAACAAACTGATGCAAGTCGAGGACTCAACTCTTAGCCTTGAATTGGCTTTGTATCAAATGCAGACGGGATCAAATGCTCTTATTTTTTATAGCCTAGGTGCAAATTCACTATTTTAAAACTTGTTAGTAAACTTTTGTATTCATACAAAATTAAAAGTTTGAAAATATTAAGTGGCAGAGGAACTTTTAACATATAAAAATTTTGTATTTTCATTAATTTTTTCCTATTTTTTTATTTCTTTAAAGTGTTTTGTGTTTGAAGGATTTTTAATTTTTCTGTAGTTTTTAAGCACAGCCACTATATTATTTTTAACATTTTTTATAATAGTTTTATAGTCTGATAAATGTGTAACATATCAAGAAATATCAATATTTCTAAATTGAATAAATAATTGAATTTTTAAAAAACCTATATAGTACTTCAGAATTTTAGAATAACATGAACATTTGACTTTTTCCCTATTTTTCATATTCCAGGAAGATAGTGGTGGACCTTTGATGTGCTATTTCCCGAGCGTATCCCAATATTATCTGATAGGCATCACCAGTTTTGCCACTGGCTGTAATCAAGATAAATATCCAGGACTCTATACACGTACAGTGAGTTACAGAAAATGGATAGATTTTCATCTTCATGATAAAACCACAACCACAGTGAACATCCAAAGTATTCTAGTTCCTTTAACTATGGAATGGATAATCTTTCACCTATAGACATGTTCTTAAATGGGGTATTTAACATTCCTGCTAGTTTGTTTAACCCATATCAACTAATGGAGTTTGTAATCTATGACTTTACTATCCCAACTACACTTGAAATATATTTGTAATCATTTTAGTTAGTGTCACATTTTTAAATATTTATGTATCATTGTATTAAATGCCTGAAATTTTGTTATGCTGTATGATAAAAATTAACTGATGTTTTCTGTTGCCATATAGAAACCATACACTAAGTTGAAGCTTAATATGATATATGAATTACTGTACTGTTGCAAGATGATACCAAGTATAATATAATAGCTTGATCTGTCTTCTGATATCTCTAATAGGATTAGCTCTAAATAGGGTTGACGATGCTTCTGTCCGTTAAAATTGGAGAAAGTTCTTTTCCTTAGTTTGCAACTCCAAATATTGCTATCTTGTTGCTGTAGAGCATATGGAAGAATGGATCATAGGATATTATTGCACAGATAATTTCCTCTCTTTGTATCAGTGGAATTCTGCCACATCAGACAATATTTGTGGATTAAAGAAGTTTATTTGAAAGAAGCTTATGCTGGATCCAATCCAAAATCACCTTTGACATACCAGTGTAATATTTCATCTTTTACATTTAGCTAATTTAGAGAAAAAATTATAAAGACCTATCTAAGTTTTTGTTATGAGCCCTATAAACGTTACATGTTGAATTCATTTCATATGAATGAAAATGGTAAGAAGAATTAGAGAAAAATATGAGAATGTGAATTACTGTATGAAAGGCTATGAAAAGGCATGTGTCATGGCATGTACTATATAGAAATGCCATGTATAAATGAATGGAACATGAGTATATGTGAAGGCATGGCACTGAATAAATGAATAGCATTGTTCAAATTAGTGACAAAAATATTTTGAGCCTTTAAAAACTTAAAACGTTATCACATCAGACTACCATAGAACAATTTAAAACTGACCGTAGAATAGAGAAATTGACATCTAACAGTCCCATGCTGTGAGATATTCTTGTACCTTTAATAATTTTTGTCTAAATTGCAATGTTTGTCATATTGATTGTTATGAGGGTTGAATGAAAAGTATACCTCCATCTCCCTAACCTTAATTTATATGTGGATATTTTAATTAAAAAGAAATAATTCTTGAAATCAACTATTTTGTTACTTGTATTTCCTATATTTGCTTCTGCACGTAATCACCACCATTTGCTACATACTTTGGCCAATGACAGACAAGCTTCTTAAAGTCTACTTCTTCAACCAGATCTGAAATTCTTCCTACATACTTAAATAGTTGCCCATGAAGGTATATCTTCAATTATGGAAAAAGATGGAAGTTGCATTGTGCCAAAAATAAACTGCATACTGGATGGGGTTAAACAGTGAGATCAAATTTGCAATTGCCTTCTGGGTGATGAGATCTAGTGCTGTCATGCTGCAGCAAAATTTCCTTTTGTATGCTTCCAAATTTTGCTTAATCCATTTCAAATTGTTGAATCTTGTAATACAGACATGTCAAACACAAGACCCGGGGGCCGGATGTGGCCTGTGAAGTGGTTTCATGCGGCCCGCAAAACCATTCTGAAAACGGAATGGCCCACGCTGCCTTGGCCCTGGCCGGCCAGGAGTCAATGTACAATTTTGTGGTGGCCATCTATGCTGAAACGCATTCAGTCTTAGCTCCACAAGGCTGTCCAGAAACAGCGAGGAACTAGCCCCTGCCGCGTTGGCCCCGTCCCCTTGGTGCATGCTGGGGTGGTGTCACCCTTTGAGGAATGAAGAAATGCACCACACCTTGGCGCTTGCTGCAGTCCCACCTCCTTCTGCCAGACACCCTCAGATCTGTCCCACTCCTGCCCAGGCCACACAGGCACCCTTGACACGAACGATGTAAAGCTGGCCTTGCCCACCCAGTAGGCCACACCCACCCAGCCCCCCAAGGGCAACCACAATGCTGATGTGGCCTTCAATGAAATTGAGTTTGACACCCCTGTTGTAATACAATATTCTGAGTTGACAGTAATGCCAGGTTTGAGGAAATCCATATGAATAATGCTAACTACTCCCCTATAACTATGAAGGAAAATCTTCCAAAAGGCCTCCAGACCCAGACGATTCTAATCGCAAATTGATATGATAAAGGCACCAATGGACAGCAAGTCCTGATTCAAGAAAATTCTGTACAGAAGCAATGAACAATATCCAAGACAGTTTAGTTTAGATTGTATTCCCTAAGAACTTGTAGCACTAGAAGATAAGCTGCCACTTGAACATGTGGGAAGAATCCAGAGAAAGAAATATTTTGGAGAATATTAAAAAGGCAGAATATATTTCTCCAAAGGAATAATGGAGAAGATCTTTAAAAAGCAGAAACTCCTCCCTCCCCTGCCTAGACAGAAAATTCAGCAGAAACCAGCTTTTAGAAATGCAGATGTAATAATCAATTCAGGAAGGTTGGGGCCAGGAAGCTAGAGGCTATGAGATTAGGAAGACAAAGACCTCTAAATCTACATTCTTCTTCTTGTGCCATATCCGTTATCCGACGTTGGCGATCATGTTGGCAATCCTGTTTTTATCAACAGCCACACGAAAAAGTGCTGAGTTTTGTTCAAACCTACATACCCCACACAAAATCTAAAAGACATGACTTTTGAGGACATAATAGGATTAACCCACCAATACCAGAAAGGCACACTCAGACTCAAGTCAAAGTACATGACACAGGAAATACAAAGCCTCAAATAGGAACAGGAAACAACCTCAAGAGCCCCAGAAGATATAAAAACCCACCACTCCCAGCAACATGTGGTCAGTTTTCCTAGAGCCATCTTTCTGTCTGGCTTCACTCTTCAATAAACTACAACCTTCTTTCTAAAGTAGTCTCCATTTTGTTTATTCCCAGCTTGGACTGGACCCTGATGAAGATTTTTCTTTCTACAAACGTGTTAAGTTCATCACATCCATCTACTCTCTGAATACTTGGCTTACAATTCCCATCACTCCCACTGGACAGGTCTGATTAAAGGCCACCTCAAGGAGGAAAAACTGGTTAATCTCCGCCGTCTTGAAGGAGGATGTAAAGAGCAAATTTCTCCAGTTCTCCGTATGCTGCTTACGTCTGGCAATTATGGAAAGCTTGTGGTCAGTTATCTTTCTACTTCAGAAGAGAGATGGATAGGTAGGTGTGTGCGTCCGTCCAACCGACAGCGGGGGTGGTGATCGCGATTCCTCCTCCTTCTTCCCCCTCCCCTCCATTCTATCCACCTGGCCTCCCGTTGCTGCGTCGCAAAGGCCCTTCCAGGCGGAGTCCGCGGGCGCCTCCCCGCCGTTGGGCATCCTTCCTGCCGGGACGGAGGGAGCTCGGGTGGGCGGTTTTTTTTTCCTTTCTCGTCCGGATCGACGATGCAGAGGCGGTTTGGCGCGCCGCTCTCTTCCTTATTTCCGCTGCTTTTCCTGTTGAGTGAATCCCCGTCCAAAGCCTTGTCCTCTGTGATTCCTACAACCGGTAAGGCCGCCTCTTCACCTGAGAGAGCTCAGTGCGCCACGCCGGCGGCAGCCGTCGAAGGAGCGCGACCCAACCACTCCCGCCCTCAAGCCGCCAAAGGCACGAGCGCCGCCTAAGGTCTTCCCCGGAAAACTACAACTCCCAGCAACCTCTCCCTACAAGAGAGCCTCGCTATCGGCGTGCAAATCTGACTATGGGTGCAACTCAGCAAGCTGGGAGTGTGGGGAACGGGCCGAGGCTGATAGGCTCTTTTAAAAAGATTGAATGGGAGGCTTCTTCGTCCTCGAAAGCAGCTGATCATTGCAAACAGCTATAAAGGCTGTCCTGGGCAGGGTGGCAGTGGGTGTCCTGGAGATTTGTTCGGATTCCCGACCAAAAGAAGCAGAACCTCTGGCGGATAAAAGGATGTTTGCAGGGATATGTATAGGAATATGGGAGTGGGGAGATTAAATAGAAAGACATCTGAAATAAGGAATGCGCGGGGAGGGAGGGAGAAGTGGAGGTGCATTTCAAGCTGCCTGTATTTTGCACATATCAATCAGAATAGAGATGGAAGGGACTGTTAAGGTCTTCTAATCCAACTCCCTGCTCAAGCAGAAGACCCTATTCCATTTCAGACAGGTGGCTGTTCAGTCTTTTCTTAAAAACCTGGAGTGATGAAGCACCCACAACTTTTGACATTAAGTTGTTCCACTGGTTAATTGCCCTCAGTTAAGCAGTTTCTCCTTAGTTCCAGGTTGCTTCTCGCCTTGATTAGTTTTCATCCATTGTTTTTTGTCCTGCCTTCTGGTGCTTTGGAAAATAAGTTGTCCCCCTCATCTTTGTGGCAGCCCCTCAAATATTGGAATATTGCTATCATGTCACTCCTCATCAACAGAATATTATCAACAACATCAGACATGTCTCTGGTTTAAAATAAAGGCTGGCTGTGTCCATAGTACGCAACCATCATCTTAGCGCCTATTGCACACATGCCATTGCTGATCAAGAAGTTTATCCTTAAAACATGCACTGTTGGAAGTCTTTTTTGCCTCCTAGATTGCGGAACAAGGAGAGTTGTGGATGACATAGTAACAGGGACACGAATTGTTGGTGGGCATGATGCTCAGCTTGGTGGATGGCCATGGCAAGTTAGTCTTGAACTTTATCGTTTCGGTAAAGGATTTGTTCATGTATGTGGTGGATCATTAATTAATCACAACTCAGTGTTGACAGCTGCACACTGCATTAAAGAATGGACGTATGTATTGTCTTCCATTTTAAACTATTCTTATCAGTATAGAAGAAAAAAAAAGCTTAGTTAGCCTATATTGAATTTAGAAATACATTTTTGAATCAATCTTGACCTCTTGAACTTGTAATAAAATATTAGTGTTAGAACAATATATGTTGCTGACATTAATTTTTATTATCCCAAACCAGTTCACAATGAGATTAGGTGAGAAATAGCTCTGCAAAGCATTACATTAAAAAGCTTAGCTAAATAGGCATTTTTTGTTTAGGTGTTTATTTGTTTAGTTAATTCTATCATACAATAGGTATGAACAAAAGCGATATCAGTGCATTAGATAGTAAGACTACAGCTGAGTAAAGTCAAAATGTGTGGGGAACGATAAAGCAGCCAGAAAAACATTGAAAGAAAAATAGTCTGGAGAAAGCTGAAGAATCAGGAGTCTTCAAGCTCGGCCCTTTTATGACTCATGGACTTCAACTCCCAGAATTCCTCAGCCAGCATTAAGAGATTTCAGATGAGAGTGGGATTCTTAAAATAACATTTTAGAGTCATTGCCAGCAGCTTGGGTTTGATCTGATCTGACTGTCATGATCATGTTTTGCTAGTTAGAATAAGGTGAAACATTTTCCTTTAGCACAGTGGTTCTCAACCTTTTTAATGCCGTGACCCCAACCGGTCATAAGTCGAGGATTACCCAACTGGTCATAAGTCGAGGACTACCCAACCGGTCATAAGTTGAGGACTTTCCCTGCCCAGGAGCACCGCGCATGTGTGGTGCTGCCCCCTGTGCCGGCCGAGGCGTAGCTGGCAAGCGGAGAGATGGCGCAGGCTGACCACCAGCTGGGCCACCAGCTGGCCCAGCCCAAGGGAGGTAAGGCACCCGCCGGGCCCCATGTGCACCAGCAACCCTCCCTGTGCCCGCCGGCCTCCCACCTCCCACCCCTGGCCCTCTTTTACTTACATTTTTAGTAGTTGCTCAGCAGGGAGGGGTGGAAACTTCCAGACAGCTCGCCTTCGCTGCAGACAACTTGCTGCACCGTTTGCAGAATGGGACCTTTGGCGGGCTCAGCAGGGCAGAGACAGCCTGGGCAATTCCTGTTGGCTTTTGAAAGCCAATAGAATTAGACTCTATTCAAGAGAGTCTATTCTATTGGCTTTCAAAAGCCAATAAAATAAAAGGGAGTAGCACAGCTAAGGAAAAGGGGGAAAAATGACTGATTGCGTTGTTTGGCGACCCCCGTGAAATGGTCGTTCGACCCCAAATGGGGTCCCGACCCACAGGTTGAGAACCGCTGCTTTAGCATGACATAATGGGTGTTTTCTTCTCATTCATATTGGAGGAATGGCTAGATGATTTTGAAATTGTGCTCGTGAAAGGAAATTGTTCCAGGCCTTCATTAGTCCAGAGTCCATGTACCTCTGAAACTTCTGCCTTTTTCCCATGTGGCCAAATCAAGCTAAACTTCCTTTCTTTTTTATTCTTCATCTTTCCCATTTCTTTTTTTCCTCCTCATAGCTTGCTACTGCCATGATTAGTGCCAGGGATAACCCATCTAGATAAAAAGGAATGAGAATTTAGATAAAGAATTTGACCCAGAAATCAAAATCAGAAATACATGAACATTTGCAAATATTTGCAATTTGCAATTATTATAATTATTATATAGGCAATTTATTTACCTACAATGTTTTTAATTCTGTTCTTGTTTAATCCATTTCTGGTATCCTTAAATGCCAAAATAGTGAAGACTTTGACACTCAGATCAGAGATTAAAAAAGCTCTAAAATCCTTTTTTTTATTGTAAAAATAATTTAATGTATTCTGTTTTTTATAGTTAAATTTCCAACAAGGACATACTGAGCGCTAACTGTATACTCTCAGTAACAACTTTGTCTCTGCATTAATTATTATTTTTCCCTTTGCTTGTTCACTTTCTCTGTATCTAAAAAGGATTAACAAAAATAATTTTTTAAAAGGTAAGAAAAAGTGTGCAAGTTTCGGAGTCTAGGAAGCTACAATTCTACAGTCGGCTCACATTGATTTCTACAGAGGGTTTTATTCTGTTCTAGGGTCGCTTCGTTTTGGAGAGCTGTGGTTGGATTGCATCATATTTCTAGATACCACGTCCATACTAAAAAGAGCCGGATCAGGGCTATCATTATGCATTCTAGTTTTAACAAGATTACCTATGAGAATGACATTGTCTTGTTCAAACTGATGGAGTCTATCAAATTCAATCAGTATATCCAACCCATTTGTATACCTGATGCTCCTGTTACTCTAAATGATGAGATGCCCTGTTTTATAACTGGATGGGGACAGACAACAGAAAAAGGTGAAATTTTTCTTCCCAATAGTCTATTAAAAATGAGAAAGTTGGATTTAAACCTGAATGTTCCTTTTTGGTGGTGGATGGAAATTATCCAGAAATGAGGTACCAAATTAGACATTCTTTGGGTGAGGTGTCCTCTTCAGTCAAAGTGCAGATGAAACCCTTAATTGGTGGGTGATATTTGGGGGATTGCACAAAATGTGTCTTATTCCTAGCCGGGAAGAAATTCACTGCTCAGATGTTTGGCCGATCTGTGCCACATGCCTCACATTCCCAATGAACCGAGACACAAACTAGAGAAATTCAGAGGGTTCTTGTAGGTTAAATAGGGTAAGACTGGTGTACTTAAAAAGACTGAAGTATTTTGCCCCTCTCTCCTTCTGCTCTGCATTGCTGTGGCCCCACCTCTCCCATTATTTTCCTGTCCTTGTCAGCCCTTTGAGGTAGTCTAAGTCCCGAAACAGACCCAGCAGGAATTCCAAAAATATTTTTTTATTGTAGTAAAGTAGAACAGCAGAATTTTGAAAGCCTAGAAGAATTTCTACCCTATCTTAAACTAAGTAACGTCAAGGTGGGATTATTCTCCTCTTTCATAGGTCTATGCAATTTTTCCCTGCAAATTCTTGGTGGCTCATCCCTTCCTTTCTTATGTACAAAATCAACTCTTGTTTCCTTTACATCACCTCCCCATGACTTTACTTAAGTGCTGTTGTTCGACCATGCTTTAATTCAAGCACAGCATGCCAAACATGTTTCTGCCATTCCTCCAGATCTCACACTTTCCTAAGCCATGCACTGCTGTCAATGTGTTGCTAAATGTATCCAAACGGTCCGCTTACCTTTCTCTCCATCTTCCTATACCTTCCTCTCCTATATCTTTGTCTAGCATCCATCACTGGTGATTTTATCTCTTCCCACATTCTCCTGATTCTGGGATATCTCTGCCTACAACATATATGTTTGGACAAAAGACCTGCAGTTCCAGGTCTGTGTTGAGATGAAATATGTGCTCTGTGTCCAAATCAAACATGTTGGTCCAGGCATGGTCTATCCAAAATTCTTTGCACAAACTTTTGAGCAGAATATGCTTAACAGCACAGCATTTAACAAATGGGGAACAATGCTCCCACCTATTGCAGGTTTTATCCTGGGACAATGAATAAATTTGGTAATGTATCATACGGCACATGAACACAACTGCCTCCTCCTTAGTCACGCCCATGTAAGAATTGCTAGTGAACTTTATGCCCTATAATCATCCTACTCCTCGATCATTCTGTCCTATTTTTTTCCATTGTTTCTCTACTTCATTCCTGTCTAAAGTGGTTTTGTCTTTTCATAGGAACGGATATATTTACTCTGCTTTTTACAAACCTTTTAACCATTAATTTTATATTCAGAAAATTGGTTCTGCTGCCAGAATCAACTTTCTGTTATAAATATTGAAAGAAGAGAATATCTGTATTCTCATATTTTTCTACAGTTAGTTTACCTGTTTTTATCTTTCATGAGAAGGGATCACCTGAATCTGCATTAAAAATTGATGTACCTTTAACCATGTTGTTTTTCTTTGAGCATGTCAATAACATATTTCTTGCTTCGGGAAGTTAGCTGATCACTTAGCTCAAAGTATAACCATAGATGCTATGAAGGACAAGTTGCTTAACATTGGTTCCAGTCAGTTGCACTACTATACCTCAATACTGCCTAAACCAGCAGTGTCCAAACTTGGCAACTTTAAGACTTGTTGGCCAAGGAATTCTGGGAGATGAAGTCCACAAGTCTTAAAGTTACCAAAGTTGGACAACTTTGGCCTAACAGTTAAAAGTTTGCCTGTTGGAAAAAAAAATGAGAAATAAGTCTGGCAGAAAGTTAGCATTGCATTGTAACTTTTCTCTATACCAGAGGCAGGCAACCTTGGCTCTTTTATGACTCGTGGACTTCAACTCCCAGAATTCCTGAGCCAGCCATGCTGAGGGGAAAGGGAGAGGTTTCCAAGCTGAGCCATGCTGGCTCAGGAATTCTGGGAGTTGAAGTCCACAAGTCATAAAAGAGCCATGGTTGCCTACCCCTGTTCTATACCTACTGACTGCGTTAAGTGCCACATAAAATTCATCTCATATCCAAATGCTGAAAGAATCTCTTAACTTTTCTTTGGGCAAGTGACTGGGTCACTAGATGGAAACAAGGAGGGTTCATGTTAGCTTTAAGATTCTTATGAAGCACCAAGAATATTCTGCACAACATTTCTACATTTTTACCTGAAACAGACATAGGAGTACTTCCAGCTTTGTTTTGAATTTTCATTTTAGAGAGAGAGAGAGATGTTTTACAAGAAGCACAGGTCGATATTATTCCAATATCAACTTGTAATAAACATGATTGGTATGCAGGGATGGTGAAAGAGAAAATGCTTTGTGCCGGCTCTGAAAAAGGAGGAATTGATGGTTGCCAGGTAAAAGAGAATTTAATTATAGAACACTTTTATTTGTTTATAAAATTTATTGGCCGCCCATCTTACCACACACTAACTTTATATATATATATAAATAAAGTTAATAACGTTAAAAATATGAACCCTGGGAATATTCATATCTAAAATAAAATGAACACCAAGGTATGAATTAAAACTATAAAAGTTTAATTTAAAAACGCCAAGCTTTCGCCGTCACCTGCCGGCATCATCAGGGCTGGGCCGCCAGGGTGAGAGGGTCATTTTTATAGGCAAGCCAAGGTCTGCGCACGGCTCCTCGATCTCGTCACCGGACCCAATTGATTAAATTGTGCTCCGGTGGTTCGTTTCCTTCTGTCCTTCCTGGCTACGTGTATATCTTCACCATTATTCTTTTCTTTGAATTCTGAGGTAAGTAATGTAAGCTCTTTGTCTCTCTGATTGTCTCTATCTCTCAATTCATTCTCCCTTTCGGGTTCGAGTGTTAATCCACATTTGTCCTTTTCCCCTCCCCAATCACGCTTTACCCAGTCGCTTTTTTCATAAGACGGCACCGGGCATGGAAGCAAGCCTGTGGATGCCCCAGAAAGTGGGAAGAAGAACGAGCCCAGACGGAGAGGCGCGCGAGAGGGCGGAACCAATGAGATCAGGTTACTGTGCCCTATACCAATAACATCCATGGATTCTGAAGACTTTTGCCGTACACGCACAGGAACGAGAGGCACCGGAACGAGGAAGGGAGCAAGGAAGGGGTGTTGTGACGCCCAGGAGGACCATAGCTCCACTCCCCCCCCGGACTAAGATCTCGGATTACAACATACGAGATAGGAGTGCAGAGGACAAAAAGGAGGGGAAGGGCATGATAGCTAAAGACAACCGCAATCATGAAACCACCCCCATAGAAAAACAACCTATCGAATCACCCCAACCAAGTTGGAATACGGGGTGTGACCATCTTGATGACAGTTGGATGCGAGGGAGGGGAACCAAGGATGAAAGGAAAGGTACTTATGAAAAAAGCGACTGGGTAAAGCGTGATTGGGGAGGGGAAAAGGACAAATGTGGAGTTCCCACAATCAGATGTTGAGAGACTGACTTGGACATTTTGCAGTATAACCAAGGCAAGACTACCTCCATTTCCAGGAAGGGGGTATCTTACAGAAAAACATTTTTCCCCTGACAAATCATGAAAGGTGTAGCTCACAATTTTTTTGCTGAGAATATGCAGTAAGCCATAATACATGGCTCAGCTTAACATATGAACCAAGCTAATATTTATACATACGTGGATTGTGCCATATCAGCCAATTACAATTTTAAAATCTGGTTGAGCAAAGTATGCTTCATGCATTAAGTAAATTTGTTGGATAATAATATCTTTCCCTCTAATATTTGAGAATTTCCTCCACTGATATTTTCTTCTTGGTGTGTTATGTTCCAGGGAGACAGTGGTGGTCCTCTTGCATGCTATCTGCCAGATGTCACCAAGTACTATCTGGTAGGGATCAGCAGCTTTGGTTTCGGTTGTGGCCGGCCAAAGTTGCCAGGAGTCTATCTGCAAACAGGGTTTTACAGAAGTTGGATACAGTCTCAAGTTATTTTATTCGACAAAGCCACGACTATGAAGACTCCTTATCTTTTCTTTTTGACTGCAGGATGGATAGTTTTCTGCAGTGTTTTATGAAAAGAAAATCCCATTGGATTGGGATATCTTAACTTTCCAACTTGTGTCCATGTAGCAATATTTATTATTTTTAACTGCTAATATATGCAATAAAATATCGCCCAGTCAGTGCAATTTATTGTGTTTGAACTTTAGAGTTGATACTTCGTCACTGACAACTGTAGGTTTGAGAGAAATTACTTTTTCAGGTTTTTTTCCCCTAATACTTAACACTGGACTTAATATTATAAACTTTGACCTTAGCAATTGTTCCCTCTGCTGCTTCCCTTATGGTAAACTAAACACAGTATATTTTTAATCTGTCCAGAGATTTTATTTTTTTAAAACTGCTTGCTTACCTTTCTCCCTGTGTGAGTACGTTACTCCATGGCCAGATTGTTGGTGGGATTCTCCAATCTTGGGTCAAGGTGGTGATAATAGTGGTGGCATTTCAACCCTTTTTCTTTGGCCCAAACTCAGAGGTGACCCAGTGACCCTTGGGCACTGTAGCAATCACAGACCTGGTCCAGCTTATTCAGGGCCCAACTCTCAGAGGAGTTCACATGTAAGATTAGGATGATTGTGGGATAATCTAAAGTGACGGGGGATACTAATACCAGCCACTTTCCATGGTTAGATCATGCCCCTTTTATGCCAGGGTTTCTCTATGATTGCCTTCCACTGCTGGAAGTTGGGGCCTATTCAACTGGCTAACCCCAGGCCATTGATGAACCAATGAGGTTTCAGAGGGAACTTGAGTATTTTCCTGAAGCTCTGGTACATGGTGCTACTGAGGTCCTGGTCAAAACTTGGAACAAGCTCAGTTATCTGGGAAGAGTCCTTGTGATCTGGACCCATGTCTCCTGTTTGGCAAAGCCCTCTTAGGTACTGTAGTGGCATATAGTTGGTTCCAAACTGTGGTTAGCAATTCATTGCAGGAGGGGGTGTTCCCTGTCTTGAAAAAGGCGGTAGTCTGCCCCTGCGCAAATGGTCATCCTTGGACCCCCATAAGTTTCATTCAGTTTCCAAATTTCTTTCTTTTTTCTTTTTTTAGGAATAATTGTTGCAAGGTCTTCTCTGGATCCTTTTCATCAGTATTTAGGCCAGGTTACGTTACTGACATGACATTGGTCTCTATATTCTTGAAAATAAAGATTTGTTGGAAATCAGTCTTTCTCATCCTGGAAACATTTGTTTGTTTAAAAACATTATTTAGCCACCCAGCTATCAACCAACTCTGGGCAGCTCCCAGTCAAAAATTCAAAAATTAAAAGAGTTAACATTATTTTAAAATCTAAAAACTCAAAAAGTTAAAACATTAAAAATTGAAAACAACAAAAACCTGTCACCAATCAATGCTACTATGCCATCTTCTAAATTCCCAGCTGCTTGTGTGAAAAACCAGGTCTTTAAAGCCTACCCTATTTGACCTAGTAGGATGGATGGATATCCTTAGGGAAAAGCAATCTGCAGGTAGCTTGGCCCAGTGCCATTTGAAGCTGATGACAAGCGCCTTGAATTGTACTGGAAACAAACTGGAAGCTAGTACAGGTGTTACATGGGCAAACCTAGGGGCCTTTCATTACTGTGCTTGATGCTGTATTCTGGACCAGTTGAAGTTTCTGTGTAGTCTTCAAGGGCAGCCCCATGTAGAGCACATTGCAGTAATCCATATGGGAGATTACCATGGGCAAGCCGTTCTGGTCCAGGAATGGGCCCAACTGGCACACCAAACGTGTGCAAAGATCCCCCAAGCCACTGCTGCCATCTGCTTGAACAAGAACCATGAGTCCAGGAGGAACCCCAGGTTGTGCACCAGCTCACTTCAGGAAAGCGCCATCCTGTCCAGAGTCAAAGATGAAGTATCTGATCCTGGGGATGAAAACCCCATAGCCATTCCATTTTGCAGGATTGAGTTGAAGCCAATTCCTCCCCATCCAGACCCTTATAGCTTCCAGGCACTTGACCAGCACCACCAACACACCACTTGTGTGGCTAGGAGTGGAGATATATAGTTGGATATCATCAACATGCTGATATCAGGGGCTCCTGGTTCCAGATTGCGGTGCACGCGGATGCGCAGGGAGAGCGTTCTCTCCGCTGCCCGGTTTCCCTTCGTCGGGCGACCCTGAAAAGAGTCGTAAGTCGCCTTGGAGGGGCAATGACCATGAGGAGGACCCTCGACAGATCGCAGAAGGGTGGCAGCCCTTCCGTTTGATCCAAGGCAGCTCCTTTGGACTGTTGGAGGAAAAGATCAGCCATCAACATGGCCGATCACTAAGCCGTGCCAGCGGAAAGCCAAAATTACCACCAAGCAAAACGAAAGCACCGTGGAGGATTTGGGTGAGACCTACCCTTACCTTTCTTTTACCCCAACTACCTTCCTCTGAAAGCCTCCTGAAATTGCTTCCCTGCTCTTAATACAGCGGCGTCTGCCTACTCTGGGAAATTAAGCTTTGAAAAGAAAAGAATAACTAATCTAAACAACTAAATAATTGGACTTTTATCTTTTGGACACTTTGGGTTCCCTAAAAGTTCCTATTATAGGGACCTATCATCTTACCTATTTATTAAGTTGGAAAAAGAATTTTTTAACTGGATAAAAGCCTAACTGGTGTTCAGAAAAAAGATTCTATAGCCTATTGGGGACATCTTGTCGTGAAGCCTGGTATAACAATTGAATTTCTTTGACCGTGAGGCTTACCTACTCCCTAAATTTGCCCTTCACATTATCTAAAGAAGATAAGAACCTGAAACAGCTGGGTGGTGAAAACAACTTCTAGGAACAGTGGAGGTGGACATTTGCTGACTTTCCTAAACATAGCCTCCACTAAAAGACTATCTCTAATCACCATAGAAATGGAGGAATCCTACCCACAACATAACTCTAAACTTATACTTGAAAAAATTCTTGAAGCCACTGAGCTAATAAACTCCAGAGTGAAAAACAAAGATGTCACCTTAAAATTACAAATTGAAGCCCAGATTCCAACTGATTAACTTATAAACCAAAAAAAACAACAGAAGAGGAACAAACTAACATCAAAGAGGATTCTACACAACCACAAACACAATTTACTGAGGACTTTGACAATCGAACTCTGACCTTAATCAGTACCTGCATCTCCAAAAGCAACAGAAACTGAAGAAAGCAACATTAAGACGGAGGATGCCATAGATCAGCAAACACAACATACTGAGAACTTAGACAATCTAGTCAATCAAATAACTACAACACCAGATATGACCTTTCATTCTAGCCAGACGAAACTGGAAGAAGAAGACCAGACTGAGCAGATGAGAAATACTTCAAACCAAATATCGCGATTTGAACTATTAGGGCAACAATCTAATGATTACAAAGGGGCCAGTTCCTTTGAAAAATTGATAACTGGATACTCTCCCTTGATTCAAACAATGTGTGTAGGAATGGAGACCCATCTGAGGATTTAAAGGCACTGGTATGGAAGCCTGCTTGGCACAAAAAGAAAGCTAGATTTTAAAATGGGATCTTTTTTCTCCTTTTTCCGTTGACTGATTATGGAACAGCTTAAAATCCTACTTAATGGGCTAAGGCAGCGGTTCTCAACCTGTGGGTCGGGACCCCATTTGGGGATCGAACAACATTTCACAGGGGTCGCCAAACAACACAGTCCATCATTTTTTTCCCCTTTTCCTTAGTTGTGCTACTCCCTTTTATTCTATTGGCTTTTGAAAGCCAATAGAACAGACTCTCTTGAATAGAGTCTAATTCTATTGGCTTTCAAAAGCCAATAGGAATTGTCCAGGCTGTCTCTGCCCTGCTGAGCCCGCCAAAAGTCCCATTCTGCAAACGGTGCTGCACCAGTTGAGTAGTCCTCAACTTACGACTGGTGGGGGTCGCGGCATTAAAAAGGTTGAGAACCACTGGGCTAAGGAGACTTTTAGAGATACTGATTGATTTAATATCTAGGATTTAGGTCTATAAAGGAAATGAAAATTAGCCGTTAGATTATAGTTTTGAATTGTAATATGGAAGTGGATTTGTGACAATGAAAGATATTTTACTAATAAATGATGAGTTACTAGGACGAGAAACAGAATATACTTGTGAAATAAAGCAGAATGTAATTATCTGAATAACATGTGTATTTTAGACACGACAATTATTTTGTAATGAAATTAGGGAAATATGGGTTACCTGAAGTTTAAATATTATGGTTATCAAAAGCTAAATTGGAAAACGGTAATTGGAATTAGATCAAACTTAAAACAGGACTTGTATAAATTGACAAATGCATTGACTGACTGAGCTATAACTAGAATTGTATTAACTTGAATATGATATAATTAAGGGAAATAAAGAAGGAATTCTTAATGACACAACCTGAGATATGTATGAAAAATTTTGTTATTGGACTGTTGACTACCCAACCACCACGCTGCTTTCTAATCACTTGATGTGAAAGTGAAAAATCAATAAAACTTGTTTTTTTTTTTTAAAAAAAAAAACATACTGATACCGAACCCCACAGTGACAGATGACCTCCCCTAGTGTTTCCATGTGGGTGTTAAAAAATAATTGGTGAGAGGCTCGAGCCCAAGGCATCTTCCTATTTCAGGGACCTAGGGCTTGACCCTTCCTCTCCTAACACTACCAACTGGAACCAGTCATGGAGGAAGGAGAACCACTATAACACAGTGCCTCTCACTCCTAACCCCAAAGCTAGTCCAGAAGGATACCATGATCAATGGTACCGAAAGCTGCTGAGAGGCCCAGGATGGCCAAAATAGTTGCATCATCCTGAGCCCTCCAAAGGTAATCAAATGCGGTCAATGTTGTTTCAGTGCTGTGCCCTGGCATGGATCCAGACTGAAAAAAAGTCCAGATAACCTCCTTCATCCAGTGTTCTCTATAAAAGCCATCCATTCCTTACAACAGAGGTCCCCAACCTTTTGGTTACTGTCAAGCCCCTGGGCTTGACACGAACCAATGGGGAACAGGGAAGGAGCAGCCAGCGGCCAGCCGACGTCCGGATGCTGACCAGCTGGGAGTCGGCGAGGCCACCATGCACCGCCTGACTCCCGAGGACCAGCTGGGAGCTGGCAAGACCACCATGCACCGCGGCCACCTCCCAACATGTCGCCGGATGCCACAGAAGCCTCAAACGCCAGCTGGGGTCAGGGACGAGTCAGCTGGATGCCGGAGGGACCACCGCTTGCCTCGGCCGCCTCTCTCTCTGTCTCTGGGCACCGGGGGAAGTCCCACAACCCGGCTGGGCATCAGAAGCAAGCCAGCCGGAGCTTGGAGGGACCGCCTCCCACCTTGGTTACCTCTCCCTCTCGTTGGGCGCCAGGGGGAATTCCCAGAAGCCAGCTGGGTGGCGGAGACAACCAGCTGGACGTCGGGAAGATGTAACCCGCCGCTGCCGCCCCTCCTGTGTTGCCGACGGTCAGGAGAGGGTGCCGGTTGCCGCAGAGAGCCACTTCCCAGTAAAGGAGCGTGGGGAAGTCTGTCGTAGTGCTATGCTGGCGGCAGGGAAGGAGCAGAACATTAGTTGGTTGCCGGATAGAACAGCAGGACCTGCGGAGGCTGCGCTGAAGTGTCCAGAGGGGAAAAAGGCGGAATTTGAACTGCGGCTTATATCAATACGGACTGGATGCTGGCTTGCTGATTGAGGTGGGTTTGGAGTGCTTTTTTCTTTTGCATGCATTAAACATTTTGCTGGTCACGTTGTTCCTGTGTTTCTGGAGTTTGTTGGCAGCAGATACCAAGGACCAGTTCTGTAGAAGTTTTTCCACGGACTGGAGTGAGGTTTTGTGTGTTGCCTGCATCCCACGGATGGGGCTGTTTGTTTGTGCGGACCTGTTGCTGGCATGCCACGGCCTGGTACCGGTTCACGGACCAGGGGTTGGGGACCCCTGACTTACAAGACTATCTTGTTATGTATTCCACAGCTAGTTAAAAAAAATGCAACTGTACCCATTGGCTGGCTTAATTCCTAGTGAGAACATGGAGTTTTCTTCACAGCAAAGTGAAAGTGGTTGCCCATTGCTACCTTCCAGGATATTTTTTCAACATCTTGATATAACAACTCTGTTTTTTCCTGATGGTCCCCCATCCATGTACCAATTAACTAGAACTGTCATTATTTTTAGACTAATAAACAACTAATGCTATTTAATTTCATATGGGAAAAGAAGTATTAGATCTTCTGACAGGCTGAACAAATTGGAAAACATTTTTGATTATTTTTATTCTTGAAAATGTTTAAATTGTTTAAAAATTAAGATTAAGAACGTATCTTTCATCAGATAGCTAATCCATTGGACGTTACTGAATTTACTAATACTTTACTAATACTTGCTACTGGCAATCTTGTTAAATAGTACATGAAATTAGTGATAATGTGGAATACTGTTGCAATGCAAATGTTTAGTTTTGCAAAGCATCAGCAGCAGGCTGCATACTGTTTTTTTAAAAAGCCTCTTCTTGTTGTGAAATAACAATATTTTAATAGTTTCTGAATACCAAAGTATTTGTTGCTACTATTAAATATATTTTGAGATATACATATAGCAATATTGAGCTAACATAGGTATCAGAATTTATGTTAAGTGTTAAATGTCAAATGGTATTAAATCTGAAAACATCAATTTTCTTCTGAAGGTAATGAAATTAACAAAAGCACAGAAGTGAATTCAGCTGTAGGAGCTATACTGTACTTTAGTTGTGGTGGTTGCGATCCATAGCAGAGACTAACAACACAGGTGCTCTGCTTTATGAACAGCAGCTGTTCACAATTTTATGTATGAACAATGTGGCAAAGCAGATTTGTGTGTTGGGATGATGGGCGTTTGCAATCTGACATTGTACATGTGTGTGTATGTGTATCATATTTAGAGATCATTTTAAAAGAAATAACTAGGCACTTTCTGATAAGTTTTATTTATTAAAAGTTTTTGTAGATATATATCATAGGCATTTTTTTTAAAGAGTTCAACATTCAGGTGAGGATAAATAATTGGAAAAGTTCATGTGCATATATATATATATATATACCCTTCTCTCCACAGTCCATAACTGTGGAGCTCTGGTGCAAAACTAATAGCTTTGGCTACATTTCACCCTGAACATTTCAGCCCTCTATGTTACGTCACCACATAACATTGGCTGCTGAGACTTACCTAGCTCTGCTTGTACCTACAGAAAGTGGGAGCCCTGAAGAGGAGCTTCCAAAGATATCCATTCCCAGAATCCAATTTCTTTTTTCAAAATATTTTAAGTACAGAGATAGGCAACTTGTCCTCCAGGTTCATGGATCACAACTTCTCACAATCCTTTTTGTCCATCATATCAGGTTAGAATAATGTGAACTTCAGTCCAGTATACCTGGTAAGCATTAAATTGCCTATGCCCAATTTAGGCAATAAAAAGTGGAAAGTAGCCCCCTCCCCCCCTTAAGTCTTTAAAAAGAGAACAGAACCAAGAGAAGCATATGGCTTATTTTCAAAGATAGGAACCTTTTTTTTTTTAAGGGCTTCCCATTTCAAGTTGTTGTTCTTTGCTGGGTGAGTTTACATCAGATGTGTCAAGCCTATTGTACAGGTACACATTTTTTGATATGTTTACCCCAAAACTGCAGAAATCCATGCAGCTTCTTTTCTTCTTCAGCTCTTGGAAGCTAACAGTTTTGGGAGAGAAAGGCACTATCATTTTCGTTTTAAAGTTTATTAACAATTTTCTACATAATTCCATGGCTGTATTGAAATATTCTGCTGTTCTGTTCTCTAATGCATGGGGCTGCTGGTAGCAGAAGGAATGATTTCATGGCATTTTCTATGGAATGCTATATCGTGATAATCTCAAAATTGCCCAGAATTTTAACATATTCAGCAGTATTATAATAATAGCATCTTCTTGGCCTAAAATACAGATTGAAATGCATTTAATGGCATAATTTTAAAGGATATCATTGGAATGATAAAGTATTGTGGCAACAACTGTTGGCTTAACATTCACTAGGTATGCAAAATAAGTCTTTAACATTTCTTGAAAATAAGAAAGCAAAGTAACACAATTATCCCTGACAGCATCTTCATATTGAAAAGATCCATGCATTTTTCTATGAACAAAAGGAATCTTTCCCCCACCCCAAGATATTCAAGAATATTTTTGTTAATCCCTACCAGATGAAATACACAGAAATAGGCTTTAGTTTCTCAAAATATTCTACAAATATAAAGTTGACAATCTGAGATAAAAATATCTGCTTTCTGAAATTGTACATATCTAAAATACCCATATAAAAGGTAAATATTTTAACTATAAAAATATATCTGAGATCAATTTCAGCTGGATTAATTCTTTATAAAAATCAGAATTATTTTAACAAATTACTATTAGGTTTACAAATAGAGTCTTGAAATTAAGTACTTCAATGTTTCTCTGTGTGCATTATCTTTGGTTTGTAATTTTAGTTTGTCTGTGGTATAAAATGGGCAGAGCTAAGGATCTTGGCATTTGTTCAGTCATTGTATGCCAGGAACGGGGTCTTCAAATAGCATACATGATGCACATTCACTTGAATTCATTTTTCAGACATTTTTCTTACCTGTGATTAAATGCGTAGGCAAAAAAAGTTAAGGTATTCTCCAGTAGAATTTGTTCAGTTGTATAAAACAGCGAACATTGTAATAACTGTGATTGGTATATATTTCATGTCTTCAGGTGCCTCCAATCACAAGGAATCCATTGCTTTTATCAATACTGATAAACAGCACATTAAAACATTTAAATTGTCTCCCTTCAAAATCATCTCTATGGTCTCAACAAATTAGTGCAGCTTAGAATTTCCAATCTGAAGGAAAAAATATGTATACAAAACTGAAAAGCCTTCTTATATGAGGACTGTTCCAGATATACAAAAAATACAAAGGTGACCTCGTACACTAATATGACAAAAGTAAATAGAAACCACACAACTGGAAACTCTGAATGCATGGATTTGGAGCTTATGGACTCCGAATGAATGCTCATTGCAAGATATGCAGTCCATTGCTTGTAAATTTACATGCACAGGTCTAGTATGATGGGTTAAAGAATAAACATGAATATGTTCTGATTAAATATGTTAACAGACATTTACAGCTGATGGCAATTTTAGTTTATCTGCAATTTAACTGCAATCAAAAGTTAACAAGCATTTAAAATTAAACTACAGCTCATGAATCCAATTGTTCAATTGATAGAAGGTACACGTCCATATAGCCTGATTTAATCATGATTCCAGTTGTGCCAGAGGAATGGCTTCACACAATTTCATGCTTCCTTTTAGTACTCTGCCACGCAAGAATTTCAAATAATATTTTAAGAGTCTTTAAGTTGTAGAATTTGAACAGAGATTTTTGACCTTTCATTTTAATCTTTAAAAAAATCAAATCCCCCTGATATTTGCAGAAAAGCTTCTACCTTCTTTTCTTACACACTTTTATGGCAATAAAGATCTTTTAAAGTTTTTAGTTCTTCGATTAAAGTTTTGTTCTGGTTTTCAAGGACAGCAACTCGATTTTCAAGGCATTTAACATACTCTTTCTTTTTTCTACGGCATTCTCGAGCGGCTTCTCTGAAATCCAAAAGCAAAAATATGTTAATTACGATACAAAATTCAACATATTTTACAAACATTCCATTTTTGCTTAGAGAAGATGGTGGCCATTATCATTTTTTTTTTCTTTAAATGATGATTAGGGTATTTTCCTTGCCAGGTTAAGTATAGATTTGCCATTCTAGAGTGCTCTGTATTGTGATTTACATGGTCTACCATGTACTAACCTTTATGCTCCCCTACATTCATCTTATGCTCCTGCCCCTCCTTTTAGATTTTTGTTTTATATATAGAATTTTGTTCTATATCTTTTTAGCTTTATATTACTTTTTAAATCTTTGATGAACTTTTTATGTTTTTAATTGACGGTGCTCTTCCCTCCTTTTGCTGATCTTTGGCAGCAATAAAGATCTGATTTAATTCTTTCAAGTAAATTTTGAAATAAATGCTGAGCATTTTTTCAATATTTTATACCAAATAAAATCAACTGTCAAGACTGTCTACAGTTAAATGAGTCCAAGAAAAAGCAAGGTACTGCAACTATGTATAAATCTGCTCTAATGTTAAGGAACAAAATAATCGTATATCCATTGAATATGGCCTCAAACTAAGTACCCACAGAAGGATGTAACATAGTCTGAAGCCTATATAGGGTTTTACTTCAGAAGTTTGATACATTAAAAATCATAGAGGGTAGACGTTCAAGTGATCCATCAGTATATGGTATATGCAGTGGTGGGATTCAAATATGGGAACAACCAGTTTTCTGTGTGGATGCTGCTTCCGGAAGTCCATTCAGGGCCTGGGCAACAAAAAAGTAGCTACCGTTTCTGCCGAAATGGTGCGGACCGGCTGAATCCCACCACTGGGTATATGTGATGGAACGTTTCACAATACTTTTTCATTATGAAGCACGAGTAAAAAAAACTAAGGCTCCTAGGGGGATACATTAAATTTATTTTTCAAGAATCTTGCTTTCTTATTTATTAAAAACAACAATTCTTTTCCCCTTATTTCTTGAAATAAGGCATTTTTAAACGAAGGCATTTCCCACTCCAAAATAAAGTGAAATCAGGAAAAAAGCAGGCAATATAAACAAGCATTTAGAAGGGAATAATATTCCTTAGGCAAGATAAAAGACTGAAACCTATTGGTAATCTCTGTACACAAGATCTCTTTTCAGAACGTAAGTGGAAAGTAAATACCTATTTTTCATCAGCCTTATTTCTCGTTTTAGTTGGGGATCATCTGTTTTGGTTGACTGAGATGTCAAGGACACAGGAGTTGTCATCACAACTGTTTGTGGAAGGGAAGTGGTGGTTGGTGTTCTGCGTAACTGGTAGGCCTGCATATCCCCAGATGCAGCTGTTAAGGAATCAGAGTAGAGCACAAGGTAAAGCCGTGATTCCCAAACTCTGAAATACTGCCACTTCCACCCTCCAAATAAAATTAATGATTCCACTAGGTTTAGGGTTGGGCAAGAAACAAAAATACAATTTTAGTGGGTTTTTTTTTAGGCAAATACTGAAAATGATGGACTCCTACATTTCATTTTTTAACGGATTTGGAAAAAGATTTGGAAATCTGAGTGATTTTATTTTTGCATATACCATTATTTTCTTTACTGTCTGCAATTAATTTCATTCACTACAATGAGGGTGAAAATATAAAATGATGTTTCCTTCGCCTGGACCTCCATGGGCACCAGACAAAGTACTAGGCCAGGGGTAGGCAACCCAAAACACTCAAAGAGCCACTTGGACCCGTTTCCCACCAAAAACAAAACACCGGAAGCCGCAAAACCCTTTTGATATCTAAAATGAAGATAACACTGCATATATCCTTTTTTACCTTTATTATAGCTGTGTGTGTGTGTGTGTATGTATGTATGTGTATGTGTATATGTATGTATGTATGTGTATGTATGTATGTATGTATGTATATATATATATATATATATATATATATATATATATATATATATATATATATGTTTTCTGAGGTTTTCGCGGTGTTTGTATGTAGGTCTTTGGTTGTTCGGGTTTTCTCCCGCGTAAAATTGGAAGTGTCTTGGCGACGTTTCGATGAAGTCCCATTCGTCATCTTCAGACTGGTGTTTTCAGCTTCGTGCTTCAAGGAGCAATGTGTGATTTTAGCTGTTTCTTCCTTTTAACTGCCAGTGGGGGTATGAACTGATTGGGTGGGAGCTTGGCTGTGTTCTGATTGGGTGGAGGTCTGTTCTGATTGGTTAGGGGCTCCCCCAGCCAATCAGAGCACAGCCAAGCCCCTAACCAATCAGAACACACCTCCACCCAATCAGAACACAGCCAAGCTCCCACCCAATCAGTTCATACCCCCACTGGCAGTTAAAAGGAAGAAACAGCTAAGACCACACATTGCTCCTCGAAGCAGGAAGCTGAAAACACCAGCCTGAAGATGACGAAAGGGACTTCGTCGAAACGTCGCCAAGACACTTCCAATTTTACGCGGGAGAAAACCCGAACAACCAAAGACCTATATACATACACACACACACACACACACACACACACACACACACACACACAATTAAAAATAAAAGTAAAAATATCACTCTTGGGAATATCCATACTATTAAAACAATGATCACCAAGAGAATGCTTTAAGAGAATAAAATTACCTACAGACACAGGTAAAAAAAGGATATATGCAGTGTTATCTTCATTTTAGATGCAAAAGGGTCTCTCTCTCTCTCTGTCTCTCTCCCTCCCTCCCTCTCTATCTGCCCTTGGTCTGCCACTCCTCTTCCCCCACTCTTTCTTTCTCTCCCTCTTTCCTCTCTCTCTCTCCCCCTCCCTCTCTCTCTTTCTCTCTCTCTCTTTCTCCCCCCCCTCCTATCTGCTGCTCACCTGGCAAGCTTCAAGCTGTTGTCCAACAAGCTCAGGGGTAAGCAACCTCGTCTCTTTTATGACTCATGGACTTAAACTCCCAGAATTCCTGAATCAGCCTAGCTGGGCTAGCTAGCTCTCTCCTGCACTTCCTGCTTCCTGCTTCTTGCAGAGATGCAGGAAAGGGAGGAGCTCCGCCCAGTAAGCTTTTCAGCTCCTCGGAGAACACTGTGAGTGCACTCTCTTTTATACACACACACAAACACACAAACACACAGAGAGAGAGAGAGAGAGAGAGAGAGAGAGAGAGAGAGAGAGAGAGAGAGAGAGAGAAGCGCAATTGCCTCTCTCTGTCTCTGTCTCTCTCTGCAAAGGCAGAGGAGGCTGGGAGCCACAGGGGAAGGCTGAAAGAGCCGCATGCGGCTCCGGAGCCGCAGGTTGCCCACCTGTGCGCTAGACCTTGCCTTAAATCAGCTTCTCTTACAATACTGCAGCTAATAAAACACCTGGGAGGCTGTAAGTTGCTTTCGGCACTCTCTCCCTTCATTTCCATTCTATTGCAATATCCTTTGCTATTTAAAAGTCAGGTCAAATGGTCACTGGATTAGAGTATTAAGTCTTTTTTTGAAAACACCTTTTTAAATGTATTCTATTCATCAAATTGATATGGCTGTCCATCTCAGAAAAAAGTGACTCTGGGCAGCATACAGTATTTAATTAAAAATCAACAAATATATAAAAGCAGTCATGAAAACAATAAAAAAGCACATGAACAAAAGAAGATACTGACAACTGCCGTAAGGGAACCAGGCTTGATGGCATAACCAGATCTCAAGGGGTTTGTGGAATGTTAAGAGGGACGGAGCTAACCTCGCTTCCGGGGGGGGGGGGAGAAGATTCCAAAAGGTGGCTGCCTTGGCTGAGAAGGCCCATCTCCTGGGACCTGCCAAGTGTCATGACAGACAGGACCTCCATTACGCCTTCTCTGCCAGATCTGATGGAATGGGCAATGACAGGCAAGCAATGTTGGAGATTGTAACTGCCTGGAACACCCTACACAAAAAACTTTCTTACAATACCAGTTTTATATATAAATGGCATCTTACATACTTCAGAAATAATTATTAATTATAATTATTGAAAATATTAGCTAACAATGGGGCACTGAGCATAAAAATGCAGTTCAAAATCTTCAGTGTGAGTAGATGGCACAAACAGGTCTAAATTTAAATTAAACAAGAGGTTTAATGTTTAAAATGTTATATCCATGTTTGTTTTCAAATAATCCAAAACTAGCATTAAAATAAAAGGAAAATTCTAAGAATTAGGATATCTGTGAAAACTAGATTCCAAAAGAGATCTTTTCTTGGCTGAGGTTTATTTCCAGTCCTTTGAATCAAAGATAGGCATAGTTAGGAAACAATTATTGGTCTTACTCAGAAAAAGTAGGCAGTACTCGAACACAAAAAGTAGTGGTTGTTTATTAAGGATGATATACCACAGAATACACAAGAAAACTTATACACAGAAATGTTAATTTGAAGAAGTGGAGGCTTGTAAAAATAATTCATAGTCAATTATTACAACTGGTGCCACTGCTACAATAAGCTTTAGTTTCCTTGCATAACTACTCTTTGGTTTCAAAGGGAACCAAAGACTTTGCATGAACAGTCATCTCCTCTGCATAAGCAAGAATACTCAGCCCATTTCAGAAATTTCTATGGATATCTGTATGTGGAAAGTGGAAAATTGCAAAACTTATGGAATTAAACTTATGGAATATTACTTTTTTAATCAAAAAGTATGATTATATAATTGGTTAGGACTAATTGTTTAATGGCTCAAGCATTAGAGACAGTTCCCAAATAGTTAGACTGGCTAAATGATAGAAAATAGTACACATGACTTAACAGCAATTACCCATTTTTTACAATAAGAGATTTTATTGCATTACTCATTCTAGGGCAGGGGTAGGCAACCTTGGCTCTTTTATGACTTGTGGACTTCAACTCCCAGAATTCCTGAGCCACCGTGGCTGGCTCAGGAATTCTGGGAGTTGAAGTCCACGAGTCATAAAAGAGCTAAGTTTGCCTATCCCTGTTCTAAGGGAAGAACTAAAACCAGCTTTTTGTGGGAGGAGAAATTTTGAAGAGATTTATGTGTAATTAGCTACAGAAATTGATGGAGTCCTGATGCATTTCCTCTCCCCACTTTCTTGTAACTGCCTGGATAGGCTAGGTGGCCTGTCCCTGCTATAGGAAGTGGACCTTCATTATAAGTCTAATATACTAGCTTCTACAGTGAGACATACTAGAGCCATTTCTGGGGTTGGAGCTTTGCCAGAAACTATTTTTTGTAGATTATCTTGTTAGAGGAAATTTGTGAAGAGTTTATGTAAATTAACCTTGCAGTAATTAATAAATATGGCCAGGTGACGACTCTATAAAGATCTCCCAAGGAAGTATTTGAAGTTTGAATGAACTCTTTACCTTCACCACAAAACATTCTCCTGAAGATTTTTCTTAGCCTCTAAACACCTACATGCGTGATTGGCATGGTTTTCAACCTACTGAAGCCTCAGATGTTATTGTGCTGAATATTCTGCATAATACTTTATAAAGAAAGGAGTTATGACTTCCGATTTTTGTGCCATAGCACACCGCTGCGGGATTGCAGTGCTCCGCACTCCACAGCTGATTTCGCCCTGCCAGGGGATCCTGAATGGGTCTGAAGTTGCCCTGGAGAGTTGACAAAGAAGGGTGTCCTGATGATCATGGAATGACAGTAGTTGTTCCATTCGATCCAGGAGAAGCCCTCTAACCCGATAGGAGAAAAGCTAGCTGCACACCAACGTCTAGCCCAAGCTACTTGCAGCCGAAGTCCAAGAGCACAAACCAGAACAATAGTGAATAGCGTGCTTGGAACTGGTGAGAGTACCGATCTTCTCTCCTCTCCTCTGTAACTAAATCCTTGGGAAAGATCCCCAAATTAAGAAAACCTCCGAAAGTGAAGGGAGGGGACTACACCCCCACTCCCTCATAGAAGGAAGCGGCAAATTAACCTTTAAGGGGGAAAGAAATTTACTGAAATCAAAGTTAAAATACTACAGTCTGGATAAATCTATAAATTAAAAAATAACTGCTAAGACTATACCTTAAAGGGTTTTGATGAAACTATAAAAATAATAATAAATAATAATAATTTTTGTCTGAAAAAGCTGGAAAATAAACTACTACTGACACCTAATGGAGAACTAGAGCATAGAACATTAACAACACTGACTCAGAAATTGGCAATACGCTCAGAAATAAAGAATAATCTGTTCCCTTGAATTTTAATAATCCTCAGAAGACAGCTGGGTGGGAACAAAGAAAAAATACATACTGGGCCAGCCATAAGATTAAAAAGTGCCTGTAGGAAAAGAAATACTCTGACTGTTGTCTAAACTCAAGAATTATTTATAAAAAAAGAAAAACTTTGACTCTGAGCTAATCTTTTAGGGAGGAATTTACAGGAAGGACTCAAGGTGATTAAATATACTGAACTGGTTGACAACTGACGCCTGAATAAAAGCACTGTTGTAAAATACTGATTTTACTGATGCCTTGACAATTGGAAATACAGTGGGTTATAAAAATTATATATAAAGATAAGAACTATATAAAATTGGACTGTTTGGATTCTGAGTTTGGCTGGTTTGACAATTATAATTATAGAGACTATGGCACTGATGAAAGACTATTTAAAAGGGGGAGACAACATGGATATTGTATGCTTATCAAAAAATGACAGAAAACCACATTTAATACTTACTACTGAAGGACCTAGCCTGAAATATCAAAGACCTCCAGAAGCAACATTTCAAGACAAGACAAATACTTTCCAGGAGTAAATGTATGTAATGCTACAACAGATACAAATGACAATAGATTTAAACCATAAGGAGATAAAAAAAAACAACTTTGATGACATAAATGAGCACATCTCTAATGTAAATCCACAATCAAAAAACAGAAAATGTTGGTAAAGAATGAACAAACAATTCAAATAACAGAACATAATCTAGAAGAAAATGACTTAATCAGCGAAGCTACAAATGAGGAGAATTATAATTTAACACAAACAGGAAAAAACCTACAAGACTTGGACATAGCAACAAAAATGGAAAAGATACTTTATTCATCAGAATGTCAAAATAAACCTGAGGATAAGAAAGAAGACTTAACAAAATGGACTATAGAACTGCCAGGAGAACCATTAGAGTTTGGGAGACAAAAGCATATCTTTTATGCATTCTGTCTTCTCCACTCCCAACAATACTTACAAAAATAAAAGAACTTCCTGGCAAGTGGAATATATCAATTTGGAAAGCTACTTGGCAAAAGAAGGTGGCCAGAGACAGATTCAAGAGATTTGACTCACTCTACCAGATGGAGTATTACATGAACAAACACTTGTTTGAATACGGTTAAAAGTACAGATAATTTTGGATATAAAAGGACCTTACAATAAGAGGGATAAGAGATATAAGTAATATAGTGTGTAAAATGTAAAAATATTGAGATGATGTATGTGAATGAAAAGTGTGAAATTTAAAGGTAAATTAAGTTGAAGAGAATTAGGACTAAGGAGTGAGTGAAATACTGAGGGGAAATTAAGTTTAAACAAGAACTTAAAAAATAGGATATATAGTGATTTAACAAATTAACTTTTACAAATATAAGTGAAATATAAACTGATCAGAAAAGATGTTATATGTAGATGTCATAAGATAGATAACAGTATAGTATTTTTATAACACATGAAATATGAAAACATTGGGATGGTGTATCTAAATGGAAAATCTGGATATTTAGATGATAAATATTGAGAAAATTATGACTGATAAGAATTGTTTGAATATTAAGGGGAAATTAAGCTTAAGAATTATGAAAATAGGATATATGGTGAACTAATAAGATGATTTTTATAAAAACACAAGTCAATAAGAAAAAAATGTCATATATGGACGTTATTATTATTTGTACAAACATGAAAAATGTTTATATTTAACCATATATGTACTGAAATGATTAAGAATTATATTTGCTTAAGGTTGAAGAAGAATACTATTGGGAGAAGGGAAGATCAAAGAAATATACTATTAATTAATATACTAATTATGGAAGTACAAAAATGATTATTGACTATTAATTAACTACTAATTGTTTTTTTCAAAATATATGAACCAAGACAATATGCTGTACACTAGGCACTAAGGATTGTTATTGTAAAAAAATCAATAAAACATTTTTTTTAAAAAGAGAATTACATGTACATAGAAATTATTGGGGGTGGGGGTAGGTGAGGCTCTTCAAAAACTTTCTCATTCCTTGTTTCTTTTTAACCTTTTAACCAAATGGGAAGACTTTTGCATGCAAAGATGATGCTCCAGATGTGAACTTGAAGTCAGCTCAAAGAGTAGTGCTCTGAACTGGGACTGTTGCTTCACTTATGAAAATCCAAGAAAACTCTGATGAAAATGAGCAGATAAGCTTCTGGCATGTTTATCAGTTTAAAAGATTATTAGATAATGGTGTCTGTCATGCACCTCAGTAATTCCCACTCTACAGATTCAATGGCTAATTGAATTGTTCAATGGTCTGAGGTTCAGGATGACATGCCAAGCTGCAATTTTTACTCCCTTGAACAGAAATAGGGAGAACAGATCCTCCATTCCTTTATGCCAATATTAGGTGATATATTGCCACCTTCATTCTATGGGGAAAGAGGGTAAAAGGCTATGTGGGGTATCTGTCAGGTTCAGAGGGGATGCCATCATACTGGACCAAGCTAGGCCAGCTCCAAGCCACTTTCTCATCCCCAGCATCCTCTGCTGACTGACATGGTGCATCACATAAGAGCTCCAAATGCCCCCAATATGGTACTCTTATGTTCTTCCTTTGCCACATCGGCAATGGGAAGCAGAAGATATATGTATTTATCCTTGATAGATGTCTTGATAGAAGCTCTCTGCTTCTGAACTCATCTGGTGACTCTATCTCAGCCTGCTAGTCAGCACTGGTAGAGAGGCCACTTGAATGGTTTTATTCATCAGCACAGTGTGGTCCTGACAGTTACTATGAATTTGGAGAGGAAGAGGTCCTCCAGAAGATACAACTACAATACCGAGGCCATCTGGTGTCTCAACAACCAGCAGATGGAAGTTGGATGGATCATCCTGGTCTCTCCATGAGTTCCCTTCTACTTCTGGCCTATTCACTGGACTGAGCAGCCTTTCCTGGTGCTAATCAAAGGGAGGTGGGGAAAAGGGCACAGCTTGCTGCTTCAGTGAAAATGAGAAATGGTCGTTCATTGCCAACTCCCTTCTTTCCCTGTTGCCTGGGCCCAATGGTCTCTGTTGCCTTGGTGCAGTTCCCACACTGCTGGAGCTCTTCTTGGAAGGAGCAAACCTTAAAGTTGCAGCATTATCAACATGAAGTCCATTTTATTTAACCTCTGTGACATTCTCTTCAATTATTGCTGCTGCTGCTTTTTTTCCCAGTCTACTTGAAGCCAAAAGAAAAAATTCTCTCAGAAAAAAGATTAAGATTGAAGGGAGGCTTTTCCTTCATCAGAGGGAGGATTTAACCCTTTCCTGTCAACCCTACTTTCAGGTGACCAAAGAAAAGGCAAAGGAAAGAAAACAGCTAATCTGCATAGTCCTGGCCAGAAGGATGGCTAGAAGAGTTGGAACAAGAAGAGCCAAAATTGGGAAAAGAGCTAAATCCCTGTAGACAAGTAGCATCACAACAATTCTAAGCCTTTTCCCAGAGCAACTGGAAGAATAATATTTACCACAGGTCACCCTTCTTTTGCTGTAGGAAAACATCTTAGTCGCCAAAGCTAAATATTATGATCAATTTCCACTAATAAATTATGGAAGGAATTTGGGAATTGCACCAAAGCCTTAGGTATATTGAAAATTGAACAACCTTGCTATACATGGACTTTTAATGAATTGGTACTAATATTTATTTATTAATATCTCGCCCTTCCTCCTCTTACTTTCCCCACAACAACAACCCTGTGAGGTAGGTTAGACTGAGAGAGAGTGACTGGTTACGCAGTCAGCTTTCAGAGATTAATAGTTTGAATTACAAGTAGTCCTTGATTTAGGAGCACAACTGAGCCCAACATTTCATTTGTTAAGTGAGTTTTGCCCCATTTTACAACCTTTCTTGCCACAGTTGTTAAGTGAATCACTACAGCTGATAAGTTAGTAACCTGATTAAGTGAATATGCCTTTGCTTGTAGAAGGACACAAAAGGTGATCACATGACTTTGGGAAACAGCAACAGTCATAAGTAAGAACCAGTTGCCAAGCATCTGAATTTTGATCACATGATCATGTGGATACTACAAAGGTCGTAACTGTGATAAATGATAATAAGTCACATTTGTAATGCTGTTGTAACTTTGAATGATCACTAAATGAACTGTTGTGATCTGTATTTAAAGTGTATACTTACTTTGTACTACCTGTATTTAAAGTGGATACTTACTTTGCACCACTACCTGATTACTTGGTACAAGTATCTGCTGGCCATCAGATGTCTGCACATACTGTAATAGTGGAGTCCCAGTAGCATTTGTAAACGTCTGTAAGCCCTGCACACTCTCCGCACTTGGACTGCTCAACTGTAACGGTCCATTTGGGGCAATGGCAACTTCAAAACAAGGCAGAACGAAAGAGGGAAGATGCTGAATAGTGCACAGTATAAGATAAACAATAAGCAAGATTTGTTTTCTTTTGGGCAGTCCCACAGGAATATTCCACTGAATACAGTTTCTTGCCTAAAAATAAGTATTAAGTAATCTTCAATTGTCAATTTAAAAATGTTCCTCCATTTTCTCAATGCTAACTTGTTCGATTACATGTTTTGAATGAATATTTAGTATGAGAAAAATGTGATTTTAACTCATAATAAATAATTATTGAATTAAAAACATTTCCAAAATCATTGCTTTGTTTTTCTGATAATAAATAATTTTGGAAGGGATTGTAATTTTGAATTAGAATCATGGGCACTAGCAACGTACCCAGTGTAGACGTGTATTAATTAATACATACTATATTGACCAGTGCTGGTCTGATAAACAGGTGTTGTGACAGGCATTGAAGTGACAACAGCATTTGATTCATCTCCTTTCCTATCCCTTGTATCTTCAGAAGAAAGGTCATTCAAAATTTTTCTATAAAAAAACAACACAATGTATCAGATGTATACTACTGGAAATGCTGAATAAATTGCTATAGTATTATTACATTGATTATTACAATATGTATAATTTTAGGCACAGTTTGGCTTTTTTTCAAATTCAAGAGAAGCAGAGTCCAATATTGTGTAGCCTTATAAAACTAAAAACTTTTCATTAAAATGACTGTTTGCTAGTAATGCATATTTTTGAATATGTTATAGAAAGGTATAATAAATGTAATAAAAAGATTGAAGGTGGATATTTTATAAAAGACAGTTAGCATTTGCTTGGGAAGCAGTATTAAAATCTAGATTCCATGACTAAAATATCCTATTAGATAGCCAGGAAAGTCCAAACAGCTTTAGAAGCAGACTGAAGTTCTTGCACAAGCTCACAGGTTAACTTGGAAGTTGTGAGATACTGCTGTATGGTAGCAGTAAAAGATAAACCATGGCTGAAAAACGTCACTGGTGACGATTCTCCGTCCCCAGAGTCTGGAATTCTTTCCCTGGCGGGCCCATCTGGGCTGAATGCCACCCTGGAGGGGTGACCACCGAGGGGTGAACATTTGAGGAAGGAGAGCCGGTGGTAGCCAGCTCTCTGAACTCAAAACAGCCCCTGGAACTGGCAAAAGAAGGGCAGAGAGTTTCTGCAATCGCCGCCATCACCAGCTGATCGTCGGAGACAGAAGACAGCTGATTGAGAACAAGCAACTGCTCCAGGTGAGATAACTTCAATATTTATGGCAAACTGGACCTTTTGAAATAAATTGCCTACCTTTGAGCTGAAGCTGGAAGCTCGAGGGAGGGAGAAGAGGTTTTTGGTTCCCCCCTCCCCTAAAACGGTGGTTTAAGCTTTATTATAAAATTTTCGAATTCTTTTTCAATGGAATTAAAGTAGAATGTCTTACTATATTTTATTATGGATGGAAAAGCAAGATTGCTATGATATATATTCTTTTTTTTTTTTTTTTGGAAGCCAGCTCAATTGCCTTGCTACGGAACTTTAGCTTGCTGTTTCACTTTTTAAACTTTTTTTTCTCTCCCCATTCAAACAACAGGGAAAGAAACAGCGTCCCCTGGTGGTTATATTTTATTTTCTTCTTTTTTATTTTTTTCTCTCTCTGACCTTGGATACATACCTGCAAAGTTTGGCTCAATGCCCAGATACTTGGCTATGTGCCCAGACATTCTTATCTTTTAGAGACCTTCAAGAGAGAGCTTTGGTTTTTTTTGTTTTGCCTAGTGACTGGCTTTTTGCTATCTGTGACTAGTTGTATTTTCTGTAGTAAGGAAACTACACAAGAAGATCTTGCAAAGCTGCAATTGAATTAAAACTTGATTACTGTTGCCTTGTAGGCTTGGTTTTTTTTTTTCTTTTCTGGCTTATTTTTTCTTACTCTTTTTCTAGAGACTTTGGGTGCTTCTTTGTCCATATCTTTTTTTCCCTTTTTCTAGGGCTCCTCGATAATTTTTCTTTTTTGGATAATTTTCTTCTTTTGATTTTTCTTATTTTTTTTTTTAAAAAAAATTGGCCTTGTCTCCTGATAATAAGAGGGCACTGGACTACTATTTTTATCCTTCTTTCACCTTCTTGTGCATTTTGGTGGATTACAATCGGCCAGTGGGCCTCCATATTGGATTACAAATAAAGTGGCCATCAGGCCTGTTATTGTGTTACAAATTACAAATTGAAGATGAGTACTCTAAATTTGGCGAAAGGGGTGAAAAAGGGTTCTTCAGCCCCTGCCTCAACTTCGGTGAGTCTGGCTCCTCAAAAATCTATTACTACATTTCTACAACAGGAAACCCAACAAGCTCAACAAAAAGATACACAGGCCATATTCCAGGCAATTGCGGATTCCAGAATGGATATGAAAAAGGACTTAGAGAGAATCTATGAAGATTTGAAGAACGATATCTTTAAGATGGACCAAAGAATAGAAGCGTTTCAACAGATGATGATAGATACACAACAAAGAATGCAGAAAATAGAAGACAAGTCAGCAGTGGTAGATGAGAAATTAGTGCCCTACAAGAGGAAAACCAAAGGTTGGCACAATCTAATGCGGAATTGGAAGGAAATATGGCAGTCATGGAGATGGAACGGACATCGTATTTCTTAAGATTTCAAAATGTGATAGAAGAGAAAGATGAGAACTTATTAGACTTGATGAGTGGACTACTGGTGGATTTACTTGGAATGGAAAAGGACCAAATGAATAGGGAATTGGACCAGGTTTTTAGAATCAACTCTAATTACGCAAGAAGGAACAGAGTGCCCAGGGAGGTCCATGTCAGATTTCTTAAAATAAATCGATGAGATGAAATTTTGAGAATTGTAAGGGACCAACCTATGAAGTATAAAGATAAAGAGCTTGCAGTTCTTAAACAGATTCCTAGAAAATTAAGGGAAGCATGAAGAGATTATCAATTTTTAACAAGGAAACTGATTGATAGAGGAGTGAATTTTAGATGGTTGATTCCAGAAGGGCTACTGAATTTTTGGGACTCGAAAAGATATAGACTGGACACCCCATTCCAAGCAGAGGAATTTTTCAATAATCACAGAGACTTTTTGGAGAAAGGCGATATGGAATTTAAGAAATCAGAGGGAATGTCTACTGCAGAGACTTCTAAGCAAACAGAGGAGGAGATACCCAAAAATATAAACCATGGTTTCCCTAAGTTTATCCTCACAATAGTCCTGAGCCCGGTAAAACTCAGAGACAGAAGGGCTTGCCAAAACTCACCCAGTGGACACAGAAGTTGGGTCTTCTTGAAATACATCTAACAATTTACTTCACTACACTGACTCCCTCAAATTCAGGTTATAGACACAAAACAAATGGGCAATCTGTGGCTGTTAGCTTCAGAAAATACAGGATCTTTAACCACTAGGAACAGCAATAGCACTTAAACTTATGTATTGCTTTATAGTCCTCTCTAAGTGGTTTAGAGAATCAGCATATTGCCCCCAATAATCTGAGTCCTCATTTTACCAATCTCGGAAGGACGGAAGGCTGAATCAATCTTGAGCCAGCCAGAATCAAACTCCTGGCATCTGGCAGAATTAGCCCGCAATGCTGCATTCTAACCACGGTACCATCAATGCCAACAATTAGCCAGAACATCAGCTAGCAATCTATGTGGCATGCAGACATTAAAATATTTCCCTCACATGATTTAGGTCTTTACAGACTGAAATTAACATTTGGAATTAGTAAACGTTTGGTTCTAAACATGATTAGACTACAGTTGGTCCAGAAGGCAGCCACGCGAGTGATAGTGGGTGCTCCTCGATACACCCACGTTACACCTATCCTCCGTGAGCTGCACTGGTTGCCTATTGGTCTCCGGGTCCAATTCAAGGTGTTGGTCATTACCTTTAAAGCCCTATATGGCTGAGGGCCAGGCTATTTGCGAGACCACCTACTACCTCATAGTTCCCTACGTCCGGTTAGATCCCACAGGCTGGGCTTCCTTCAGGCCCCGTCGGCCAAGCAGTGCCATTTGGCGGGGCCGCGGAGGGCCTTCTCTGTGATGGCGCCCACACTTTGGAATCAGCTCCTCCCGGAGATTAGGACCGCTCCCACCCTGTTGGTCTTCCGTAAGCTACTTAAGACCTGGCTTTTCCGGCAGGCCTGGGGTTTATAAAACTTTACCCCTGGATGATTGTTTTTGTATTGTTGTTTTGTTATGTTTTATGTGTTTTTTATTGTTAGCCGCCCAGAGTCTTTCGGGAGTGGGGCGGCTTATAAATTTTAAAAATAAATAAATAAATAAATAAATTTTTGATATTGTGAACCAACCAAAGCTCATGAACAGTCTGCAGATTTCCCTACTGCAGAGCAAAGATTATTTGTGCAGAATAACTCATCTCCTATCTCTTCAGGGACTTTTTCATCAGGAAGTACTACAATCTAGACTTGTACAAAACACTGTCACCTCAAAATGTTCTAACCTCAAAATAGTTAAATGTTCTGAACATGAAACAAAACAATGTCTTTGAAAGTTTTGTTGAAACTGTGAAAGAAAAACGCTATATTGAGTTTTCTGACTATTCCCAACACTGCAACTGGGCTATTCTTATATCCTGTGGTTGGACTGCTTTTTAAAAACTCTTCTCAGCTTTCTAGAAGCAGGGAACAAAAAGCGTTGTTAATGCTGCTAAGGCTGTATAAATTTAAAAACTACTATTACAATGGTGATTTAGTTGGTTTGATGGCTATTTGGTTTGATGTTCTTATGCTCTTTTATAATACTAATATGCATGCAGTTAAGAAACACTAGAAGTCTTTTTAATAACTTTTTATTTATTTTGTCACCAGCAGTTACTCCTCTCTGAAAACATGTGGAAAGAACCACAACACAGAATTTTTGTTATATTTAGGACTGTAAAACATAAATGCTGGCCAAGTTTTTTTTAAAATTAAATCATTGAGAAAACTTAATAAGGAAGCAACTGTCAGAATAAGTGACCTGGTAGATTCATTTAAAAGAATTTTTAAAAACTTAACATTTTTAAATTTTTGCAAATAACTTCATTTCTGGCAAATAATTGATTTTGTGGAGCCGTAAAAAAAGGGATCCCTAGGGGTTCTTAGACCATACTTTAAAAAAACACTGATTTAAAGAAACTGAAAAGACCAATATTGGTTCTTTCCATTGAGAGGCTTTTTTTTTAAATAGATACTATCTAATCAGACTTTTGCAGTTAGGGAATTTATCCATTCCAAAAATGATTTTAAAAATATGTCCTTGACCATTTTTTTTGCCATTTGGCTAGTATAGATGAGGCCAAAAGAATTGGTAATCTTCCATTTTTTTCAAATAATCCAAGTTTGCCATGAAATATTATTTTCCATAATAATTCTAGTACAGATCTGAGAAGAAATTATATTTTGGTATAAAATACAGACCTATAAGATGGACGGCGTGCTAACAGACCTCTTGCTTTCTGGGAAGAGTCCATGCTATCTGAAGAATCTTGTGAATCCTCATTCTCTGATAATGATACCTGAAGGAAATAAACTCTCATTTTGTTGAATGTTATATAAGACAATATGATGCAGCTTTCATCTATGCCAAGTATAAGCATTAAGATTTTTAAAATGACAGCAGCCTTTCAACAATTTGCAGGAAAAAAATTATATACTAAGGGTAAATAAATCTATTCAAAGGAGGTGTCACTTGTTATTTAAACTAGAATCTGGACTGTAAAATATTTATGGACTCCAGTCACTTTATGTGCAGATCCATAGGTAAAAGATTCTTTTGGACCTGTTCCATGTCGATCAAACAAACAAACAAAAAAAAGTGACTTAAAAAATAGTTATATTGCAATATAGTGTTAGCATTAACACAGATACAATTATTAACTATTATAATATACAAATAAAATGTATACAACCACTTAATAAAGAAATGCATTAAAAAAATAAAAAGTGCATAAAAAGGAAAAGATAAAAAGAACTCCCCCTTTCAACCCCAGCAAGTATAATCAACATTAAGGACTTACCTTTACTGTTAAAGTAAAAACAAAGATCTCTTCATTCCATATCTCATCACAATTTCTATAAACTCATCTCTAAAAACCCATCTCTCCCTATTAAACAGCAAGCATCCAGTACGGGTTATCAGAAATAACAACATTAATATTACACCCAATCTGAATCTTTCTTTTACCCTTTAAACAAATCCCTATTTTCTCTCTTCAAATAATCAAAATTCAGTCCTACTCAAAAAACAATTAAAATACTATCAAAAGTAACCATTGTCATCCAGTCCTAATCAAGAAGCCATTAAACATCTGACCAAATAACACACCATTAATTTTGGTCAAACAAATCAAGTATGTATTTTTTCTTCTTTCTGCAAAGGCTTTAAATTCTTCAAAGAAAGTTCTAGCACCTGTCTTCTCATACTCGTCCTCTTCTCCCAAAATTCTTTTCTTCATCTTTATCAAGCCCCCTTTGTACTTTAGCAAACCCCTCTTGTAAATTCAATATAAGAAATAGTCCAGATCACTCATCTGGTATGTTATTAGTATTTTTTCCCAATTTTTGAATTATCATCCTAAATTTGTAAATCCATTTCTTCCATCGCCTTTTTGTAAGCTGTAATTTTTAATTCTACTTGTAAACCAGTTTCGGTTTCATTCTTTTAAATATATTTTATAAAATTTCTACAAAATAGTTTATATATGTATGTATGTATGTATGCATGTATGTATACATGTATATATATGTTTTCTGAGGTTTTTGCGGGTGTTTGTATATAGGTCTTTGGTTATTCGGGTTTTCTCCCACGTAAAATTGGAAGTGTCTTGGCGACGTTTCGACAAAGTCCCATTCGTCATCTTCAGGCTGGTGCTTTCGGCTTCGTGCTTCTAGGAGCAATGTGTGATTGTAGCTGTTTCCTCCTTTTAACTGCCAGTGGGGGTATGAACTGATTGCATGAGAGCTTGGCTGTGTTCTGATTGGATGGAGGTGTGTTCTGATTGGTTAGGAGCTTGGCTGTGCTCTGATTGGCTGGGGGGTTGGCTGTGCTCTGATTGGCTGGGGGGTTGGCTGTGCTCTGATTGGCTGGGGGAGTGTTCTGTTTGGGTGGGGGCTTTGTTGTGCTCAGATTAGTCTGAGTTGCAGGGGGATTTAAAATGGTGAGCTGCATTGCTATTTTTTGGCTTCGCGTTCGTGGTCGTGCCTCATCTTCATGGTGGGTGTCAGTTTGCTTCATGTATGGATTGGAGGGGTTTAAAGTGGCTAATGATGCAGCTGTGGTCTGGCTTCTGGTTTGTGGTTGTGCCTCATCATTGGTGTGGCTTTGGGTTTCCTCACCAAAGCCGAAACCAATGTCCTTTCCAAAGGATTCAACTTTGCAGTCGCTCCCAAACACATCCCCACTGAAACCATTATATGTGGAGTTGAAACCAGCCTGACCAAAATCAACCCCGACGACGCTAACAGAATCAGACTCGAAATCATCAACATCCTCTGCACCAGCAAGCCACCCAAAAGCAACTTACCCAAAGAAGAACCGACAGCACTACGTAACCTGAAAGAAGACACCAGCATAATAATCTTACCAGCAGACAAGGGCAATGCCACGATGGTTATGAACACATCTGACTACCAAACCAAATTAACCAACCTACTCCAAGACTCTACATACAAACCCCTAAACACAGATCCCACCACCTACCTGGAAAAAACCACCAGATCCAAAATAAAAGCCTCCCCCATTAGCGAAGAGATCCAGCAAAGAATCATTCCCAGAGAGAAATCATCCAGATGCCCTAAGCTCTATGGTCTCCCCAAGATACACAAAGAAGGAACCCCACTTAGACCCATAGTCAGCTCCATAGGCTCACCTCTACAAAACCTATCCAAATTTCTTGCCAAACAACTACAGCCCTATGCAGAATCCATCACCTCACACGTAAAAAATTCATTCCATTTCTTAGAGATCATAAAGAAACAAAACTTACAGCCCAGCGACCTACTCGTGAGCTTCGATGTCATATCCCTGTTCACCCAAGTGCCAATCAAAGAAGCCTTGACAGCTATCCAAAACTAGGGGCGTTAAGCAGGCTCAAGTCACAACTGCGAAACATTACAAATCCAAATTTTGCGTAAGAACGCAAAAAAAATGGAAAGGGAAATGTGCAAGAAAAGAAAAAAGAAAAAATTCAATACAATTAAAATATAAACTATATTAACCTTTTGATATAAAATTCAATAATACACATTATATAATGATAAATAATTCATACAATCAATTCCCAAAATTAATATAGCATTTTTTTGGTTTCCACCAAAAAGTCCAAAAGTTGTTTCACATAGAAACAAAGCTAGACAAAGGCTTTTCTTTAATCAAGGTAGTTAATTTCACCAGCCAGTTCCATTAACTTCACTATCCATTCTTCCATTGTGGGAATTTGTAAGTCTTTCCATCTCTGTGCAAGTCTCACTGCAATTATTATATATAAAAACAAAGTCTGATTTTTTTTCTCCCAATGCTTATCCATCAAACAAAAGAAAAATCTCCAGTTTCAACTGTACATTTTTTAAAAGAATTCTCTGTATTAAAGTATATATTTGATTCCAGTAACTCTTAACTTTCTTAGATGTCCACCAAAGGTGATAAAATATACTTTCAGAATGATTAGATTTCCAAGTAATGTTTGACCCACCATTACACATCTTTGATAATTTATTAGGTGTTGCTGTTGATCAGTCACTAACTCATGTCCAATTCTTTGTGATACCATGGACCACAGAATGCCAGCACTCCCCTGTCCTTCACTGTCTCCTGGAATTTGCCCAAATTCATGTTCATTGCATCAATGACACTATCTAGTGGTCTCATTAGCTGCTGTTCCCTTCTTCTTTTGTCTTCAATCTTTCCCAACATCAGGATCTTTTTTAATAAGTGCTCTCTTCTCATTAGATGGCAAAAGTATTTGAGTTTATATTGTTATAAACCAACCAACCAACCAATAAATACATGTTCGCTTTTATAAATAATACAATTAACCATCAATTACTTGTATAGACCTCTGCTATTTAAGTTTTATTTCTGTACTGCTGCAAGAAAATTGCATGAACTTGTCCATAAACTCACCAGAACTCAAGCTTTACTTGAGGGGGAATTTTTTTTTAATGAAAGGCTAAAATATATAAATACAAACTTTTAGTAAAAACTGAAAATAAGTTACATATGGATATGAACAACATACCTGTATTGATTGTCCTTGTGGGGAATGAATCACAGTGGAGGTCTGAGCTGTATGAATGACTCCCTGGACCTGATCTCCAGACAGATGTACCACTGTTAGTGGAGCTGGACCTCTAAGAGACATCTAAGAGAAATAAGTAGTTTAGTATCCATATCCACAATCATGAAATGGAAAGTACAGTTAATAAACTCATACATAAATAACATTTCAGTTGAGACCCAGCAGGGCTTAATGTTAGTTTATTATTTTTATTTTATTTGTTAAATTTATTTGTCACTTATCTCACCATGGGCTATTCTGAGGCTTAATAATAAAAAGGAAGGAAAGGAAAGGAATGCAACAGAAAGAAAATAATAGAACAATAAAATAAACAATAACAAAGGAACACAACAAGAATAATATATCAATATGATAACCAAAAAGATGGATGAGTCGAGAGCAGAGAGCAAGGAGGTGGAGGTAGAATCTACCTTCAATTTAGCAGCTACAAGTACCTCCACTGAACATTAAGTCAGCTGTCCATATTGAAATATTGGGTGGGATTAAGTAGGTTAGATAAACAGAAATATTAATATATAAAATAGATAGAGTAATTTTGAGAGAGGTGCCGCTCATGTATTTCCCCTGAACTGTATCCAAAGAGGGATGAGAGGGGAGGAGGAAGGGATGGAAGGAAGTAGGATGGGAGGAAGGGATGAGGGGAGAGAGGTGAAGAGAGGAGAGAGGGAGGAGGGAAGTAAGGAAGGAAGGTAGAGAGGGCGGATGCAGTCGGAGGGGGAGATGGACGAGCGACACCTAAGGTTATATGTATGAATTTATTTCAAAGGTATTTTTTATAACGTATTGAAAGTATTAAATGTATTGAAAAATGAAAAATATTTTTTCTTCAAAAAAAAAAATTGAAAAAAAACCCAGTCAAACAAATATAATTCTGAGGATGTATTCTAAGAACTATATGTACTTTATATAAGAGTACATCAGATCTTCAGTTGTCATCTTTGCCACGTTTCAGTATTTGCTAATCTCATTTACTAAATCTAATAGCTTATTTAAACTGTTTCAAAAAGCAAAGAAACATTTATCCATAGTCTCATGCAGAACTCTTCATGAAAAGCATTACACACAGGGAAACCAAAAAAAAATAAATCCATTTGTTCCCACATTCTTGAGTTTTAGGAAGCAATCAAAGTCAACCGAACTTTTAGGGGGATTTATGCATACAACTTTCTGGGACTTTATGGCTGCTTGGAATAGGAATATTTTATTATTGCTGTGTTCAACTCATGTATCTTAATGTTTGTTTTTAATCTGGCTCTATTTTTTTAGGTGTTTTAATCCTGTTAACCCATGGTAGAGATATAAATTACTAACAGCCCTCCATAAATTATAAAGCTTTCTCAGATACTATTGTTGTGCTGTTGTTTAAATTTTATTGGGTAAGAATTTCTTAAAATTTAAAGAATTTGCAACACTAATTTTAGAATCAGCAAATATAAGTAGTGCACCTCTCTGTTCAAAATATCTTAAGCACATGAATAATGTCCACAAAAGGGAGTGGAGACAATGTAATGTCAATGCTTGGTGTTGCATTATTTGTGATGCATCATTATTTTCCTCCTGATATATTTGCTGAAGGCCTCAACAGATGGCAGCACCTAGCCAACTCTGGCTGATCTCAGAAAATGAAATAGGACTGGCCTGGTTAATATTTGAGCAAGAAAACGTTATTAGAAAGTTGAAGAAGAGAATAAAGGTAAACCTGTACCAAGAAAACTATATGGATGTGACCATGTTTCAACAGGAGGTTGGACTAGAAGGCCTTCAATGTCCCTTTTGACCCTATGATTCCATGTAATTATTTTTTATTCATTATGCAAGAAGTAGATACTTTCTTGGGAGCAAATATTTTTAAACACAATAATTATAATTCAGTTTTTAAGTTTAGCATATTTATGATTCTGATATTTGAAAACATCTTTTCAGAAATATTTTAAATTAAAAACTTGGGTTTTCAAAAGTATTGGGTATATTCCAGAGAAAACCAATTCTCCATTTCACTGCTAAACTAGTTCAGATGGACTAGAACTAGATGGACCTTCTAAAATCAGTAGAGAATAAGTGTTCAGATATTATGGAGTATGCAAATATATTATAATATATTTGTATATATGGTATTTTGAGTTTTCTTCTGGAAGTACATGATTACCCAAGACCCTTTGAGTACATATACATACTTATTGAAGTTATTTAGAAAGCAAACATTAGAAAGGAAAACTCCGCAGTAGCCTACTTAAAACTCCTTCAAGAGACTGCTCACAGTTAGCTGTTTTTACCTGTTGAGAAACATGAGAAAGTTGAGCTTCCTGTAGAGTGGTACCTTGTAAAGATGCTATTTGTGGAGATGTTGATGAATTGTTATTACTGGTTTTGGGCACCTCATCCATAATCAGTCTATAATATATCAAAGATACACAATATGCATAGTTAATTGATACCTTTTCAAAGTATATCTAACATATTCAGCTATGTTTACTGTGAAATATAAATAGGATATGGTGTCAATAATATTAATATAGATGATTCAGGGATATGAATTGCATAGTGAAACGAATGGAACTTATAGAAATGCAAGTACTTTAAAGATATAAACTTATACATATTAAATGGGAATAAAATCCACTACACTCAGTAAGTCTGAATGAAAAGTATAGGATTATGTACTTTCAACTTTCGCTGCTGCTATAACTTTCTAGGCTTTCAAAATATGTAATACATTTCCACTGAGCCAGATGGGCCAGTTTCCAGAATTTGAGGTAATGTTTATTTAAAATATTTTATAGGTTCTTTAGACTATAAAGCGATCATCACTCTTTACTACTATACAGTGTTACAATTAGATATTCCTAATTATTCACATGTTCAGGACTGACTTTTTCTCATATATGTTCTAATAATTTTCACTGGACGCATAAACTATTTATATTATAAAAATATCAAAGTATGTATCAAAATATATTGAGTATCCCTACCACTTGATATTAGAAGTAGTCCTTGTTTAATTACACTAATTGGGATGGAAAACTGAAGAGAGTCGTAGTAATAGTAGTGCAGTGGTTAGAATGCTGTACTGAAGGCTAACTCACTGCTCACTCCAGGAGTTCAATTGTGAGTGGTTCAAGGTTGACTCAGCCTCCCATCCTTCTGTGGTCAGTAAAATGAGGACCCAGATTGTTGGGGGCAATATGCTAAGTCTGTAAACTGCTTAGAGAGGTCTGTAAAGCACTGTGAGGCAGTATATAAGTCTAAATGCTATTGCTATTTTGTTGTTTCCTCCAGGGAAAAGGAGTAAGATAAAGAAGTTAGTTTTTATCTTTGTATGCTTTAGAACTTTCTGCATTTGTATTGTTGTACCTGCAGCATATTTAAGTACTATTGCCTAATCAACCGCACTATGGTATACAAAATGTTTAAATAAAGGTACCTCCAAACACATTCAAGTTGATTTACCAGCTCTAAGCATGTTACAAAAACTTGCCTGACAAACTGACAAAAAAATATTTTCAATGGAAATGTGACTCACTGATTTTTCCGTGCTGAATTCAACCACAGGAGCTTAATCTTGAAAGTATGCTGAGTATAAAAAGTCAACCCTCAGAAGGTTCCATTCTCAACAACCCCCACAAAATTCTTCAACTGGACATAAAGCGATGGCTAACTGTATACCACTCCCTTATTTTTCAGAACAATACTTTTTATTCCAGCAGTAGAATCATTCCATCGATATTATTTCCAACTTTTATACTTTGAAAATTTGCAAGGCTATGCAACAGTACAAAAAAAGTATACATATCCTCCTTTGCAAAAACAAACAAAACCTAGGAGAAAGGCCTCTAAAATTCCTCTAATACAGTGGTTCTCAACCTTTTTAATGCCGTGACCCCCAACCGGTCGTAAGTCGAGGACTACTCAACCGGTCGTAAGTCGAGGACTACTCAACCGGTCGTAAGTCAAGGACTACTCAACTGGTGCAGCACCGTTTGCAGAATGGGACTTTTGGCAGGCTCAGCAGGGCAGAGACAGCCTGGACAATTGCTATTGGCTTTTGAAAGCCAATAGAATTGGATTCTATTCAAGAGAGTCTATTCTATTGGCTTTCAAAAGCCAACAGAATAAAAGGGAGTAGCACAGCTAAAGAAAAGGGGAAAAAAATGGTGGACTGCGTTGTTTGGCGACCCCTATGAAATGGTCGTTCGACCCCAAATGGGGTCCCGACCCACAGGTTGAGAACCGCTGCTCTAATATAAGATAAATATGCAGAAAAAAAACTTAAGTTGAAAGAAGAAACAAATGGAATATATGAAAAAGAATGCATAAACATAAAAAGGTGAGTATGTTATTTCCTGATTGGCACTGAACTACAATTTAAAAATGTTTCCAGAGAATATTGGGAATAAGGGATGATAATGAGCAAATTGTTTAATCTGAGTTGGGCAGTATATAGAGTCTTTGTTGTAGTAGGATTGAGTGGTATTTTCTACAGATTAATGCAGCTGGGGTAATTTGAAATCTTAACACAATTCATGTGAGATTCTATCAAAAAAAATAACTAGCCCCCAGTCTGTTTTCAGTTTTCTTTAGTATGGAACAAATTTAAGAGACTAATAGTTTGCCTATAAGCTATAAGATTGTGTTTAAAAAAAGCCACTCTCAGCTCCCCAACATGATTCAGCACAATTATTGTATATCCATGCAATGATTGAAATAGACTATCAAGAGCTGATTTCCATGTCTTCTTAATGTACATCATGTCTTCATAAGATGTGCTTGCAGTAATTAATGGTTTATGAACATGAGCTTTCAATCAAGGTAGTCAAAAGTACAAAACTCTGCAATATTACTTATTGCTTTTTTCTCCAGTTTAGAAACTCCACAGTAACCTGGAGTTTCAGCTTTTATATTCAATGTGCAAGTTAGAAGGCTGTGTCAGTGGAGGATAACTTCAGGGAATCTTGAAAGAAGGTACAACAGGTACACTAAGCAGGATCACATTGTATTACAATATTTTGCTGCTAGCACCACTTGTACTTTTCTAATTCTGTAGTTTTCCAGTCTGGTGATCCTAAACAAGAGATTCAGTCAAGGTGGACTTGCTTTCCTGAAAATTAGCTGATCCATCATTTCCAATTTCAATGTGCAGCAGCTAAAGAATACAGATGATATTATAGAGTCCATTCTCTATTTAACAATGAGATACAACATGCCAATGCTCAATGAGAACTTATAATGAATTTATTCCAGAGAACATATTAATGTAATAGAATGGTATTGGAAGGAGATACCTTCACAGGAAAAACATGTGATGGGTTTCCTAAACAATTTGAAAACAAGATATGTGCCCTTATTGTAAACAGCAAATTAAAATTTTAAATTATTGCTGCCGCCAATATTTGTAAAACAAGATTTTGAAAAACTAGTATAGTTTACAGTTTGAAATGATAACACCCAAATCAAAATCTTTTATAGAATGAGATATACAGTTTAAGTGACATGAAAAACTAGCATCATTATAGAATACTACAAAGATTGCTGGATTTATATTTTAGAAGATTGAAGCTATGACAACATATGATCTCATTGTTAATTCCTTGTATCACTTTACTATCAATAAAAGGATGAACCATAGATTAGAACAGACTCCAGCCAACATATTACATTCTACGCTCAGTAATGTAATTATCATGTTGTCTTACATTCTGTCTTTTCAACAAATATTTTCATTCAAGGAAAGGCATGATAGAGGAGCCAAGAAAAAAGAATAGGAAAAATAGTGCCACAACATTTGTATTAGGATTCAACTTTGGATTTAGCCATCTAAAAATAAAATGGCAGTTATAAAAATGTATTATGATTTTTATTTATATTCATATAGGTCTTTCATTGTAAATAATTTGAGAAGAGCCAAAATTTTGAACTGAATCAAATTTATTTCCTTAATTAGTAAGAAAAGGAACACCCCTCCCTTGCATATTCCGTTTTTCCATCCAACTAAAAAACAAAGAAACCACCACCTGACATTAAAATTAGTCTGTACTGTACTGTACATGAAATTTAGTTTGGTACAGACGTGATAAAAATTATCAAAGTGCCCCGGACATATAGATAAAAAAGGGGTAATCAGCTGGTGGTGAATGTTCTCGCAGAACTGGCAGTATACTGTAGAACATGAGCTATGGTACCCATGTCGCAGGGGCACCACCAGCTTTTGTGGGGGGATTTTCCTATATTTCCCTTCCAGGACAGTTGTGCAGAGAACATTAAACTGAGCTAAAGGTAAGGCTCTCCTGACTTTGGGAACTGTGATATAAGTAAAAAGCTGGTTTAGGAACTAAAATTTGGTTATTAGCTTATATTATTAGGAAACAAAGCAGCAATTTCAGTTTGACCTACTATTTTAAGATCTTTTGTCTTAGTACTAATATAACATGATCTGACTCTAAGGTTAAGAGCCCAATTTCTTTTGGATCACTATTTCCCAGGAAGATTTGTAGTTGTTTGCCAATATTAGATGTTCACTGGGATTGTTGCATAGTTTTAACTGTTAAGTAAAGATAGTTATACAAAGAATCTACTGGCTCCTACTTCCTGCAAAATACTGCATTTGGAACCAGCAGGTAACCTGGAAGATGCTATTTAGAAATTTTGTTTGAATCTTTTCTAAGGCCGTCATATGGTCCTAAATAAGTTCCATATAACAACGGTGCTCGAGCTTTAGCTGCTAACAATATAATTGCAGCATGGTAAACAATAAGTTTGTAAAGCTGATGCAGATCTCTGTGTATTGAGGAAGGTAGTCCAGGTGGATGTCTATGGAGATTGTCAATCATTTAGGTCAATAGGGTGTCCTCAAAGTGCTTTTTCCAAAAGGCAATTGGACTTCCTTGTTTTTTTTTTTCTTTGAAAACATGTTGCTTCACATCCAAGAAGCTTCTTCAGGTTATGTTTCTGCTTTCTGAAAATTGAAAAACTATTCCTAGATATCTAAAAATGAATGGACTGCCTACCTAAGTTACAGCTTCTCTGTTTTCTGCATTTAAAAAAAAATAAGAATCGTATTCTTGGTGTTATTTATTTTTTGTTACTCCTCAATACATACAAAAGTGATTTCAAAGCTCTTTTAAGGCCAATGGAGGTTAATGACAGAATTATAATAAATTTGTATGTCTTTGGGATATAATTTAGACATATATAAAATATAGAGTTATTTAAATGAAGACCTAAGGAGTCTATATAGCAGTTGAATAAAACTAGAGCCACTACACATCCCTAACTCCCTTGCTTATGCGTATTTCCTTTATGACATATCCTTGACTACTGCACGTAACCTTCAAAATCATATATTCATGCACTTTAATGAGGAGCAAGAGTAGACATTTGTCAACTGTGGTATTTTTTAAATTTATACCATAATGTACTTCTAGATACTATGCTGGAAACTGATTTGAAATTGATAAATGCTGCATAGAGGAATTGTCCTATATTATGGGTATTCTTTTCTACTAGATGTTGCAGTACCGTGTTCACCCCTCAGAAAGTCTTCAAATTCAAACTACAGATAGCCCTTGACTTATGACCACAATTGAGCCCAAAATTTCCATTACTAAGCAAGACAGTTGTTAATTGAGTTTTGCCCCATTTTATAACCTTTTCTGACACCGTTGTTAAACAAATCACTGCAGTTATTAGATTAACCATGCAGTTGTTAAATGAATCTGGCTTCCCCCATTCACTTTGTTTGTCAAAAGCTAGCTGAAAAGGTTACAAATGGTGATGACACAACTTTGGGACTCTGTAACTCATAAATACACGTCAGTGACGCAGTGAGTTTGACACCGTGATGATTGTAGAACCTGAATCAGCTTATAGAGAATAGGAATAAGCTACAGAGGTTTGTAGCTTAAAAAACTTTATAGGTGAAATCTTAAAAGCACACACTGCTGAGCATAATGGATTTACTTTAGAGTAAGCATACATTAAGTGCATTGTGAATATGCTTTAATTATTTGCTTTTCTTAATAAAAACTGATTCTAAGATAGCAAATTTTCAGAAACTCCTAATAATTGTTACTGCTATTTTCCAATAACATTAAATTACATTCACATTACTATGACTCTTATTTTTATCTAATGTTTTTCTCTTCTATGATATACTTATATTCCTTAAAGTATACTTATTGCAAGCTATAAAAATAGGAATAGAATATTTACTTAAATTACCTGCACTTTAAATATTTCATTATTGTCTGCTAAAATTTAGTCAGTAATTTATGCCCCCATTGACATAATTATCTCCAGTACTTAATTAAATGGAGATATAATGCAATAATAGAATCCTAATTTCTTACTGTTTTAATATCTGTTATTTTCAGATGCTTTATTCTAGTAGGGACTTTCTGAATATCAGTCATTCAAAACAATAAATGTATATTTAAATACTAGCTTTCCAGTAACACTAAGGAATAATGTAATTTATTTTAAGTCAACTATTAATATTATGAAGTCATGGAACTTTGGTTTTTACATAACAGCACTGAGATTATTGTATGCACAAAGATGGAAAGATTCGGCATTTACTACAATGGGGGAATAGAATAGTTGGTGAAGATGATGGAACTTGTTGAGATGATAAAATGACTTCTTTGATCAGAGAAAAGATAATATATACATTCATTGCTCACTGGAAACCTCTTTTAGCCTTTTTGCATGAAAGAAAAAAATGAACTTATGATTCATGGTTTTGATTAGACAAAATAGATTATAGAAAGATTATGTTGTAACTGTAGAATAAGAGGTAAATTTATAATTGTATTTACAATTGCTACAAAGATCAGAAGCTACTACTTTGTATCTTTTCTTTCTTTTCTATTTTTCTTTTACTTTTTCTTTCTTGCATTCTTAGCTTTCTCTTTGATTTCTTCTTTTTCTTATGTTAATATGATTTTTTAAAAAATCTTTAAAAAGATTTTTAATAAAATTATACAAAAATATCTATTATGCAAAACATTTTTCATTCCCAACATATAGATGATAGGCAAGAATAAGATCAACATTGCATGGCTTGATCCAAAATGAATTGATAAGAGGATGAGAGTTTCTGTTTTGCACCATATATTATTATCAAAGACCAATTTTTATAATTATTTTGTATGTAGGGGCATCTCTATTACACTCATTCAGAGTTGCTTATTTTTTGGTGTTTTGGTAGAACAATAGTATGAGATGATAAACTATTAAAACTAAAATTTTATATGTTAAAAGAAATTTAGTGAATTGGAGAAATCTACACCATTCAGCCATTACTGTTAAAAAAAAATCATTCTGTGTGGTTTCATAACTCTTATTAGCCAAAGGGCTAAGCATTCAGAAAATAGCTTCCACTTTTTGTATCACTTTTTAACACAGCAAATAATTTGAATAATAACATCTACTATCCTTAGTCTACCTACATGTTTTAATACTGTTAATCTAGTATTAGTTGGCAATGCAAATGCTATTCTAGAAAGATAAAAATGAATTAGAGTTCTTGAGTAATTGTAGCAACTTAAAGATACTTCTTTAAAAATAATTTATTAATTTATTTATAAAATTTATTGGCCGCCCATCTTACCACAAGGTAACTTATGCTAACTTGCATCTGTACATATCATAATATATGTCATATCATGTATGAATTTTTACTGCATTTGAATAATTGTGCCTAAGTACTAATTTTTTGCATAAGAATATTGACTGATTGATTGATTGATTGATTGATTGATTTTATGCCACCAAGTCTGTTGTTGTTATTTGGTGACCACATAGATAGAATTTCTCCAGGATGGTATTTCTGCAGCTTCATCTTTTAATTCCAGTAGTGGAATTATCACCATTATAGTGAAGTCTACCCATTTTTCTGCAGAACGTCCTCTTCTCTTTCCTTCCATCCTTCCCAAAATTCTGCTTCTAATTATGTTAATAATCTTTTTAATTTTCCTATTGGTTTTCTGTTTTATCTTTTTCTTCATTTTCAGTTTAAAAAGTGGTTTAATATTTGAACGTATGATTATTTTAACAGAATGTAAATAGATGTAATAGAGACTATTGGGAAAAACACTCCTTTTATTTTAGAATATTTTGATAGTGCCTCTTTAAATCACTAAGCCAATATTATAGCATGCATTTAATAGAAATAATGTAAGAACTCAGTTCTAAAATTGATAAAAAAAAGTTTTTGATAGCAACTCAATAAAGAGATAGGCCTGCAGGAGACATCTATGCTCAAAATGCAAAAAAGGAGCTAATACAGAAATGTACCATTTTTTTCTTAAGTGTTCTAATTGTAACCATTTGCATATATTGAAAAACACAATTTGTTATTCATATTTTAGGCACATTCATCTTTTTATTTATTTTATGAGTTTGGAATTCTATTTTCAATATAAAAAAACGTTCTACTCACAAAACGCATACACTTAAATAAAACTGAGACTAAAAATAAACTCAAGAAAAACTTGATTGCATTTTGAACAGACCCTGAGAGCTACTCTGAAAGATTCAATAAACGGTTATGATAAAAAGATTTTAAATAAATCAATTTACAATAATTAACGATTAAATAAAAATCTGAAAAAATAAGACTCCACCTGGTACCAACAAGTATCAGTTTGTATCAGGCAAATCTCCTTGGGAAGAACTACTGGGGGAAATGATTAAGCAAGTCTTCTCTCTTCCCCATGAAATGTGTAGCAAACTAGTTTCAATAACTTCACACACAAGGTTAGCAGTGCCTTCGCACACTCTTCCTCCATCTGCCAGCAATGCCCTTTTGAATGCTACATAGGACAATTTGCACAAATTGTCTATGTCTAATTAATAGACATAGATTTCACATCAGACTCAAAGTAATACCAGCATTTCAACCTGTGATTTTAATCATTACAGATTTGGGGGAAACAAATAAAAGTCCCCAGTACAACTGAATGAGAGACAGCTGAGCTCACCTACATTAAAAGATTTCAGGCCATCTCAAAGGTCCCAATATAATGTAACTCAGTATAATTACTGATAGAGCATGTGTAATCTGTCCTATATGTCATCTCTCTCCCTCCTCTTCACTCCCAAGTCTAATTTAAATCATATATTAGTCTGTACATCTGAAGTGAGTTGTAGTTCACTAAAGCAAATAAATGCCTTTTAGTAGAAAACGGCCCTACAAGACTCCGGGTTTCGAGCTACCATAGACTAACACGATTCTCTTCTCAGACGTTTTTAAGCTACAGTATAAACATTATTGATTCAGGCACTTGACCATCTGCTGAAACTGGGGAATAAATTCTACCTAAGCCCAGTATTTGCACTGGCACCAACCACCAGTGCGGCGGAGTATCTGGGAAGCCCGCTGACGACTTCTGTGACATTTGCTGGCTCTAAAAAGTACTCCTATCCCCTGGCGTCGGCACATGTTAAAGTCGGCTCTGCCTGCGAAGCCAACGACCGGAGGAGAGTAAGCGGTGTAAACTGACTGCAGACGGATCCCAGCGAGTAGCGAGAGCTTAGGCAAGCCTTGCCCTGTTTTGTGGGCACCATAGTCTTTTGGACTGATAAGCCACGGCAGGAAGGTAGGATGTCAGCGGGCGAGCCCTAGTGCTTGTGCAACAGCTGGGGACACCAACGCAGCGCATCGCTGCCTTCCCTCCCGCCAAATTCCAACCGCTTCCAAAACTTTCCTCTCCCCCCCCCCCGCGTCTCACGCCTTTTTAAGCGCGCGTGCCCTGTAAGGGGTCGCCCAACGCCTACTCTCCCCGGACTTTGCTCAGCCGCTTCTCTCCCCGCCCCCTCCCCTCTCCTGGCTCTCCCTTCCTTCCTCTTCTCGCTCGCGCTCGCTGGTTCCAGTCGCGTCCGATCTGCTTCGCGCTCTAAATTGAGTCGCTTGGCCGTCGCGCCCGCTTTTACCTCAGAGGCTTTCCGGGCTTCACCTCGATTTCGCGTTGCCCAGAGGGAATTGCCCTAACACCTCAAGAAACCAGACCCACCGGTACTTGTCAGCATTACCAAACTAATCCCCGCCAGGGGGACGCTACTCTGCGGTTGCTCTTGGTGGGCGGGTTGTGACTATAGAGTGCGCCGGAGGCCAGTGCTAGAGTTGGCTACCGCCTGATAACAATAGAGTTTCTCTTTTCCCATGGTCTAGACTAACCACAGGCTGGAACCAGAGAGTTGCACGTCTGTGGGCGCTAGAGCGGCAAAGCGATGGGTATTCTTGAGGCCTTTGGAGTCTGGTTTTGTACCCTTCCGTGCCTTTTTATTGCGGAGCAAAGTACCACTAAGTTTACATACATAGGATCGTATCATGCTACTTAAGTGTACTCAGAAGTGACTTCAAATAAGCAACTTACAGATGCAGTGGCCAAGCGAACAATAAAACAATTCAAACACAGGTGTGCATTTAAAACAGTTTGATCAATTCTAGTCCAGACTTTACGTTCCGGCTGGGAATTTAAAGTTGAGAGCTGATAGTGCACATCTTCCTTTTCTGTGCAATGGGAGGAAGTGAAAGAAAAGTTTGGACCTAAAAAAATCCATTCTTTTCATCTTGAATTCAGAGATTTTGTTTTCACAAGAAATTACTGAAGGGAGGAGGCTTTTGGTTTGGACATACATTTGAAATGTTGAGAATTTGTGCACCCTCACAAAATGATTGCCTATTCACCAATTAACCTCTGTGTTGGCTGTGGCTAGTAAAAAAAAAAAAAAGCCCGGCTTAGAGGACACTAGTGTGGGAAGTCAGAGCCCCAGAGAAGGAAATATTAAAAGGGCAGAAAAATATATTTTTCCTGAAAAGAATTTTTAAAAGCAGGAGCCAACTCTGCCCCCAAATCTCTCTGTCCCAAATAGGAGCCAGCCCTATACAAATGCAAATGTTAAACCATCAGAAAGTTTGTCAAGACAAAGAGACTTAAAATCTGCATACCTCACCCAAACTCTAGGAGTCATTAGCCCCATCACCAGGGAAGCAGGATATAATAAGATTAAACCACAAATATCAAAGCCTAGAAAAACACTCAGAAATAGCCTCAAAGTTCATGCCACAGGAACAGGAAACTATTCCAAACAAAAGGCTAGAGGGGGTATAAAAACCTACTACACATGTGCTCAGCCCTTTTCTCTGGTCTTTCCTGCAAGAACCATCTTTCTGCCTCTTCAATAAACTGTAACCTTCTTCCCAAAGCAGTCGCCATGTTGCTTATTTATTCCCAGCTTGGATGAACCAGGATGAAGACTTTAATCCAACACTAGAAATAGTTCCTCAACGTGATGAAATGATATCCATTAGGTCAGGGGTAGGCAACCTTGGCTCTTTTATGACTTCAACTCCCAGAGTTTCTGAGCCAGCCATGCTGAGGGGAAAGGGAGAGGTTTCAAAGCTGAGCCATGCTGGCTCAGGAATTCTGGGAATTGAAGTCCACAAGTCATAAAAGAGCCAAGGTTGCCTACCCCTGCGTTGGGTCATGAAGAATTGGAATTGACTGAATAACAAGTGGTGAGATTGCTCATCACTTTCTTTTATTAACCAAAGTTATCTTGGCATTTCTTCTCAGCAGTCACTATTTTTATATTTATTTTTATATGGGTTTTAGCTGCATTCTTGTAAATATATTAGAGCAGGGGTCTTCAAACTTTGCCTTTTTATGACTTGTGGACTTCAACTCCCAGAATTCCTCAGCTAGCGTGCCTGGTTGATGAATTCTGGGAGTTGAAGTCCACAAGTCATAAAAGGGCCAAGTTTGAAGACCCCTGTATTAGAGGCTGGTATCATTGTTTTGCAGCATGCCTATGAACCATAGAATTTTAAACAAAATACCTGCTTTCCCTTACTAGAGATAAAAGACTGATTACCTCAATCAATGTTTCCTTAACATGGTACAATATATGGTGAAAATCAATCTCTTGCATGTGCTATATTGTCCTCGCCTGATGTTTCAAGAACACCACATTGCTTTACAATAGGATATCTCTGAAGCACATTGCTCCCAAACTACAGTTTCAGTACTGTAGTTCATTCTAGGATAGTATTCTTGTTTATTTATTGCCAGCAGTGATAGAAATCTAACTGCACTTTGTAGACATGAGTGCTTTAGTTGGGATATGAGCTGCAAAAATCCAGTAGGCCACTAGGTGACCACAAATTCTTGATTACTTTCCTGAGATTGACTGAGCTTCAGCCCCAATGATAGAAATTTCTGCTTTTCTGCAGAGTTCTTAATGCATGCCAGAGGACTTCCTCTGCAGCAGTGTAGAATAACTAATAGTGAACACAAATGACAATATCTTTGTTCTTAGTAAGTAAAAAACTCAGAATGCAAACCTTTAGAACATTTTTAGGACATATTTTTTTCTCCAGGGGCTACTTAGGAATACTTTTGAGTTTAATGCAAAGTATACCTCCTTTTTGAGTTAGCATTTATTATTTAGTTCTTTTTTTAAAAAAAACAACTTTGGGGGATTGCTCTGTTGCTCTTTAATTTTTTTAAATAATTTCATTATAATAATTCACTTCAGAGACTTTACCAAAAATCAGCTTCAAGTTTCAAATAAGTCCTGTAATGATTGGAATTAGATAAGATCAGTGAGATGCAAATAACATTCAATCACAGAAACTCACTAGATTATTTGGCCAACTATCTCACCATTCAATTTACTTTATAGGGGTGTGCAGAATTAATTGGACAAGGGAGTATGATATGTGCAGACTTTGCCAACTGGAGTTAAAGTTGGATGTAAATCTAAGGAATAAAATAATATCCAACAGGCTTTGAAGAAAACATGGGATAAAATGTTAATGATATAATAAAAACAGACAGGCATCATTATTTATTAACACAAGACAAGAAAGACACAATCAATGCATTAATGGAACACTGTCCAGCCAAGATGTTAAAATCTTTTAAAAAGTATATCTAAAACCTAATTTCAAATAAATAAAAAAGACTTTTTACATAATTACAGAGTTGTGATTTGAATCTGACAATGGTAAACGTATTGACATCAACAAAAGCAAAAAATGATTAAAGACAATGATCTATTGTTGTTTTTACAATCATATCTCCATCACAGTTAAGCTTGGCCCATCATTGTTAAACTGCACGATAAAAAATTGAAAGGCAAACATATTTAACTAAAAAGGCCTATTTTTGAAAAAAATGTGAAATATGGTTATGTAGTTTGTGTTCAGGGTAGTAAGTTCATTCTCAGGAATAAGTGTTCTAATTGCTTCATATCAATATATTTTAGTAATTGAAAAATGTGAATTCAGAGAGTTTTTTGTTAGTAAAACTGCATTCATGGGATAGTCCTGCTAGAAGAATTTAGGAAAGCAATTCTATTACTACCAACACCCCATAAACCTCTTTAAAGCAAAATGTGAAAGAAACATGTTATGAGAATTGCAGGGTATTCATAGATCTCCCCCACTTCCACTCTTGTTGGAATTTAATCTTGGGCTTATGAAAACAGCAGTCCTTACATTTGCAGAAGGAATACTTTGATCCAAGCCATTACATTTAAATTAAGTATTACCTGAGCTAATAAGAAAATCCAAAAAGCCAAGGCTGAAAATGCTGGCTCTAACCTCTTTGGATATATGAAAAAGTATTACCATACAATGATTATGTGGAATGGGGACAAAAAGGACAAGCTAACTCCAGAACCTACAGAGAACTACATCCTTACTGTGTTTCATGTGGAATCTGTAATGTCTGATGGAGAACACAGAACAGCATACCCAAAGCCACACTGAGCAAATCAGTGTCAGAACCCCCATAAAGAGAGCACTGATTCTACAATCATTCCTTTGGAATCTCAGCCATTTGTATAAATTATTGAAAGGCAGATATGTATGGCACTGAAGAGGTCTCAGGGTTAAAGAGTAACATTAAAATCCTTGGTGTATTAATTATAAATCTTTGGAGAAAGTATATTAAAATCTCACATTAACAGGGAAGAAATAAAATACTTAACAATTAGCTCAAAGAGAAAAATAATATATTTGAAGTTAATGTTGAAAACAAAACTTGAAGTATTTCAAATTAGAAGATCTGTAATACTATTTTCAAATGATTTTCTATACTGCACATTGTAAGTCTACTATATTAAATGTAATAGGAATCTAAACATAAGTGTAGAAAAGACTACTACAACCATGGATAGAGAACTAGGCTCTGGTTTCATTCAGTAGGATGTTAAAAGTGTTTTTATTATAAAAATTGAGACCTCTCAAGAGCCACGTTGGAGTGAATAAATAAAGGCTGGAATACACAGAACATTTATATGCTGAAGGCCTTCTGTTCCCATGTGGAGTGCCAGCAACTGTTTTATGTGTGTTTGTTTTCCAAACTATTGCAAACTACAAGTTAAAACAACTTCAGCATGGAGTGCATTTTAATTTACATAGCAGCACCACACTGTGGAAATACTGATAACGCAAAATATTCAAACCGTCTCCATTAAGAACCAGTAGTTAATATTTCAACGATTTGAAGTAATGAACCTCCCTCCACCCTATACTATTTTTGCCGTAATTCTTCGATTCAAGGTATATTGAACAACATATGTATAAGAAGCTAATTGTGAATATTTTGTTAATATATCTAAAAGTTTTCTGTCTAAATATCTATACGTCAAGCCATTAAAAAAAACAAGCTTTGAAAGTTTGTACAGAAAGGTTTTCAAGTATACATTTGGAATTTATCTTAAGGAATAAGTTGCCAGAGCTACATTTAATATAGCTGCTGTAGATGAGGATTTAATTCAGGTTTATATTTATATCTCTTTTAAAAATGTCTAAAAATGCTAACTTTGTTACAGGGAAGGTAAACAGACATTATTAAAATATTCTAAGTATTTACACAATAGGCCACAAATGTCCCAAGGAAATTTGTTACCATTTCTAGTATCTGCTTTCTGTGTTATTTCAACAAACTTCTTAAGGAGAAACAAGGAGAATATTCTAAAGTGTAATCAGAAAAAAAATAATGGTCTAAATAGAAATATTGTTTTTCCTACCAGCTTATTGGAGATGGGGTTGCAGACCATTTTCAAACAATGGCTATTCCAGCACATTTTAAGGCATCTATTGTTATCAATTCTTTGAAGGCTGAAACTGATCAGCTATTTTGAATGGGAAAATCACAACTTGCCAATCTTGCTGATTCAAAGACATTCTGCAAAAGACCATGATTTGCAGTACAGTAATGAATCCCACCCAGAAAGTAGCACATCAGAGTAATTATTTTAAATAAATTGTTACTGTGCACAGTTGAGGAACAAAATATGTCTAAAATCATGAATTGAGTGATTCTGGTTAACAAGTGTTTGCTTATAAAAACCATTTTAGTAAGCTTTACAAATTCTATTCAACATTCCAAAGTCACAGAATTGCTTCTTTTTAAAATGCTTGTAACGCTGATGAATGTCAGCCTTTTTATAAACATGTGCATTGAAAACGTTAAGTTTCTACATGCTATGTCATACCTGACCAGCAACAAAATAAGAGAAACCTAATAGTCTAATTGCATTCCTCACATTAATTGTCTAACCATAATTTATTTAAGGACTTTGTTAAATTCTTAATTATTTGAATCAGTTTCTAAATAAATGAATTATGCATACTAATATTTACATATTTAAAATCGAGGCAAATTCTTTTTAAATTCATGAGATAAGCTATATGAATGATTCTTCTGTTGAATATTGAGTGTGGTTATGGCACAATTTTAAGTAAACGTGATCCCTATCAACACAGTACTACAGAATTCAGCTAACAGTTTTAAAGTACACTGTTTACAGAGGGTATACATAGGACTTACATAATCAGATTCTTACAGATTTGTATTTTAACTAAATAAATCATCCCTCATAGAATTCTAAATCAGTGTTAGAAAAAGTACAAATATATACAACAATTGAAAATGTTAACACTACAATAAAGGCCCTAATAATTGGTGTTTGTTTTTCATGAGGGCCTATTTTTCATTGCCTGTAAAGCTATCATCTTAGTTCCTTGGTTGCCATCTTTTGTCTTTTGATCAGTCCAGCTTGCTGTCAGTCCAATAAGATGGAGAGAAAAGGAATCAAAACAGCACTGTCCAGCTTCACAACGATCATCACTAATTTTTCTGTCAGCTTCTTTTGTTTCCACAGTCATTCCTGGTCCTTGCTCAGTTTGTAGGATAGCCTCAGACCCACATTTCCAAAATTACATGTTGTATGCTACATATATGGGATCCAGTTGGTCAGCCAAGAAACTATCACGGAGATGCATCCGCTGCTTCTCTCCTCTGGAATTGATGGGTATCACCCCAGGATCAACCACCACCACAACTCCTACAATCAGATAATGTTCTTCCAGGACCACATTGGTAACCAGAGGGACTAAATCAAGAGCTTCCTGCTCACAGCCACACAACTCCACAACCACTACAAGTAAATTGGTCCATGTGAATACAGCACTGAAAGAAAAGTAAGAAATCCAGAGTTTTATTACACACATTTATAGGAATGAGATTTTTATTTTGTAAGACCATGCTAATATGTTTAAATACTTCAATTTTAAACTGAAAGACCCCCTGTCAAAAAAAAACAAAAAAACCTTTAAGTCAATGTTTTATGCATTCCGAAATGACCACTTGGAACAGGTCTAGTACAGTAATATACTCACTTTAAAATATATAAATCACTTCATGCATTAGTTTACAATAAATAGTTGTTTAATAAATAAACTGAATTACAAATAGGAATATGATAAAGTATAATGCAAAATTTTAAGCTATAGTTATATAATCTATAAAACAGCACTGAATAGTTTGTTACTGTTCTCATATCAGTAATGAAATGAAAGCTGGGGCTATTATCCAAAACTCTATAAATATGTTCAATTTAATATTTTTTTTCCAAAACACAGATGTGAGTGCTCAGGATCTAGATTGCTCTGAATTTACAACTACAATCAGTAACTTTGTTTTCCTATTGCTACATCCTTGCTAAACAATGTAGTATTTCCCCCAAAGGAATATATTGCATAAAACTGTACCATTCTGCAATGCTCCTGTGCATTCGAGAAATGGAAGTTTCTATATCAATTGGATGATAACGCAATCCACGTAATTCCAGGGTTTCGTCCAGTGCCCCAACGACATACAATGCATCGTGGCGTTCTAAGGAGTATATTGTACATTAATATATAGATTTATACAGATTCTTTAAAAAGAATAAATATTAAATTTTCCTAATTGTTTAAAAATATATGGGGGATTAATTCTCAAAACTACAGGTAGTTCTCGATTTACAACCATTTGTTTAGTGATCTTTTGAAGGTACAGCGGCACAGAAAAAAGTGATTTATAACCATTTTTCACACTGACAACTATTGCACTATCTCCATGGTTGCATGAGACTTGGCAATTGGTTCATATTTATGGTAGTTGCAGTGGCCTGGGAATCACGTGATCACCATTTGCGGCCTTCTGACAAGCAAAATCAATGGGGAAGCCAGATTCACTTAACAACTGTGTTACTGGTCCTCCAATAACAGCATGCTAAGCAGCGGTCATCTTTTTTCCTGCCGACAAACAGCTGATTTTGCCACCAAAGCTGGTTGTTTGGTGGTGCGCTCCCCAAATTTGAACAGAGCAACTAGGAATGACCTAAGATGACCCTCAGACAGTCGTGTACTTACCTGGGAAGAGTCTCGACAGTTGCAATTCTGGGCAGGAGCAGCTGAAGAGATGGATCTCTCTCTTTTCTTTTCAGCTATTTATCTTAAGCATGCCTTGGTTTTAGCTGCACATTTTTATTTTTACTTTTTATTTTTATCTTTAATTATTAATTAACCGGTTGAATGCTGACTTGATCTAACCCCTTGGGGATTTTAATGTGAATTTTTTGCATCTTTTTATTACTTTATTTTGGAGTTGCGAATCACTTTCACTGTCCCTGTGTGGAAGTCGATAGCGATTTCCTTAGTAATGAAAACGATCTGATTTGATTTACATTTACACAGATTTTTCAATACAAGGGTTTTGCACTCCATTAATTTTTAAAAGCTCTTATTTTTTTAACCTCTGATAGGACAGACCATAAATAATGACAGTGGTGGTTTATGGTGGATCAGAAGGCAATTTGGTCTTCCTGCATGTGAAATACAATAATGCAGACATCTCAAACTCGCGACGTCATGTGATGTCACGCACGTATCGGAACGGTTTTGCCATGGCCAACAATGGGGTGGGTGTGGCTTCTGGATGACGCATCTGGTATGTGGGCCAGCAGTTTGACACCCCTGCAATAATGGATTGTTAACAGAGAGATTTGAATTTTTACTTTGCTTTTGACTTTACCTGTTAACTAACTTTTTTATATACTAGATAGATGCCAAGTCAAATTGGTTGGGTGAACAGTTGTAGAAGTTTATAAACTGTGGTCCTGTTTTGCAAGGGGGGGGAAGGAAGCTATTATTCTTGAAATATATCAGTGTTCAACTAAGGGGGACAATCTGTGGGTATGTTTGTCTTTTTCTACACATTTTTTTCTATGTCTTCTTTAGTTTTGCTTTGTTCTTGTATCCCCTCCCCCTTTTGGAGCCTGTATTTTAATGTTGTCAATAAAATAAAAAACTTATTAAAAAAACCTGTGTTACTAATTTAACAACTGCAATGATTCACTTAAGAACTATGGCAAAAAAGGTCGTAAAATGGGACAAAGCTCACATAACAACTGTCTCACCAACAGCAATTTTGAGCTCAATTGTGGTCATTAAGTCAAGGACTACCTGTATAGCAATTCTCCTCTACATTCCAACAGGCATGACAACAACTATCATGCTAGTAGAAAAATTCCCACTAGCTACTCTTGAATCTAAAAAGGTACTCAAGGAACATGCACTAATATATATATATATATATATATATATATATATATATATATATATATATATATATGTATGTATGTATGTATGTATGTATGTATGTATGTATGTATGTATATGTATATGTATATGTATATGTATATGTATATATATTCACATTGATTTGTGAGAAACTGTTCTAACAGTTTTTTTTGTAACATTAACTTTATGTTCATGTCATCAGTAAAAATGGACATTGTCTAAAGAAAAGAGGAGTAGTTTGTCCTACCTCCACTGGCAGCTGTGAGTTCAGTCCGTCGAACAAAGCCAAGGTATCCCGTTCGTGCCCAGAGAGTTTGAGCAGCATCACCAAAGCTCAGGCGGGTATTGAAATGATCTGCTTGGAGGGTTTCATTATCATAGATGGTATAGTATCCACTAGCAGTATGAGGACTATTCACCCAGATCTATGAAGGTGATAAAACACAAATCTTCTATTTCTTACTTTTTTATTTTGTCTCTTTTAAATTACAGTGTCAGAGTGTAATTACAGTGTAATCATCTGTGCACTATATTCTCTTCTATTTTCTATTAGACATTACTATGCATATTGGACACATATTGGGAGCATAGAGATTGGTTGGGTTAAATATAATTTTGTAAAGTAGCAATAGCAATAGCACATACCTCTCCAAGGTGTGAATCACCAACAGGTCCTTTGGTCTCAGGATTAACAATTATCACTTTGACTCCAGGCAATATCTGAGAGAAGGAAGTGGGGTTGGGGGGGGGGGAGAGAGATTGGTATCTGTATTATACTAACTAAACACTTTAAACAAGTCTGTCTTTTCAACTTCTTGGGGATATGACTTATCCCTTGTGTTGGTAAATGCATTACAAACAACTGTGTATTTTATAGCCTAAAAACATTTCCAACTTTGACATCTCTGCTGATTCGATTTAGCTCAAGCAATTCTTCCAATTCCTCCATTTCCATCAGAGCTATCTAGATCTAATCTGAGTTATATTCTTAATTATTTTAGCATTACTGCCCATCTCCAACTCCACCTATTGTCTTAAGAAGGCCAGACACAAGAAACAGTACTTCAAACTCATTACTTAACAAAGGAAAAATTAGTATTTTAAATGGCCATTAGGAAAGAACCTATAATATATCTGTAGAAAGGAGGGTTTTTTTTCCCTACACAGGAGTTGTACACCCCAAATCACAAATGCTGACTGAATTCTATTGTTTCCTTACTTTGGGTTGCATACAAAGATTCACAAACTGATGTATTATTACCTTGCCTGACTCGGAGAGTAAGAGGCTCTGGGGAGCACCTCTTTCAACTAGCCGCACTCTGGAGATAGATTTAAAAATTTAACACAGTCATATATTTATGATTTAAGAACCTTCAATACAAGATACTTTAATGACTCTTTAATATTCTGAACATAACACTAATAACACTAAAGAGAAAGGATTTTTCTTCCATTTTGTTTCAATTCATATCACCACAGAATAATCAATTACATTCCTATCTATCTATCTATCTATCTATCTATCTATCTATCTATCTATCTATCTATCTATCTATCTATTTTTCTATCCATCCATCCATCTATCCATCCATCCATCCCACCTTTATTATTGTTTATAAATAACTCAAAGTAGCAAATATATCTAATATTTCTTCCTCCTCCTATTTTCCCTACAATACCCTGTGAAGTGGGTTGGGTTCAAAGTTCAAATCAACTACTATTTTTGAACAACTACTTTTATCTTAGTATAAATCATTTTTGTTACCTGATTTGCTCAACGCACCCACAACTAATTTACATCCAAATGCATTCAACTTTGAAGTTTTTAGTAATGTTCAGTCATGACTCAAGAAATTAAAAACCCAAGGATGATCATTCCAAATAGTATTGACAAAATCCCTTCAATCTCTCCATTTGCTTGGCTGAAAGTTGAATATTAGCAAGATAATGGCAGATTTAGCTAAAGAACATTTGCACAATGTACATCTGGCAAGTTCTTTGGATAAGTAAGGTAAACAAATACCGGCATTCTCTGGAAACGTCCTTTTTTTTATACCCAGAGAAAGTGCCATTACTCCAACATATTATTGCATGTTTTACAAAACAACCTTGTTAAATTTATGTTTTTCTTCATTAATTGGTATTTTATTCTTGAATCTCCTTATAAATACAGTATTTTTCTTTATGTCTCAGCATATGACTATGCTGTCAGCTTCTCAAAGTCTCTTGACAGTGAATTTGGGAAATTGACTTGAAATTGAGTAATGAAACGGATGGTATGTAAATGTAATAAATATGTCTTTATCTGTCTTTTCATTCTCGCATAAGAATTAAGAAGTTGTGAGAATCAGTAATATTTTACCTCAATTAGAGACAGCTTTTGCTTTTGTTGATTTCTTAGCTTCTGCTCTGTTGAAATGTATTGCCCTTAGCTAATCTTAGGACATAAATGTGATTATAGGAGATGGGAAGAGGTTTGGTGTGTTGGGTATTATTACATGTTGCCAACAGGAAGAAATGTGAGAAAAATGTCACATAATGAAAATGACAGCCTGCATTTCAAAGGAGAGGTTCTGATCTAGACTGGCAAACCAATGGAAAATACATTCCATCATTAAAATTCATATGTGAAGCATATGTGAGCTAGTATTCCTCCACTCCTTTGTAAATTATCCTAATGCTTCCTATTCTCTGGGTAACATAAAAGCAAGAGCCACCAAGCAAAATGTAAGTCAATTTGCACGTATGTGTGTCTGTGCACACGTGCACGCGTGCACACACACACACACACACAGATCCCCATTATGATTTTGTAATAATGAATGTAAAGGAGAGACTGAAAAACCAGAGAATTCCAGAGTAACATCCTGCTATTGTTAACTTCAATAAGGCCTTTTGGTCAGGGCAATCACAGACAATATCCTATCTAACCACCAATTATTATGCTAAAGAATCCCCCCCCCAGCCTCAGTGCCGTTTTTCTCCCCCTACAGTACCTCTAAGATTCTATGTAAATTGCTAGTTTTAACTACTGAATGCCTGTTTAACAATCTGAATTGACTAGCGATTAATTATAGGGTTGCCTTTAGAACAGGGGTCTTCAAACTTGGCCCTTTTATGACTTGCAGACTTCAACTCCCAGAAATCCTCAGCCAGGCATGCTGGCTGAGGAATTCTGGGAGTTGGAAGTCCACAAGTCATAAAAGGGCCAAATATGAAGACCTCTGCTTTAGAACTTCCAGAATGTGTATGCCTGTATAATACTCTAAAGTGCCTAGAATAGCAACAGAATTGAACTGTAGATGTCCCCAGTTCATACTCATCAGAGAAGAAAAAAATGTTCATAAAATAATCTAACTGATTCACTGATACCTGAAATCTTAGGAATTCTGCAAATTCAGAAGGAATGGCTATTCTCTTTGTGGGGGAAGATAATTTTCTAGAATGTTAAATATTAGGGCAATTTAATTATTGGTGAGAAAGAAAATAAATCCGTAACTGATAGAATGTTAGAAACTGGATGGATTGGTACCACTATATGCCTAGCATAATATAAATGATACATATTGATTTGTTCCAATACAATCGTATTTGGGGAAATCAAGAAATTTGTATGTACATCTGGGATAAGCAATCTACCAACCTCCAGAAGTTCTGAACTACAACTCATAAGCTGGTGTCTGCTGGTTACTGCTGAGAGGAAGTGAAACATCTTGCACACTCCTAATCTAAATGCTCTGTTCTTATAGAATTCAGTCAAAAACGAAATATAACAAAAATAATAGTACCTGTCATGTCGTAATGATTTCAGATCCACATAAACTGTGGTTGGATCAGGCCCTGAGGTTCCCTATAATAACAGAGATTATTTTTAAACGTGTCATATTTTCTGCTGCTAATGAGTGATAATTAAAGGCACTTTCAATGAGAGCAATGCAAACTAGATCTGTAAGTGCCCAATGCTATCAAATAAGGAGATATAACATAAAAGGAAATGTTTCGGCTGCAAATCCAAGAATACTTTAACGAAGGTTTTCTTGAGAGAAGCTCCACAACTTTTAGTCCCTCTTTACTTTTTCAGTTTGGAAAATATTAGTGAAAAACTGATTTTTTTAATGTTTTATTAATTTAATTATTTATTTCTGTTTAACCACAGGAATCTATAAAAGTAGTCTCCCAGAGAGTTTCCCTGTATACATAGCCATATGTTTACTTTTACAGTACAAAAAGGGTTGATAATATTTTTTTTAAAAAAATAAGCAATATACAATATGAATAAGTCCATGTAAATTAAAAAAAAAACCCTGCAAATCAGCATTTACAATTCTTCAGGCTCAAACACGCCCCCCCTGCACAAACAGGTTTAGAATAGGTTGAGAATTCTGCTAGTGTGCAGAGCCCCCGATTTCTAAAAATAAATCTAAGCAAACCTTCACTGTTACCTGTAAACAGATAGCTACATTGACTCTTGACCCAAAGGTGGTGCTGACTGCACGAGATGATAGACCGATGTCCTTGAAAAGCTTGGAGAAAGACTGAGTAAGAGCAACACGTGGGCGTTCTTCGGCCACCACTACACAAGTCCGGACTCCTGATAAGTTGATACCTTTTGCCTGTTAATACACAAGGTTAACATTATTGAAAAAAAATTACAGTATATCGAACAGGCAGGGATAACATTAATCAATGCTCCAATTAATATCCAAGTACTTGGAGTTCATTTGCTCTAATAATCATCTAGGAAACATAATCAGGCTGTTGGTTTTTTAACACTAGGTAAACCATTAGGAAATCACTAACACATGCCCATCTTTTTTATTTATCTAGTTCTTTAGAAATATAGAACCAAGCAAAATGTAGTCATAGTGCTCTTCCCATGTCTTTTAGACCTATATGAAAACGCTATGTGAAGGTCCAAAGCGTTTGCAATTCTTTAGGTTTAAAAGAAAAAAAAGTAAAGGATCAAAAGATATGAAATGTATTTAAAAAAATCAGATCAGGATGTACCATCAAGGGCTGATGGATAATTAAAACACTATATTTGTTTGAACCAATAGCAAGATACTGATCTAAAGTAGCAGGAGAAAAGTTCTAACAATGGGAGTGACATTTCCCTCAACTCAACTCTAACAAAAACTCCAACATCCAAATATTTAAGTGAACCCTCAATTTTTCAAACCCTTAAAACCAAAACATCAGCTGCTATCCAGCATAGTTTTTAAGAACATAATATACCATGCGCTATACTTCATTTTAGGAATTTATTTATATTTTCTATTTAACAATCTATTCTAACAATCTTGATTGGCTTAGATACAATTAATTTGCAAAATTCTGTGGAGGAAAATCAACATACAGCTAAAACTGAACATACAGATCCAATTCACCTACAATGCTGAAGCTTGGTTAATATAAACACTGCTTCCAGCTCCTCCCATGAACTAGAAAACAAGTATAGCATATTTGTTTACAGGTAACATTTTGTTCAAGTATAGGACATGTGCTAGTTCTGACTGGAGCCCAGAGCAAAAAGTATAATTCCTTGTATTGTTAATTTTGGCGGAAGAAGCCCAAGTCTTTAATTTTATGCCATATTTAACTATAAACAAACCATTGGACAGGTGTTTCAACAGACCCTTTGCTCAGGGAACAATGGACAATCAGCAGAGAATTTTGCACCAACCAAATCTAACAACATACTGTATCATGCAACACTGCTATTGCCAGAGCCCTGGGATTCCATGTTTCCCTTTCTTCTCCCTTTATATGCAAAGAAGATGGATTTTTAAGAGTTCTAATGACAATTTGGATCAATCTGCAATTTCCTTTTTCATGTCAATACAAGAAACTGGATTACGCAGCTTTTATCTGTAAAGCAAGATACCAAAACTCTGGGCTTTTTTTTTTTAACAAAGCACAATTTCTTATATCAGATGAAATGAAAAAATTGCAGATTGTTCACAATGATGATCAGATATAAAATATCGATCGCTTGGCTAAGGAGCACAAAAAGTAATGGAGATGCACACTTAAATCCATGTCCCTGCATTTAACAATGAACTATAATTTGTCATCTCTGATAAAGTCAATTATTTCATCCTGAAAAAAAGAGTTGCCAAATTTAATTTTAACAAATATTTCCATTTTTTTTCTTTTGCTATAAATCTAAATACATTGTATTTTCTGATACAATGATATTTATCCAATACTAATTGAAAATTACTGACATTCTATTATTTAGATAACTTAGTGGTAAAAATAGAGAAAAGAATATTTTATCAATATTCAATAATCAGTATTAATTACAAGTAGGATGTCACTATTACAAGCATAAACTTATTTGACATTTTGATTTCGAATAGAGTGTTTAAAAATGCTTCAGATTAAAGTACATATTTAATTATCAGGATTTCAGTCTTGAGATTAACTTAAGGTTAATATCTTTGTTGTACTGTTGCATATATACATATTTAGTAAAATGAAAAAATAGATAAACAACTTTAACAAGAATTAAACTATCAAAAATTTAAAAAAAAAACTACCTCAACTTACAATAGTTCATTTAGTGACTGTTCAAAGTTACAACGGCACTGAAAAAAGTGACTTATGACCATTTTTCACTTTTATGACCATTGCAGCATCCCCATGATCATGTGATCAAAATTCAGATGCTTGGCAACTGACTCATATTTATGACTGTTGCAATGTTCTGGGGTCATGGGATCATCTTTTGTGACCTTTTGACAAGCAAAGTCAATGGGAAAGCCAGATTCACTTAACAACTGTGTTACTAACTTCACAACTGCAGTGATTCACTTAACAACTGCAGCAAAGCAGGTGATAAAATGGGACAAAATTCACTTAACACTTCTCGCTTAACAACATAAATTTTGGGTTCAATTGTGGTCATAGGTCTAGGTCTACCTGTATTGAAGCTATATAACAAGCTTAATAAATAAAAATATTTATGTTTTCAATACTAAGCTTATTGTCTTACATTGTTATAAAAGTCAAACCCCTCTACTATCTAGTATGGTACATGATTATGACATACACTTATGTGACTACAGAAGAACTGAACGCTATTTTTAATCTAAACTGGAAACTCAAAGAAAACAGACTGGAAGATCATTCAACATAACATAAGATGCATGCAGAACATTTCTCATTGAACTGAGTTATACATTTTTTTAAAAAAGGTGTTTTTAAACACCTTATGTTAAGGTAGCGAGGCAAACTTTATTATTATTATTATTATTATTATTATTAGTAGTAGTAGTAGTAGTAGTAGTAGTAGTAGTAATCTAGAGTTAGATTCACAGTCTAAGATTGGTGCAAACTTAATAATTCAAGTCCTAATCAAAGACCTAAGAAGCATCTAGGAACACAGACAGTTCCAAATATTTTTTTGAAAAAAAATTAGGGTATTCGGGTCTGATAAATTCAATATTTCCAGATACTGAGGAAGTTGCCAAGCATCTGAACTGCGATCACGTGTCTGTGAGGACACTGCAATGGCCACAACTTCAAGAACTAGCCACAAGTCTCCTTCAATGCAAATGGTTATTAAACCAGGATGATCTGTATTTACAAGATCAGTAGACCCTAATAATCTGTTCTAATCATCTGAATACTAAGTTAGATCTTCTAAAATATGTTTAAAAGGATGGGGGTGGAGGGAGAGGATTCTTACCTTTAATATTTCCACCTGATTCCCAAGCCCCTTGGTACACATATCCATGACAGAATAGGAACAGAAAGTATCCCGTATTTTATACTGGCTTACAGTGGAGAGCCACAGGAAAAGATTGGTTTCTAACTCCATAGGAGGAATTAAAATGGATTGATGACCAGAATACACACTGCAAGAGAAGAACACTAATCAACTATACATTGATTTTATTAACCTGGCAGTCTAAAATATTATCCTCAGCCTCAAACTGCTGATCCTTCTCTGTGCAAACATACTTCCTTATCCACCCCAATCCAAGATAGATTACTAATTCATTCTCATTCATTATTGCAATTATGACTGCCTAACTAATGGACTCACTACTGTTAAAGGCAGTTGCGTGACAAATATGGGATATTTAAAAGGTATATCATTGCATGCTCTCAAAGAAACTTATGTTCAAGCTGATTTCAGTATTGTTTCTGAGCTATTATTTGCCCTGCTACAAGAGACAAGCCATTTCTGATTTGTTGATAGTTTTCCTATCTCGTGCTTACAAAAGAGTGACTCCAATAATTAGTTTCATTAATTAATTGTGATAAATTTGTGGTTGTTTAGAAGAATTATTTCATAGTGAATTAAACATTTTGTTATTAAATCCACAGCCGATTAGATATTATTAGGCAAATCCACCAATGATCTTCCCTCCCAAGAAAAATGTTACTTGCCAATCTGAAATATATCCTAAGAAAAAAACTGACTTGTGATTTCTAATATTCACCACTTTGAAACATCACTTCAAAAACATGCATAAATGCGTATATATTTGAAAAATGTATATACCAAATTGCATTCGCATTTGGGAGCGATGGAAGTTTTCTTATGTGGTTGCATACCTATTTGTTTAAATCTGCAGAATAAAGTAGAACGTCCAATACTGACATGGACTGGATTCAGACTTACCATTCATGTAACAATGATTCCCCAAGGACATAGGAAAAAAAATGTCAATACCACCCTATTTTCCTTAGGCTGGTCTATGACCGTAATAAAGATTTGATTGATTGACTGAATGTCAATACATGGGATATAGGATAATCGGGTAAAAAAGGTGCAGAATCTCTTGTGATGTTTAAATCATCATCAGGAAAATACTGGACGTTTAGCTAATGAAACTGCATGTTGCTTGAGATTTCTATCATGTGAATTAGATCTATTTCATTTGATATCCAATCCCCCAGCTCTTTCAATCAGGCATTTCACTGGATTAAGATAGCTGTTCTAATTTATGTCAAGCAAAGATTTATCTTCTGCAAGCCCACCAGTTCTAATTACATCCTGACTCTTACCTACAAAGACACCAAAGTGCAAAGCCGAGCCCACAATAGGGATCAAGACAGATGGCAATTTGCCGTGTGGAGTACAGCTCACACTGGAGCTTTATGGCTCTGCAGAGGGCACTGACTGATGCATGGGACATCTGTGGGAATAAGAAGAGAGAGAGAGAGAAAAAAGAGGGGGGACTGAATCCCAGTTGCACGATACAAGAGCATAACAACATGTATATGAATATGATAAAAGTATCACTATACCTAAGTATCTGAGTAGCCATATACTACGTGGTGTCGATATTGAAAACCATAGGTTAGCTATTTTATTGCATCAGCAAAACCCAGAATCAATTTTTTTAAATTATTCATCCTGCTTTTGTCATAATTTATCTATATAACTTTTTTTATTTTAAAAAAGGAAAAATATTTCCATACTCTGCCAGGAGCCATGCTGTCAAATAAAATTCAGAACATGAACTAAACAAGAAATTAAACTCGGATTTTCACACTGCACTTTAGTATTAAGCATGAAAGTATTACTATTACCAGTTTATGTTTCAAATATTTTGTTTATGCTAATGGGAGCCTCCAGGGTTTTTCCATCCTTACTTCTGGATGGGGTTACACTATACCCATGAGAACAGGCCAGAGAATGAGCCAATACTATTCAAAAAGAAGGCCTAGTACATGACGACACTTCTGTTCCCACCATTAACCAGGAACAGTGAAGGCTAAGCATGGAAAAGAACGTGCCCTGTCTTTGTATATCTGCCACACCCTCTTTGGTAGTCCAAACTGTTTCTTATTCCATCCAGGTTATTAGAAGTTCATGAGCATTGTTCACTGAGAAATAGTGTTCCATCATATGCCACCCCACTTTCTTTCATATCTTGCAGTCAAAGCTATGGGAACCACTGAAGTGCCTTTAAAATTCAAAGCCATAGCAAGATGATTTTGCTCTCCCTCATGCATTACAGTTTCTAATATCTGACTTCAGTGATTTTTATGCCCAGATAAAAATATGATGCCCTCTTAATCTATAAACAAACAACCAGAAATATTTTAGAGCTCTAGCTCTAACACAGGCATCCAACACATCAAATACTCTTATACCTTTACTCCTGTAAGCATCCCTGTTGTGGATACACTAAAATCCAGGTATGCCAACATTTCTGAAGTTGGTGGTTTGTAGACCTGAGGTAGCCGCTTTCTGGGCAAGTCATCTGGAACGTATAAAGAAGAAAAGGGATTACTGTTGAATTTAGTCTGGGGAGTAATGTAAGAATGACATATTGAATTGCAACAAAGCTAAGCAACACAATTATAGATAAAACAGAGCTAGCTCCTGCTCAGATGTGCACTATAATTGCTTGGAAATCCTGGGAATGGGTTTGATGGCCTAGCAGGGTCTGTCACCTGTATCAATGATGGTTGGCCAGGTTTTTACATCAACAGCAGTCGACGCCTCTCTGGACCTCAGTAGTCTCATCAGAATTTGATTTGTGAGAATACAGGCAGCTTTGCTCACCTAAAATACATTCAATAAGTATGATTGATTATTTGATTATCATTCTTGACAGCATTGTCATCAATCATTCATAGAGTGCATTTTTAGCAAGTAAAATATTTCACACATTCTTGCTTTCTTCATACCATAGCTTTGTATTAGCCCCACTCTGCAGGTGTATCCTCTCTATTACCTTACATTTTAAGAATTTCGTTTGATTTTCTAACAAATGTATCATTTCTGTCCAGTAAAGATCTTGAACTCAATGAAAATCCAATTTTGATTTTTATCTCAGTATCATTTGTATCTTTGGATTACAGGGAAGAAAATCAAATCATTAGACAGAAAATATTATCATTCTATACTAAAATATAACTATGTTTCCCCTTAATGTGTGGCTTTAAAGGATAAATATACCTAAGAAACTTCCAAGAGGATCAGGGAGGCAAAAGGCTTTTAACCTGAACACAAGAAACTTAACTGCTCTGTTATTTAATGATTCATGAATTACAGGACAGCAGTATTAATATTTCTATAGTATCTCAGTGATAATTAGCATAAGGTGGTCCTCCAGTTACAACCAACTATCCAAACTTGCAAGGGTGCTGAATGAGGGGGGGATTATGAACAGTGCTTGGAGTTCTGGCTATCACACTATCCTCTGATTTCTGATCTTCCCTGCTGGCTTTCCACAAGTAAAGTCAGTGAGGAATCTGGGGAAGTCAAGTCACGAACACGTGAGGTCCTCACTTAATGAACCGCATGGACCTCACTTAACAACACAATCGGGACTACTGGAACTGCCATTGTTAAGTGAAACGGCCACATGATCTAGCGCTTTACCATCATGTTGCTTAGCAGTGGCCAGTCCAGTCTTAATGGCTATCATAACCTGAGGACTACCTGCATCGTAACAGAAAACAAATTTCCCACAGAATTAATACCCTCTCTATTTCAGCTGATGCACAGTAAGCAACAACGCTAGGACAACGGGCGAGAACTACTGATTTAGATGCAAAAGCTTGCGCTCAGGTCTTATACTCACATCTACTATCATTCGCACAGTGGGCAAAGTGGCAGTGAGGTTCTGCGCATGTGGAGGCCGGACAGTCACTGGGATACAGCCAGCATAGAGACAGCCATAAAATGCTGCAATGAGTTCAATACCTAGAGGACCAAAAAGCAGTGTCATATCACCCTTCTCCCTTTATTTTTGCTTTTGCTGAAAGCTTCTTAAGAGTCACGGCTCTAAGACAAAGTTTTCAAATAGGACAGTAAGCCAAGGAGGGGGACTGAAGGAACTTGACTATAGAAAACAAAAGATAAGTTAAAATAAGACAAATAAGCCACCATGAAAGAGGAAGGGAGAAAAGAAACATTCAAAAGGGCGTTCTTCCAAGGAGTCTCCTTTACAAATTGTTTCAATCAATCAAAACAGCAACCTGGAAAACTTTGCTCTTAATGGAAATGGACATTCCAGGAAAACCAAGAGAAATGAGTTTATATAGCGAATTCATAATCATTAAATGCCCTTTGTCCAAGTAAGTAGTGAACATTTCCAGCATAAAGAATATGAATATAGCTAAAACATATAACTAAAAATTAAGAAACTGAAAGTTTTTGAGAATTCTTAGAATTATATATGAATGTGTCAGGACTACATCTATTAGCAGGAAAACCTGTGTCTTACTGCTTCAATTAGCATATGAGGTAGATAAAGGGATTTGAAATGTGATGAGAAAGTACCAGTGTGGTTTGATAGATGCACAAACAGATCCCCTTAGCCTAGTGATGGTGAATCCATGATACGTATGTCATGCCATGATGTTTTGGGTGACACACTAGCATTCACCAACACTTGTCAATAACTATTCTTCAAAGCATGATTTTTGGAGGCTGCATGAGAATGGGGTATGCTCTTGTACAATCTCTGAAAGTCTCCAGGGCTTCTGAAAATCACACAAAAATGAGGCATGTTTTCATGTGGTTCTCAGAGGCTGCAGAAGCCACAGAAGGGCATTCTCCTAAGCTGCTTCAAGAACAAAGGCTTTGTGCAATCTAGACCTGTCCCAATTTTTCTGTATTTTTAAAAGAAATAAATGGATATGTAAAAAAATTGTTTATTTTTTTTTGTTCACGGTGGGGGGGGGGGATGACACACAGAGTTATTAGGAATTTTTCAAGCTTGACACACTAAACCCAAAAGGTTCACCATCACTGCCTTAGCCACCTCTTCATAATCTAAACAATTTTCTGCTCTAATTTGTTTTACAGTTTGTGAATTCAACTTAATGTAGCAAATACTTCACTTCCAAATGCTGCAACACATTTCCTGTAGTTCACTGCCTCATGAAAGTTTGCAGCTTAGACATGGCAAAATACAGTGAATCCCATGTAGACTCCCCCAAGTCTAGATTTTCCTTACCAGGAGGATAGAGTAGCACCACATTATCACCAGCATTGAGATGTCCCTTTTCATACAGAATTGATGCAATTCGCTCCGCTCGCTTGTGCAGCTGTAGGCAAGTTGCTGTACAAACAGGGGCCCCCTTGCAGAGAATAAAAACAAACAAACTCTAAAAATCTGCAGAGCTTGGAGAAATTGTTTCAGAAGCAAAGACAAGATACTCTCTTCAGTAACCAGAGGCAAAACGTTATTTTCAAGGAATATTAGGGCCATGACTTTGCAGGGTATGTTGTCACTCATATTAAGAGTATACTGCATAACATCAGAGTTAAAATAAAAGTAATCCCATGAGTTTTAAGGGAGAATAGTAGACTTACAACATGGATTCATGCTCAAATATCTGCATAAAGAAGTTAGCCTTATGCCATTTTCAAATGGAAGTAATGCTAACCTACACCAAGCTAGAAGGATATGAATGAAAATGATGGCAAAATTGTGTATGTTTAAAAAGGATTTAAAAACAGGTCTGTAATAAAGTTGAGTTCAGCCAATAAATTTGATTTGAAAAGTTAAAGCAACCACATTTTCTTAAATCGCCTTTACTATAACTTCTCTTGTCTAAGTTACACTATCTCGCGTCTTAAATAATAAAAGCCTTCTTGTTATAAAGTGAGAATAATAACAAAAAGGAGAACAATGATATATTTTTTTTAATTTTCCAAGGTCTCCATTTTATTTAAGATTATCTGAACATTTAGCCATTGGAGAGCTTTTGTTAATATCTAGAATATGTGTAAAATATATTTTTATATTGCATGAATTGTGCAGGCAATTGTTTTTCCTGTGACACTCTATCAAAAGTGAAAGCTGGATGTTTAAAAAGCTGGATAGAATGGGTATTGATGTTTTCGGTGTTGGAGAACACTCCTGAGAATACCATGGATAATCAAGAAAACAAACAAATGCATCATAGTAAATACTCAAAGTATTTCTCAGTCAAAGTAAAAATTACTAGGCCTAAATTTTCATACTTCAGGCACATGTAAAGATCTAGCTCTCAAGTCTATAATGCTGGAAAAAATGGAAGGAAAGAGAAGAAGATAAACAGAAAGGTGGATGGACTCAATTTTAGTAACAACATTGCATCATTGGAAAACCTCGAGAGTCAGGTTGGGAACAGATACATGGTCACTAAGAATTGACACAGACTTGATGACACATCATCATCATCATCATCATCTAGCATCATACTTCCACTGTGAGGGTAGAGTCTGTGTTAGTTTTGTTCCTGGTATGGTTCACTAAAGCTATTTCTATATATTTGCATCAGCAAACATGTTTTATTTATTATAGTGTACTGCATCATTTTCTTGAAATGTATTCCTCTGTATCTTCTAGCATTTTAACAACTTTCCATTATTTACTTCCATAGGAAGGAAATATACTTCCACAGGAAGGCTGTGCAGAGAGTGGTAAGGATGGCAGAAAAAAAAGTTAACTTCCTTCTCTCCAGGACAAAGCATGTAAGCAATGCTTGAGCAGGATCTGCAGTATTGTCTGGAATGCTATACAACCTCTACCTGACTGGGTTTTTTTGTTATCTTCTGGAAAAAAACTTTGTGGTATTCAGAACAGAACTACTAGATTCTGTAATAGCTTTGTACCATATAGAATTAATATTGTTAAACCTCAAGACTCTTTTTCCTGCTATGTATTCAAAATAGACCGTGATTAATGTGTGTGTGTGATATGTGTGTGCATGTATATATATTCTTTTGAGAGCGGCATCAGAATTTCATTTTTTAATGTGTGCCAGTGTGTTCACAGAAAAAAGGGGATAATAAAGGTTATCTTATCTTAGTTTGTTATATGAGTCAAGAGGTAGTACCTATTTATTAATATTTATATAGCTGCCCAACCCAATGCGACTCTGACCAGCATACAAGAAAAAACATCTTCAACAAACACAACATAGTAAGTAAAATAACCAAAGCATAAAACCTAATTAAAACAGTAAAATGATGACCAATCTAAAAATATACTGCAACTAATCCAAATGGGACTCCAAATTATGTAAATAAGAATAATTAGTAAGACACAGCACAACAACTATTCTGTAAATGTGAAAAACAAAAATGAGTGCTAAATCCAGTCCAACTGATTGATTGAACTGAACTTTAGGTAGTTTAGGAATAAGAAAAAGAAAGGCAATCCCATGTTTCTAAACAGATACATTCCCTGAGAGAGAAACCAAACCAACAAACAAAGCTCCACAAGCAACTTATCTCATACCCTGAAGAACAGCAACAATTTTAAAGGCTAAAGGATGCGAAGACACAGGAGTTCGAAACACACAAATGTTTGGAAAATGCAAAACTTTAGCTCTACCTTGGCATTGAGCAGGAGGAAAAGCATGTGCTCAGGAGTTGCCTGTGCTCGCCACTGAAGCACCTCGGACAGAAACTGATGCTGCAAAAAGGAAAAAAAAAACAGTAAGTTGTGGAGGCAGTTTGATGGGGTAGTAGTATTTACTTTTAGCTCACTGTTGATTAAAGATAATCCGAAAGAAGACTAAAATGTTATTGAAACCTTAAGGTTAAATTGGGGAGTTGGTGTGGTTTGAATGATGCTCTCTATGAAATGCAAGTGGAGAAGTACAGCAAAAGGTTGGGCCAATGTGAAAAACCCACTCAACCACATGAGCAAAAATTCTAGAGACAGGCTAGTGCAGGGATAAGCAACCTTGGCTCTTTTATAACTCGGGGACCCCCACCAGAATTCCATGCTGGCTCAGGAATTCTGGGAATTGAAGTCCACGAGTCATAAAAGAGCCAAGGCTGCCTACCCCTGAAACACCTGACACCAATATTTCCACAAGTATCAGTGGAACCCTAACTTAACCAATCTAAAAATGCCTGAGAGCTGTGCCTCTTATTCATTAACGGTCCAGTATAGCATGTAAAACAAATAACAATGGAAGGGAGTTTAAGAGCAAGACTTGGCAACACCTGTCCAGGGCCACAATCCAATCCAATGATACAGATCTCTTTCACACCCATTGAGTGACAGTGCATGTGCAGTATAATATTGCCTGCCATTCATTGAGCCATTAACTACTTGCCTAAGGCAGCAAAGAAGCAGATGTCATTTTGTGAGTAAGAAAATGACATCAATGATTCTTAGAATTTAAAGAGGAGAAAAGCACACATAGAAACAAATCCATGATGATGTTTGCAACAATGGCCAGGAATATTATAGCATTTTCATTTCAGAAGTAGGCTATTCTTGGCTTTATTTTAAAGCACGGGTGTCAAACTCGCCGCGTCATGTGACTTGTTGCGATATACCGTGACTTTTTTCGCATTGCCGGAGCTGGGGTGGGCACGGCCTCCTCATGATGCAACCGGCCCATGGGCTGGCAGTTTGACACCCATTTTAAAGGATCACAGGACAATTCAGACTCAGGTTAGAGCCATCTTTTACCACGCCATTTGCTCTTTGTGGGAAATGAAAAGAAACAATTAGGCCCATAGGCTAAGAGTCTCATATTGACTCTGGTCTTGCTCAGCATTAGCTTCTGCTCCTTCCCACAACTTTTGATCCTCAGCTGATTTTGAGAAGGTGCATTTCCCAACATAAAAAGTAACCACCAATCTTTCCTCAGTTGTGAAAGGGCTAAGAGGAAGTCTGGAGAATGTGGCACAGATACTCACCTTTCTCACTAGGTCATTCTCTTCTATCTGTCCCAGATCCCTCCCAGAGGCCTGTGCGATACGCTTCCCTGCAACCAAGTTCCCCACCATCACAGAGGCAGGACCAACACCTGTTGGAACAAACCAAGGTATAAACATTTAGCAAAAGAAGGCAATTTACTTTGGCCACCTAATGAGAAGGAAGGACTCACTGGAGAAGGGCCTAATGCTGGGAAAGATTGAGGGCAATAGAAGAAGGGGACGACAGAGAATGAGATGGCTGGATGGAGTCACTGAAGGAGCGGGTGTGAACTTAAATGGACTCCAGAAGATGGTAGAGGACAGGAAGACCTGGAGGAACGTTGTCCATGGGGTCGCGATGGGTCGGACACGACTTCGCAATTAACAACAAAATGCATCAATAAAAATGTACAACATAAATGTCATGATTTTTTTTCTTGCTTTAATCATATATCTACTTTTAATTCCAAATGACAAAAAAAGTCAGAAAAAATGCTTGGAAAAAATGGGGCCATGTCTGATGCACAATCTCAGAACCTGTCCACTGATTTGTCCCTGTGAAGATGTGCAGCCAGCTGCTTATTCAGGATACAAAAATAGGGCCCCCGCTCTTTTTTCATTATGATAAGAAACATTTCCACCAACTCCAAGAACTTTTAATCCACTTAGGGGAAGTTTTGTCTAATTACCTGGTTGTTTTTGCCTGGGTTTCGGCAGATTGGTTACACACGTGTGTGGGCACATGAGAATGTTACATGGATGCAATGACCCTTCCAGGAAATGCTGTTTGGTTTGAGATATATGAATCCCTCCCAGAGGAGTTTTTGGCAAAGTATTTGCTGGAACAAGAGCGAGGCAATATACTCCAACTTGGTGAATGCTGTCAATTGCCTAAGAATCAAGAAAACCAAGGTTGACATTCTAGAACTATGAAGAGCTATTTGTATTTTTACCTAGATAACTTTAGAAAGGAGTAAACAAATTTGTCAAATACTGAAAAATAAGGTATTAAAAAAAACATACAAGTTGTCAACTTACAACAGGTTACTTAGCAACCATTCAAAGTTATCATGGATCCCCCCCAAAAGTGCTTACAATCCAGATTCAAACTTCTCATGGTTTCCCCCGCCCCCATGGCCACATGATAACTGTATTTTGAGTATTCAGCAACTGGTTCACATTAATGGCTGTTTTCAGCGTTCACAGTCACGTGACCGTGATTTACAATGTTTTTTTTGCCAGAAACTGACCTTTACTTTTAGTTTATGGCAAAACCCACCAATTGTGTAGGAGAGGACCAGCCTCAGCCCGAGGGAGGGGGCAAATGCGTCATCAATCATGAGTCCCTGCATGCTCACAAGAGATCTAAGTCCAGCCCACCTTTCTTAATTTCCACTCATTTCCCTTGACTGCTAGTAGTTCAGATTCTTTTAGAGAGTTTAAGCTTACAATACATCTTTATACTCATTTGAACTGCCCAAATCTCCTGATTTCCTTGGCACTTGGTTATGGGCAATGGGTTCGCTTAAGGACGATGGTGTTTGTTTAACAAATGTAAAATTGGGCATGATTACATGATGACTTGCTTAGCAACTGGCATGACTTATGACTATAATTCTGGGCTCAATTACGACTGTAAGTTGAGGACTAAATGCAACTGCAGTTAGTATTGTATAATGCCCAGGGCCTTGCTTTAAGGGAGATGAATGGTGTAGAAACATAAGCTATAAATAAATAATAGAAATAATCTGCAGTTGGACTAAAACATATTAGCGGATATTTACAGAAGAAGCTTTCCACATGCCCCATTTATGATTTAATACAAATGTGAAGGTACATGAAATGAGAAATTAAGGAACATGGGGCCATTCTATTTTGAGAGACTGTCTCATAAGGATCTGAAAATTCCACTCCCATCACTGATAATGACTCTGTTGTATATGAAAGCACGCAGGTCAATGGTGGCTACTGCCCATCTATTAAGAGAGAGAAATCAAGTCATCCTAGGCTAGTCTGACCTGCAATACACGACTCATCCATTGAAAACTATCTTCTTCAGAAGCATCAGGCCGTTGTTCAGCTACCACCACAATCCTTTCATCATAAAACACAGTCACAGAGAACACAGCAATCCTAAAAAAGAAAACAGAAGAGAGATTGTACAGCTGGGCTGTGTTGCCTTACAGAGTTGTGTCACCAGCTTTATCCCAAATGTGTCTGGGAGATACAGTATGCAGAAAACCAAAACTGCATGAGATTACCAAATTTTAAAGCATGTTAGAGTAAGATCATGAATTCTCATGAAATGTGATGGCATTATGAACTTTCAATGTTTTTTAAATGATCGAGAGCAGGGTGATATCCTCACCACACCCTTTGCTGCACAAATCCTTGGCAAGATTTTTTATTTTATTTTTTGTTTCAATCAAACAGAAGGCAGCCTGCAACACTAATTGCCACACATTTTGGACTGATATTTTTAATGAAATAAAAATCAAGAAATCTGTTAGCTGTACCAGAATTATTAAAGCTGCCAATTCAAAAGAAAAGAATGAGGCTATAGATAGCAGCCATGCCTTTGGCAATGCTGGAGCTGAATCCTTACCCTATGTTTGTTCTATATGAAAAGGGCAAGTCTTTTTCTGCTGCATTTTTTGAGGGGGATGGTGGTAAAGAATAAAATGATTTCTGTAAAATGTTTGGGGAGGAAGAGAATGTTTTACTAGGAAGATGCAGTTCTTCACTTATTAATCCTTCTGCAAGTCTAGATGGAGACTTAAAAATAGTTCCCCCCTTGTTTTTTGCTGGGCTGCCTAACCTGCAGACCATACTTGGTGAAAGCTGGAATGGCAAACTGCAGGTCTTCTTTGGTTCTTGTTTTTCAGGATGGAAGACCTTGAGCCAGGAAGACATTAAGAAGGGCTACCTCAGGAAAACCCAACCTACTCCCAGAAGAAGATAAGAATCTGCCTTTTAAATGACCAAGAGCCTGCTTTGGTTTCATAGGAGAACATTAATAATTGAAAGGCTTGATTCCAACAATCACCTATCAGAAAAACAGTATTATCGTAATATTATTTAGAGAGATGTAGACTAACCTTCCTCTGTAAACCGTCTTTAGAGATTCAACTGCCAATCCGGTGGCCACAATGTCATCAGCATTATGTCTGCGTCCACTAACAATGAGCATCCCATCTATTTTTCCAACAACAAATACCAGACTTCCCTATGAAGAAAATAAAAGAAAAATGCTTATCACAAATGTCAAATGCTTCCCTTGCTTTTTAAAAAATGTCTTTTACTTTAGCCACCATCCCACTTTGCTGCAATGCAAATTCCTGCCTTATATCCCCTGCTTTCACACCTTAGAAATATCTACATTTTAAAAAAATAATAATTAAAAACATTTACTATTTATGACAGATAAAAGCAAATAAATCCAGACAAAAGAATATAGGCTTATGGTTGAGTAGTAGTGAGTTGCACTGCAAAAAGCAGGAATTGCAGCACTGGGCTAATTTTTAAATCTTGTATCAGGATATTCCGATTGAAAAGCACAGAATGTATATTAAGTCAAATAGGATATGCTTCTACATGCTGTATAAAGGGGAAAGGGAGGTCGAGTAAGAAAAGTACTTTTCTTCCTTGTGGTTGCTACTTCACAGACAATGAAGGAATAAGGATGCACCAAAACTCCTAGCTACAACTGATAGCAGGGGGGAATCTTAGAGGTGTCCCCCAAAGCATCCAAAGCAAACCATGTACAGCCACTCGGCTCGGTTAACAATATGTGTATAGTCAATAATTAAAGTTGGATTCACATTCCAGTTTATGTACGCCAGGTTCATAGGCTCAACTTGTGAAATGTCACTGCTTACTAATGTGCAAAGCATCATTATTGGATTATTATTGGAGCAGGAAGATTAAGACAACCCATTTGTGGATTCTCCATCCAATCATGCTGGAGAATAACTCTGTGCGTATGTTGTTGACAAAGGCCATGAAGTGTATCTCTGGGCTCTAAAGAAGTGGAGGATAAGAGAGAGATCAGCGTCAACCTAAAGGTTGACACATAATAATAATAAAAATAAAGGCAATGGAAACGTACAGGCCCAACAAATCCCAGCAAGCCAGATCGCACGAAAGGCACATCGCCCACAGGAGAACCAGCTGAATTCACTGGGAAGACCTGGAAGAAGAAGAAGAGAAAGATTGTTGGTGATCAAACAGCCAGAACATTTCTGCCTGGAAAACGACAAACAGTTGTAAAAGCTGTTCTTTTTACTGCAGCACCTTTATCAACTTAATCACGGTGCTGATGTTTTCAAGAACCGAGTAAAATCCTTGAAGACAAGCAAGTAAATGAAAAGACTTTACAGTTAGGCACAATGTGATTGGAAACCAGGAAAGGATTTCAGAAAGGATGAGCTTTCTCCTTACAGATGTCTCTCCTTGGGTATCTACAATTATCCTGAACAGAACCCTAAACTGCAAGACCTTCATTTTCAGGGGAAATTAACAAGGGATGGCTTGCCAGCAGGAATGTGTTATCAAGGTAAACAGAGGGCCAAGGGACTGCTGTTCACAGATTAGGGAGCTCCTGTGTTTATCCCCATTGTACTTCTTTGTTTCTTAACAACCAGGATGAGAAATTTCCTGCTGTTAAGAAATGCTTAATATTTGGATGGTGCCCAACTGTGCAATTAATTAGTTTCACAGGATAGACATCCAAGGTGAAAATGTAAGATGTACATCACAAAGATTCTTATGTGAAAATATATTATGCTCAATAAACTTCCTACCAGCATGTTAAAACTTCAACAGTAAGCCCATTCTAAATTGGCTTCAAAGTGATTAACAACACTTAAAACTCACAATTCAGGTGGATGATTAATTTGCTCAGTTTAAGTAGTGCTTCTGGTTCGGTATTAATAGTATGCTATCATATCCTAAAATATATATTTTTAGTTTTAACTATAGACACATGAGTGGATTCACCGGTATTGCTAAATATGAAACCTGAAAGCCCTTGACTCCCCAATTATTGCTTTTATAGTGAAAATTAAGCTGGTATAATTTAGCTGTTGAGAGCACAGATAGACACTTGAAATCTCAGCTCAAAGAGAGCTTTAGAAAAACATTCACTTCCAACACTGCAAATTAGTAATACAAAGGACCTGTTCCAAAGAGCTAACTGAACAAAACCAAATATAATCCAAGTCAAAATAGAATATGAAATTTAATTACTGTACCTCAAATGTGTTCTTAGTTACTCCACTCAGCCCGTAATACATCATCCCTCCTGTTCTGGCGCTAACACAGATTTCACCACTCTCATCTGTCTTGCAAAGCTGAGGGGAGCCATCTGGCTTCACAATACACATCATTCCTAGAACAAATCACATGCTATTATGAAAGTCCTAACCTGACACAAGGACAGGAATTTAGCTGAAAATACAGAAGGTATTTAAGAAGACAGGAAATGAAATACAATGGCAGCTGGATACGTTCCAAGGATTCAGTGCACAATATGGTTGCCTATCATATAAAAAGCAAACAGCAAATTTAAATCAGTGTCAGTGCCCACAGTTTTATTTGCTGTTTAAAACATTGGAGTCAAGCAAAGCACTTGGACATTTTTTTTCCTCCTGAAAAAGCCTGCTTCTGGAATTCTGTTCATGCAAAAACTAATTCACTTACTCTGCATATTTTTCAGCTTCCAGACTTCTGCACACAGAATAGGAGGGAGGGGCAGAGATGGAGAATTAGTTGCAAGCATGTGGGAAGACCCAATAGGGCCCTAAAAGCAAGGTAATGTGAACCCCAAGCAGAAGAAAGATTAAGCAAACACAATGTCCCATTTTCTTAGTCAGTGAATTAAATAAGCCTCAAATGAGTTGAATATACAAGTAGATGAAGAGATCTGCTGTCAGCATGCAGAGGCTCAAGAATGCCACAGCAGAGGATGATACCCAGCAGCTGGGACTCCAGCAGTAGCAAAGTAAAGTATGTGGTATACATTATGGATGCTTTACTCCTATTATTTATTTATCTGAGCACACATTTCCTTTACTCTTCAACCAAAAAGGCTCTTAAAATGGCACACACATTATTAATAGAAAGAAGGGAGCGCTCAAATCTACAATCTAAATATTATATTCCAAAAGACACCCTGGGGGTACGCAGATGCACAGGCACAAAAAGAAGGGGGAAGGGGGAAAAGAAAACAATGAAAGCTTAGATGCCGATTCTTTACATTCAACTGTAGTTCTTAAAAGGAAACTCTGGAGCGCAAACAGTTCAGGGGCAGGAGGATCCAAATGGAGCTTGTATCTTAGCAGGACCTTGATGGAAGCAATCTGAGAGCCTTGTAACGTATCTTTCCACTCCAAGGACACTTACCGCCTGGCATAACATGACCAACATCCTGTATGGTGAGAGCAGAATTCTTATCTTCTGTATTTACACGAATGACACCATAGCTCAAGCCATTCATTGATAAGATAGCTCTTCCAGGCAAAGGTGCCCCGGAAACACCAGGTCTGAAAAGACAGGCAGATGCTATTATGACCACAAAGTTGTACAAAGATGAATCAGAATCTATGAGTCAATCTATGGTGTTTCGCCATAGATTGGGTTGAATTTCCAACTCCCATTTATTTACAGAAGCTGCAACAAGAGGAACTAACTAATTCTGCATCTGGTTCCAGATTTTAAGGCACAATTTTGTAACTGAATCAACTTGCTGGAGCTTGAGATCCTTCAGGAAAAAAGTTGAACTTATCTCACTTGTCCTTCTCCCTACACCATAATGTAATATACAGGAAGACCCTGCTGGATTCCATCATTTTGAAAATTATTTTTAGATAGCCAGGCTTTTCTAGTCTCTCGAGTGTTATAATTCCCACCAGAACCAAGTATTTGGAAAGGAACTGACACAATAAACTCCACAGAATAATGGCTATGGAGCCTCTGTGAATAAATTCTATTGAATGTTTGCTCCCAGGTAATGGTAGGAAAAATTGTAATCACTTGGTGGACTATGAGAAAGTTTAATTATATGAGCAAAATACAAGGTGACAAATATTCATTATAATCTTTAAATTAAATTACAGCATGCAACAGATTTGCACAGGATATGGATAAATGGACTACACCCCCGTCCCCGCTATATTGATACAGTATATTCTGCATGAGATAAGTCAGCATAAAACAAAAAATAGCAAAATAGAGAAAACAGAGGTTTTTTTATACTTCTGCAATATATATTCATTACAAAAACATTTTTCATTCATTGTACTTTGTTCTCCCTCAGAACGTTTTTATTTGTCTCTCCACTCAATGTTCAATGTGAATGTCTCAATCATAAACATGTTAGAACTATTTGTCATATGAAGAAAAGATCACAGTTACTTAATAGTGAAGTAGCTGTTCAAGAAATGAATCTAATTTTAGCTTCTGAAATGCCAGATAAGAAATGATATAGTATATAAATGTAAATTAATACTGTCTCTTTAGCCGATAATGGGAATGTCCTGGAAAAACGAAATCCAATTTTACCTCCGGATAGCCACAGTCATTGCTTCAGGAGACGTAGCACAAGGACATATTGCCTCTGGTTTAAGCCCGTAGTTCTGGAATAGACTCAGGAAAGCATCACACGAGGACACAGACCCTGGAAAGCAATTTTATTCTTATTTGAAATAGTGAATTAGGGCTTGATAACAGGAACACAAAGGCTTCTTTAAAAGCCATGATGACTGCTATTTATAAGACCTCTAAATGAAATTTGCTTTCTAAAAGATTTAATGCACTGCACATATGTGTAATTGCTACAATAGAGTACCTCTTTCTAAAATTAAACTGCTTCATTTAATTACAATGCTGTAATGCAGACTCGAACATCTTATATCATCATTTGCAGAAGGTTGTCCGTAGATCAACCATGCACGAAGCTTGCATAAACTCTTGCAGAAATAAAGCTGCAATGCTGGATTATGCAATGCAAAATCAAAATAACCTCCCACCTGTGTGTTTTTTTTCCCAGCATCCAAAAAGAAATTACCAGAACTAATGTTAAATATAGAATGCAATTCTGAATAACGGCTTGCACAGCAAGAAGCTTTTGCAGATTCTTTCTGTATCTGTAAAATACAATTTCAAATAAGAGATTGCATCCTGCCCAGAAGAGCAATGCATACTTTCCCCTGCTGCAGTCTCCCTGCCTCCACTTGATCTAGAAATCATAACTATATTCAAATCTCATTTCTTCCTAGCACCATCTGGGCAGACAATTCATTAAGCCCACTGAACAGCAGGAATCCCATGAAAATCTGTTGTTCATTTCTTTCAAAGACCTTTGGCTCATTCCTCATTTCTCAATTCAAACACAGTTAGGCTGCCCCTCCTGCTTCCTTCCCTTAGGTGGCCCATTAAAGCTACTTGGTTTTTAAAATTCCTTTTAGAGGAATATTTCCAATTCTCCCCCTTTAATGATACAATTTTTATATGAATTCTGCACAAGCTTTGATTATTTTACTGAGGATTGGAAGTAGAATTCAAGCTATTCACAATCTGAGGCTGAGAAGTCCTTTTATCTCTCCATCATTTATTTTACCCCTTTGCTGATACCGTTCAGCATGACACCATTTAACTCTTCTTAAGACAAGGGAAGGTAAAACTTGCTTCAGGGACAGTGATGATAACTGCCATTTCACTCTCCTATTTGTAGCAAAAGTGAGCTTTGTGTACAAAGCAATCTCACCTATTTATGCTTCCTAAGTGACTTAAAATATATTAATGCTCTGAATGTTGGCTTTAGTGATACCATCTGCCTTGAACACTCAAAAAAGGTAGGTTAGAAATCCTTCATGAAATAAAAAGCCAGAATCAGAGAAAGGTCCTCATAAAAATGCTGAGATACTGAATCTAAACTGGTAATCCCTCAGTCTTTGATGAACCGTGCAAGGGGACATTTACATCAATGAGTCCAAACTCTTGTACAGTTCATCAAGGACCAAAGTACTACCAGTTTAGATTCAGCAACTCAGCGTTCGATGCAAGTGTACATTATTTAAATGTTTGCCATACGTTCATCAAATGTATGACAAACATTAGCCTGTACATCAGAACTGGAAAAAAAAGCAAGCCGTTGTTTAACACACATTTGCCTTTCTATTTCTGTAGTTTGCAAGGAACAAAGAATGAAAAATGAATACACATTTTCAAGGATGATACAGTCTGTCCTTTGGTGAATGCCCAACCCCTCTCCTCTCATTCATACAGACATCGGAGAAATTCAGGGGGAAAAAAATCTGTTTTAACAAGCAGGCAATACTATCAATGCCTACTCACAGGGATTAGCACCATCAGTTACGATCAGCATCCGTAGGGAACTTAAGCTGATATCTCTTTGGTCCCGGTGAGCCATCATGGCCCAGTGCAAATCTCGACATTTCACCAAAGCTACTTTAGCTGCAAATACAGGATAGAAGAGAAAGTAGAAATCAATACACAGAAACAAAGGCATATTTATGAGAACCATCCACAGGGGTGTTCTCCAAATCTGAAAAACAAATGAAAAAGGTTTAATATATAGATATTTTTTAGAACCATGTTCAAGGCAGACTTGGGAAGAGGAAATTTGTTTATCAAAAGGAACTAGGACTATTCCATGAAAAAAGTAAACAAGCTGGGATAATCAAAGCAATGGTGCAGATGGATCATGTGTCCTGGTAATACGCTTTTAACTTCATAGCTCAACACCTATTGTCAGTCCCCCCCTCCCCCAACATCTGGCTATAAGGGAATTGGAGCAGGATTAGAGTTCTCTTGGGGGTTCTTAAATACCACCTGTCCCATTCATTTTTGCAGGAGCTAAGAATACTAGAGATAATCCATCATGCAATTCAATATCCACAATACCTTTGTGAGTGTGAACCCTCTGTGCCCAAGAAAGAGGGCAGGTTTTCATCACTGCATAGGGCACGCTGATGGTATGCAGCTTGTTCATTACACTCTGAGAAAACAAAAAGTGATACTATTTTTTTTTTACCAAAACAACAACAAAAGATACAGATAAAAAAAAAAAGTCCACTCAGGAAGACAAACAACAAAGCCCTGAAAGCTTTTGTGCAATTGGTTCACCTGAAGCCATGTTTCCTGATCATCCGATGGTTCTATTCAGATTTGGTTCATTAATTCAAAAGCTGGATTCCCAAACAGTTTTTCTCCGTACACTGACCTCATCGGTTGAAATGTCAAGTATTGCCCCAGTAAAGCATGCTGTAGTGTGACATTTCCTACTTCAGAGTTTGCGGCTGGAGTCTATACTGGCACCAATCAAACACAGAGAACAATTCCCCTATCCTAGGGATAGGCAACCTTGCCTCTTTTATGACTCGTGGACTTCAACTCCCAGAGCCAAGGTTGCCTACCCCTGCCCTATCCCAACAGATTGACTTGGTGTAGGCACAAATTCCATAGGATCAGGTTTTGTGAAAATCCACAATTACACTAGCTTCCTTGAGCATTGTTTCACAAAAAAAGTATCACAATGCAAACACAACAGAAGAATGAAAGAAATATACCCTCAAGAAATAGAAACATCTTTATTCTAGCTTAGAATACAGAGGGAGGGAGCTAACTTACAAGTGAGCAAATCCAGTGCGCATTGCCACTCTCAACCCTCAAACCAGTTTGATATGACTTTCAGAGGCTTCTCTGGCCATACCACTACCATTTGGTGGGGAAACAGCTATCTGTCAGCAATCAAAATGATTTGTGACATTTTCAGCAAGAAAACACATGAATACTATAATGGAATTCCCCCAAATATTAAACCAGTAAAAACAGACATCTCAGCCCCTTTCCAAATATATGATGTAGCTCCACATTGGTCCCTCTGGAGCTACTACCATCTCAAAAAGAAAAGTTAAATGATGTTATGGTCACCAAAAGGTTGTCCATCTCTATTCTAAGTGAAAACATTAATTACAAGATCTATTTTTCCACTTTTCATGAGACTGCGATCATACCATTTTTAAAGGCTCCATCATTTTTAACACCAAGCCTAGTTTTAGTGGAATTTATGAAAATACCCTCAAAAGACCGACTCACCGTTAGCATGCTGTGCCACAATCCTGCATCCTTTTTGAAATCTAGGACATTCACTATGGTTTCACCTAAAACGAATATAATGATACTTACTTTTGAAATTCAAAATACACAACTCTCCTGCAAAAATCGGGTTCTTTTTATTAGAAGAAAAATGAAAAAGACTATAGTTGTATTTAGTTTCAACGTCTCTAAAACACTTGGGTTACAATCTGGTATTAGCCACTCTTCAGCATTCATCAGAGTGGACAAAGATTGAGTATAAGATGCAAACACCACTCTTTTTATACTTGCATCACAAAGGTCCATGCAGGTACTTAATAGAGAGCACTTGCATTGTGTTATTACAACAGATGTTTTGTTATTTTGACATCATTGTGAAGAGGCATAGAAACTGATGTAACCGCATGGCTTCAATGAACATTTCAATGGGAAATTAGCAAATTTTGCCTAGTGCAGTGGTTCTCACCCTGTGGGTCGGGACCCCATTTGGGGTCAAATGACCATTTCACGAGGGTCGCCAAACCATGCTGTCCGCCATTTTTTTCCCTTTTCCCTAGCTGTCCTACTCCCTCTTACTGGTGGCCACACCCACTTGGGGGTCACCACAACATGGGGAACTGTATTATGGGGTCACGGCATTAGAAAGGTTGAGAATCACTGGCCTAGTGGTTAAGGTATCAGGCTATAAAGCAGGAGACCGTGAGTTCTAGTTCTACCTTAGCCACAAAAGCCAGTTGGGTGACTTTGGCCAGTCACTCTCTCTCAGCTCAACTCACCTCACAGGGTTGTTGTGGGGAAAATAGGAGTAAGGAAGTGGACTGAATATGTTCGCCAATTTGAGTTATTTGTAAAAATAATAAAGACAGGAAATAATAAAATAAAAAATCTGCAGTGAAAATGGCAGTCAGGAACCATCGGCACAGATATTTATTTATTTAATTTATATGCTGCCCATCTCATTATTGAATGACTCTTGGAGATATGGAAGAAAAGAAAAAGACAGTGATGTATTGCCCTGCCTTGGCAATAATAAGGAGCTCTGGGATCCCAACCAAAAAAGATTAGGGTTAGGGTTAGGTATTTCAATTATAAATAACAAAACTTTTATTTTAATTTCTTTGATGGTACTTTAATATGTTTTCTTAAAATTCAGCATGCTAGAAATGAAAGAGGCAGGAAGGCAATATGTCTCGAGAGAAGAAAATATCCTTATCTGTCAAAATAAAAATGGCAATTACTACCAGCCCCAAACTGTTTCCCAGAATAATTTATGCTGATATTTGATTATGCAGATAAAAACTATGCTGATGCCACATGTTCATTCATACAGTCTATATCACATTAGCATCCCTCCCTGTTTTGGCTTACCTATTTGGCAGCGTGAATGATTGATAATTTTGCAAGGGATTCTTAACGTACGAAGCACAGAATTTCGAGGAGTTCACACTGCATTAGGCTTGGTTTAATATTAGATATGGATAGATAGATAGATAGATAGATAGATAGATAGATAGATAGATAGATAGACAGACAGACAGACAGAGAGATATTCATCCATACACTTTATACGACCAGATATTCCTAGAGCAATTTGTCTTCTTCTTCTAAGCCAAAGGTCCCCAACCTTTTGGGCACCAAGGACCGGTTCCATGGAGAGAGGTTTTCCATGGACTGGAGAGTGCGTGGTTTTGTGTGCTGCCTCATCCTTTTCTTTTTGTGTGGACTGCTTGTTGGCATGCCACGGTCTGGTACTGGTCCAAGGACCAGGAGTTGGGGACCCCTGTTCTAAGCAAAACTATTTAACCTTGTATGCAGTATGAGAAGTACCACAGGGCTCACCTTCAGAGTAGTTGCATGCCTGAGACAGAGCCTGACAATGAGACAAGAGAGCAATTCGGGACACAGTTACTCCCATCACGCTCCCCTCCTTGCTGGTCTTATACTGAAAAAAAAAAGAATATTAACAACATAATCAATTAAACTTCCTCTATCAGGAATCACTATAGTTATATTTACATTATGATTCATAAAGTTGCAGCCAGTGGGTGTTTCTCTCTTTTCATAACCATGCTTGTGTGTTTGTGTAGTAGAGTCCACCTACATAAGCATTCAGTGTTGGTCATAATGCAAAAAATGTAAGCCTGGTTTTTCTTTCCTGACATCATCCTCATTGTAAATAAATGTGGGGAATTTGTGACATAGAGTTCTGCAAGCCTTAGCACAGAAAAGATCAACCAGATAAAAAATAGGCAGAGGAAACCTGCTATAAGAGTAGCAGAGTACACTGTAAAATTAGCTACGAGTTCGGCAAAAGATAAATTCTCCATAAAGCCAAAATCAGATAAGGCACATCCAAATGCTGTTATACTGGAAAAGTATGCAGTTCTTGATTTTAAACATGCTAAATACTGAGAAGGTGTTCAATAATTCTGCCTCTTTGTTCCAAATGAAGTGTGTTTTCAATTTTTAAATATCTGTGTCACATTTGTTAATTCCCTACGAGACATGGACTGAGATTATGAACAAAATCTAAATTAATCTTAAAGCATACATTTTCAAGAAAAAGGGGACATACCTGCTGCATAAAATATTTGAAATGACCTGAAGGTATTACTGTAACAATCGTAACGTATTTTATTTTGTCAAATTCCATTTCCTTTATATACCTCAATATAAGCTGGTTCAGTCCCTGCATTTGAAATGTTGGGCTGCCAATCCTTTGGTGTTTTGGAGAGATACTTGGAATCTGTAACCACCCACTTGAGCCTTGGCCAACCTAGAACCAAAAAAGAAACTCAAACTTAAGGCCATAAACTGTTGGGGATGCATTTACACTGCAAATCATGGAATTTGGCTCATTCAAATCAGTTTGTTATCCGAAATTTAGTTCCCCCGTTTTCTTAGTGTTGGATGTCTAATCCTCACGAAAAGTTAATTTGAATGGAAACAGGCTATAACAATAAATAGACTGAGTATAGACCACAAAAGAAATGATGAAATTAGGGCTGTCTCAGAAGACCAGCAGATTTTGCAGAAACCCTCTTTACAGAGAAATAATTGTGCTACTGAAAATCTACTTTTTACTATTTTTCCATAATTGGATGAAGTTGCTATGCACCAATTGTTTACAAATATGTGAAACTGGAAAAAAAATAAGCAGAATATATTATTTTCACAGCATGAAATGATACTCAATGTGTAAGGCTATTTAGAGCTTCATTATTTGGGTTCAAAGCCATGGAGCAAGAAGATAATGTCGTCCCAGTTCATTCTCATTATGAAAGATACTGTGGTTGCTGGGCTCAACAGCAGGAGTATAGATAGTTCTAATTTTTGAGGCCTAACAATCTAATTTTTATTGTTAGCCGCCCAGAGTCCTGCGGGAGTGGGCGGTTTATAAATTTTAAAAATAAATAAATAAATAAATAAATAATTCCTTCACTAGAGGAAGGACAGATGCTATATATTTTTGTGACAGTTAGATTCATAACCTTATGCCAAGTAGACTTACAATTAACTGTATTCAGGTTAATTACAATATTTACAACTGGTGAAGAAGTAGAGGTAGCCAACCATTTTCATTACTTTTAAAAAAATATTCGAAAACTTTTTAAATTTTTAAATTTCAAAAACTTCAGGAGACATAGTATATGTTCTGTCCCAGCCTATGTGAGCCCTTGTTAAGCTCACAAGCAGAAACCCCTCTTCCAACAAGCAGGCTGGAACCTCAGAAAAACACCAGTCCCCTTTTATTATGACCTGAGTCAATGTCCAAGGCAAACAAACACAGTTGCCTTTGGCAACCAGCACCTCCCATACCTTCCCTTTTATTATGCAGCCAAGGCATGGCTTTCTAATGCCTTCTCCTTTGCCTTTGGAGCCGCGCCCCATTGCATTCCTCTGTCCTACTCTCTTTTTGTGCATCCTGGATATCTCCCAGCTGTGATTCATCACTGTCCAACTCAGACTCCCAGCACAGCTGTGTCTCAGCCCGAGTGCGAGTAGAGGGGCCAGGCTCCTCAACAGACTGTAAGTCTTGGAGCTCCTCAGAGCCTTCCTCTGACTCTGATATCACTCCAGGCCCTTCCTCCTCCTATGATTCCTCAGACTCAGCTGCCGGGTCCACTGGCTGGCAAGGAATCATAACAGTATATGCAATGCATTGAGATTGCTAAGGTGCTGATTAACTGTTGAATTTTTTTTTTACCCATTTAGGAGATGGATATAAGTTTTTAACAAAAAGCAATTACATATTGTCCTCGACATTATGAGCCTCCCTGTTGTGGTCACATCATGATGGCTGTAAAGCAAGACAGTGTTGTCTGATTACCTCACCCCTTGCTCTCCCTGGTGTGGCTGTTAAACGAACAGGTCATAAAACTGAGCATGGAGTGCTTCGGGGTGAGGGAGTTCTAACGCAGGCCCAGGTCCATCTCCCCTGGGACTCCCAAAGCCGCCCCCCCCGAGACACCCCAGGCTCCATTACCTGCTCCTTGGGTCCCTCAGATCTCCCCCCCCAAGTCCTTGCAATTCTTCCCCCACATGGGATTCCCCCACTGGTGGGTGAAAATCAGGCCTAAGGCCTATGGGGACCCAATGTGTGAGAGACAACCCTGCTGGGATCCAGTTAGAGAAGGAAAGCCTTGCAGGACTTGGTATATATGTGGGAAGAAATGTCTGCAGAAACCCAATGGGGGAAAGGGGGGAAGATAGGTGGGGGGCACTGCAGCATCCCTATGGTCTGTGGTAAGGGCAAACAACCACAGGAACATTGCTATGATCATAACTTCAGGACTGCATCGAAAGTATCTCTTGGAGGGACGATCTGCCATAACTTTAGATGGTCATTAAGCAACCAGTCATTAAGCAAGGACTACCTGTATGTTAAGAATAGCAAAGGTTTAGCCCATCTATATTCTTTGTTATTTTAAAGAAACTCCAGCAAAATTCTTATTTGAATTACAGGAAAAAACTGCCAAATTTGAGATAGTTCAGGGAAACAAAACTGAGTTGTGTGTATGTGTCACACGATGCCCAGCCCTGGCTAAAAGTCTCATTCAGGTTCACATGATTTTATCTATGAGAAAGTTGGCCTCGGAAACAAATATGCAATACAGTATTCTCAGTCTGTTTCCATTTAGTCCTTATCATTTTTCCCACTCTGCCAGACTTTCCCTTTTTCATTTTCAAAGTTTAATTACAGATAGTCCTTGACTTACAACCACAACTCAGCCCAAAATTTCTCTTGCTAAGTGAGACAATTGTTAAATGAGTTTTGCCCCATTTTACAGCCTTTCTTGCCATCACTGCAGTTGTTAAGTAACATGATTGTTAAGTCAATCTGGCTTGTCAGAAGTTAGCAAAAGGTAGATCACATGACCCCGGGAAACTGCAACCGAGTCAGTTGTCTAAATTTTGATCATGTGACCATGGGGATGCTGCATTGGTAACACATGTGAAAAATGGTCACAAGTCACTTTTCTTAGTGCTGTTGTAACTTCGAACAGTCACTAAATGAACTGTTATAAGTCGAGGACTATCTGTATACATTTTTGAGGAAGAAATCAACGATTTGTTGGTTTTGGTTTTCTTCTATAAAGCATAATAAATGCAATATAACAAACCCTTGAATTGCACAATTTCTCCATTTTGTGTTTTGGGGAGTCCCTTCAGGCAAACTTCAGTGGTGAGGGCCAAAGCAATGCCACAACTACCCAGGAGAAAGCCAATCTGCTGGCCGCCAGCATCCTGAAGAAAAGGAAGGGAACAACTATGATTTGCAGACTAGTAACTAACCACACAAAACTTATATATTAGTAAAGTATTAGTAAATGGACAGTAAAATTGTGACAAAGCTGAGCAAATGCACATATCCAGATTGTGGTTTGAGAATAGTTATCAATCATAGAAAAGCATAAACATTGCCTAAAATCTGATCCTTTAATAAATGCAACTTGTCATCTGAATTGCAATCTCTTTAATAAGAAAAAGTTTCAATAAACCTTTGAGGTAAGATTTTCGGACTATTGTTCAAATTAAGTCAACTTGTTCTTTTGGCATAAAAGTTAACACAGTGTACTTTTTTCACTATTCAATCTTAATTTTATTAAAATTGAAAAGTGTAAATATGTCAAACTTTAAACAAAGCGCAATAATGTTTAAAGCACAACATCAGAGGTTTTCAGTGAACAAGGGATCTACCCTTCCCTTATGTGACTAACAGCCATAAAACTCAATGGAATGCAGAATAGACAGCTATGTTCCCACTGTTTTTTTTTTAACAAAGTGCTTAATTCTGATGAGAATGAAGCCATGAGATTTTTCTCTTATTTCACACTATATCAGCATGCGCAATGAGCGTGCAGAGAAAGATACCATGGTTTTGTGATTTTTGTCTATATAATAGCTGTGAAATGGAGGACCACTTGAACACCTCTTTGCAAGCCTGCAAAATTAGCAAAGGAGCAACTGGTTGAAACCTCAAGAATGTAAGTGCATTTAAGACCAGCAACTTGTCTGTTTCTAACTTGCTTTCATAGCTTGTGACTCCTCTACGATCAATCACTATTACCTTTCGGGTTAGAGGCACCTCTATAGGCACGGGGATGACTTCAGCCAGCAAACAGCCATAGAATGCCACCATGAACATGACAGGATCATTGTTGGGATAAACAAGGGCTACCTGCGATTCACAAAAATACCCCGTTAGAGAAAGAAGGGAAAACAGCGTTAGTGTTTTGACCATTACATTTAACAGGTGAAAGCGGATATTTTAACTGAACAAAGTACATGAGCAACTTTCACAGGGTTATTCACCAAAAAATAAAAAGTTCTACCAATTATAATAAATACAGGTAGTGCTTGGTTAACAACCAATCATTCATAAAGTAACGTATGAGCATTTTTCGTACTTGCAGCATCCTCATGGTCACATGATAAAAATTCAGACGTTGGGCAACGGTCTGAATTGGATGGCTGCAGTATCCCAGGGTCATGTGATCACCTCTTGTGACCTTCTGACAAGCAAAGTCAATGGGAAAGTCAGATTCACTTAACAACCGTATTACTGACTCAAAACTGCAGCGATTCTTTTAACAACAGTGGCAAGGAAAGTTGTAAAATGGGATAAAACTCACTTAATAACTGTCCTGCTGAGCAACAGAAATTTTGGACTCAATTGTGGTCATTAAGTTGAGGATTACCTGTACTTACAACTGGTCCTCAAAATTCTCATCAATCGAGCACCTCCCCCACCAAGCAGCACTGGGACTGCCAGATTATTTGTCACTAAGCAATGCAGTCATGTGAGATCATATTTTACAACTGCATCCACTTATCAAATTAAAATTGTATTCCCAATTACTGTTAAGTGAGAACTACCTGTACACGTGATTGATCACTCTTGTTTATCGTAAGTAGGTTAAGTAGTTAGTAGGTAAAGCATCTTACCCTGTCTCCAGGTTTCAATACAGGCTCATTTTTTGTGCCCAGCTTGTTCAATAGTGTATATGCCAACTTCACACTTCTGCTCCACAGCTTGCCTGGAATAAAGGAAAAAGCAATCAACACATTTGTGACATTAGTAGTACCATCAGCATTATATATATACACACACACATAATATTTATTATTTATCGAAGAAGTACATTCACATTTCAACCATGATATCTGACTTGGTTTTCTGTATGAAGGGAAAATTTAAATTCAGCAGTTGAATGAAGATTAATAAATCCTGATAAATGCACAAGAAATTAAGATCTTCATATGATGTCTTAGAAACCATAAAAAGGAGCACCCACAGGTTGGACCCACTGAAAAGGCCATGACCTTAACTGCCATTCACTTTGGCCCAAGAAGATGCCTCAGATGACAATCTTAATGAAATAAATCAAGTTGTCCTATGAATAATATTGGGGTTGACAGCCAAGAGAGGCAAGAATATATCCTATACAATGGTACTAACTCTGAGCAACCAAACACATGTGCGGTGCTTCTTCTCTTAGGATTGTGTTCTTCACTGTAATGCCAACCAGAGAGTGATAGCTGCTGGCCATCCTGAATGAGGCTTTACTTGTTATGAAGCAGAAAGTAGCAAATAGAGATGCTGTATACCTGACAATACACAACCACACATGTTTTTGCTACATATAAAATAAAATCCAAAGATATCACAATTTACATCTACAAAATAGAATAGTAACAGTGTTCTTTTACTTTGGATCACTTGTTTGTTTGTTTTTTAATATATACAACCTCTGTTGCTTTGCTCACTACCTGGTGAAACTTAATATGCAATTTGTACTATGGTAATCATAGATGTAACTATATAAACTGCGTGCACAATTATTAGGCAAATGAGTATTTTGACCATATCATCATTTTCATGAATATTTTCCACCTCCAAGCTGTATAAACCTGAACATTTAGTAGATATAAGCATATCAGGTGATGTGTATTTGTGTAATGAGGGAGGGTGTGGCCTAAGGTGATCAACACCCTATATCAAGATGTGCATAATTATTAGTCAGCTTCTTTTCCTCAGGCAAAATGCCCCCCCCAAAAGATTTAACTGACTCTGAAAAGTCAAACATTGTAAAAGACTTTCAAAGGGATACAGCACTCTTGAAATTACTAAGATATTGGGGCGTGATCACAGAACCATCAAACTATTTTGTTGCAAATAGTTAACAGGGTCGCAAGAAATGATTGAGAAAAATGATGCACATTAACTGCCAAAGATTTGAGAAGAATCAAATGTGAAGCTATCAGGAACCCATTATCCTCCAGGGCTGTCACATTCCAGAATTGTAACCTACTAGGAGTGCCCAGAAGTACACAGTATTCAGTGCTCAGAGACATGGTCAAGGTAAGGAAGACTGAAATCCAACCACTACTGAACAAGACACATAAGTTGAAATGGCAAGACTGGGCCAAGAAATATCTGAAGCAGTTTTTTCAAAGGTTTTATAGACTGATGAGATGAGAGTAACTCTTGACGGACATGGATGGGCCTGTGGCTGGATCAGTAACGGCCACAGAGCTCCACTTCAACTCAGATGACAGCTTGATGGAGGTGGGGTATTGGTATAGGCTGGTATTATTAAAGATGAGCTAGTTGGACCTTTTCGCGTTGAAGATGGGCTCAAAATCAACTCCCAAACCTACTGCCAGTTTTCAGAAGACACTTTCTTTAAGCAGTGGTACAGGAAAAAGTCTGCATCTTTCAAGAAGACTATAATTTTTATGCAGAACAATGCTCCATTGCATGCATCGAAGTACTCCCCTGCGTGGCTAGCCAGTAAAGGCCTTAAAGATGAAAGAATAATCACATGGTCCCCTTCCTCACCTGACCTAAACCCTATTGAGAACTTGTGGGCCCTTCTTAAATGGAAGATTTATGATGAAGGAAAACAGTACACCTCTCTAAGCAGTGCCTGAGAGACTGCACACTCTCCCAGGCACTGCTTAGTTGCACAAAATGTTAATCGTCAATAGATCAGGAAACTAACAGATTCCATGAATGGAAGGCTTATGACTGTTATTGAAAAGAAGGGTGGCTATATTGGTCACTGATTATTTTTTTGAAATGTCAGAAATGTTTATTTGTACATTTTGAGCTGTTTATTATTCTCACTTTAACAGATGTACATAAACAAGTGAGATGGGCAGATTTTCATTTTTCATTTAGTTTCCTAATAATGCTGCACACTAATAGTTGCCCAATAATTATGCACACATAGATATTCTCCTACGAAAGCTCACTTTTTACTTTCTTAAATATTCAGGTTTGAGGTTTATTAACATTTTGGATTGACTGAGAGCATTGTAATTGTTCAATAAGAAAATGAATCCTCCACAATATAACTTGCCTAATAATTGTGCACACAGTATATGCTGTATACATTAGACAAAAGCCTAATGTCCATTCAGGGCAGAATAAATGCAGATTGGCAAAACACTACTTCATCAATTAACTGCTTTGCATTGAGCAAAGCAGATAAACTGAAAGAGATATGAAGATCATCAGGCTAATGACGCTCACCATACGTCAATGTGTAGACAGGTTTCCCAGAGACATCCAGGGCTGTCAAACAAGGACACTTGGCCTGTGTTGTTCCCCAGCGTTGCAGAGCTGCTTCTAAAGCAGGAGGCCAATTGCAAACTACACCCAAGGGTTCTCCCTTCACAGGTGTCATCTGACGTCCCTCAGGTCTGGGCTGATTAGGATCTGGCTGTGGAACTACGAAGAAAACATCATCCAATCAAACGCTAAAACCATTCACAAAATGGAACAATGTTCTAAAAATGTTAATAAACTCTATCTCTCCTCCTATTAATGATGCAAAGTATTCCCTACTCTTCCCCTCCAGTGGTTCTAATAATTAGGGTTTTCAAAACTATTGTTAAAGGTCAAAGCAATTTGAATAAATTTGTTGCTAAGGAAAAACATTTCACAATAGGAGATAGGAAATGTGTGTTCTTTCAAACCTAGAAAACTATATTGTTAATCCAACTTTGTTTGGTAGAAACCTACTATTTACTGTTGCTGCTACTATATAATTATATTGTATAGCGTGAACCATCTACTAGATGCAATATTGAATACCAAGATTAAAATTCATATACAGAAAATTTTAATAGGGCCTGATTTTAAAAAAACAACACCAAAGACAGAAAAGGGCAAAAATGGAGCCAAACTGGATGGTGTTTAGAGAAGCAAAGAAGATTGTAATTTTAAGAAATAAAGAGAAACTATTTCTTATATAGAGCAACAGGGAAGAAAATTCTGAAGTGGGAACATATGATGGAATAAGGAATAAGGAAATAACTATATTAATAAAAAAGAAAGAGACAAAATGTGTTTTATTAATATCCAAGAAAAAAACATATCAGGTGATTTCAATTCAAGGAATTTGATCTTCAAAGAATATTTATTCCATATGAATATTTTTATAGGGCAATATTACATCCAATAAAGGCATACCCTCAACTAAACACCCTTGTAAATAAACTTGGCACTGGAATCAACAGCTTCATATTCCATGTACTCCTAGTCTCTTAGTGGTTCTTCTGTTGACCTGAGGTAGTTATCTCATAAATTTTTCTCAACACATAGGCCAAGGAAAATACTTTTAATTAATTAATGGACTTTAATATTTAAAGTAAATGTGCAAAAGTGAGCAAAAGGAGCTTAGGATGCACTGGTATATGATAATAGCCACAATATAGTCCATAGAAAAATACCCAATCCATCTACCTTCCACAATTTCTTCAAAATCATCCACAAAGAACTCCTTCAGAGGTGGCCGTTTAGGTCGCTTCAGAGTATTGAGTAGCTGCTGAATTTTTGTGGAGACTCTGCTACTTACAGGGACACCTACAGTATAGGAAATGAGTTCAGTATACCAGAAATACATCAAATATGAGCAAATGTAGACCTATAACATCTGGGCTACAAAAATCTGGCTGACCACTTGACAAAGAACTCCAATGTTCCTGCCCTCCAGATTTTTGCAAGCTCAGAAATGGCAGCCCTTGTACAATACGTGTAACCGTAATTTTAGACATATTAGAACTCATAGCCTTTCTGACGGATAAAGATATCTTATATTTGGGATAAAGGCCAAATGTAGAATAAACTGAATATTTCAGAAGACGCTTTACTAATACTTGATTATTTTTCTGCTTTTCAAATCTACCATTAATATTGGCATCACACAGGATATATAGGTTTATTGTGTCCTAGGCTGGATGTTATCTAAGATACTTTGTGTTTCTCCTAGGGCTACAAATTATGGCATGTATTAACATTTTTCAGACCCCTATTCCTGGCTGATCAGCAGTGTTTGGCTGAATAGATACAGCTGCATTCAAGACTATTTTGTTAGTACTGCCTTAGGACATGACCACCAGAGGGTGCAAGGACAACTGGAGACTTATTAAAAGCTAGACAATTATCTTCAAAGGCTTTATATACTTCAATAATCATTGCACAATACAATTCTGCTGTTCAGAATAAAGAACCCTCATTCCTTTTCAGGATTCTGCATGAATGGGAGAAAAAAAGTGCCTTTGCTTTAACAGTCATGCTACCTTTAATAAGCAGGTTATTTAAAGCAGTAGACTCTTTTTTCAGGCTTCAATGGAAGCATGGAGAAAATTAGGCGGTTTCAGTGAATAGCAGGCAAAAGTGCTCATGGTCTGAAGCATTTTTTCTGAATCATTTCTAAAAATCATTTTTTCTGAATCATTTCTGATTCATTTTTTTCTGAATCATTTCTATTACACAATTACTGGCAATTCTTGTTTAACAATCATTTGTTCAGTGACCGTTCAAAGTTATAAGCGGTACTGAATGAACGGCACATACACCCAGCCCTCAAAATGTATAAAATTTTTGTAAGTAGTTATAAACAGAATGCTTCACAATCTTTACAAAGCATTGGGAGGAGGAGGAGAAGTGTGCACACAGCCTCAGGAAGAAAGCATGGCATGGCCAGTAGCTGCTTTGCATAGGGCCAGGCCAGGTGTGCCTTGAGGACAATGAAGAAGATCAGTTGAGCACAAGACCCAGTGGAGTGCAGGTTGGACGGGCAGCTGGGGTTTTGCATAGTGGCCCTTTGATGGCTACCTGCAGTAGGAAGCGGCTTGAGGCGGCACTCCTCAGTAGGAGTGTTGAAAGCCTTGGGCCTCTGTTTCAGCCCCAGTGTAGCATGGTCATCCCTGCTGTGGAGTGTCAGTCACTGTGCAGGACATTCAGAAGGGGACAGAAATGAGGGGGCGCAGATATAGCTGGTGGGGGGAGTTTAAGAGGAAGCAGTCCCTTACTGAGGCTCAGGGCTGGGAGGGACCCAGCCAGGAATGGCTTGCATCGGGTTGGGTCTTTACCTAATGACCAGTGGGATTCAGTTAATGATGGCGATAGGAACTGCTAGGATTTCCGTCTCTAAGCCATGTGGTCATATGACACATTGCTTACTGACAGTAATTCTGGGTCCCAATTACCATTGTTAACCCTGGATTACTTGTAGCAAAGGTTCTATAGATACAATAGTTTAGGGGTCCCCCCCCCACAATCTTTAAGTAAGCAAACTCTACCAAAACAGGCATTTTACAAACACCTTATACACTAGGACACATCAATTATACGTTCTTTTTAACATGGAAAACAGTTGCACTGAAAAGTGGGACAAAATCACTTCTCTAGAGATGAAATAGCTCAATAAATGAGCAATATCAAAAGCCCCTTTTTAAATACCAAACATGGTTGTACAAGTAAAACATACAAATCAGCTGCTTTGCCTTTGTATTTTTTTTTACCTCAAGATGAGCAATCCAAACTTTCTAATAAAAACGTTTAATTCACACAAATGAAATCCGCTATCTTTTTTTTTTTCACTGCAAAATTTGTTTCTAAAGCAAATAGTTTCTAAAAACAGAAACAAAGTAAGGGTGAAAAAAGCCATGCTATGACAAGTAGAGCTCTCACAAAACAAAACAAGATATCCTGTGGGAATTTAGGTGTAGAGATAAGAACTAAAAAAAATTCTATCTTTGGTTTCAGTGGTAGCAGCTGATATTGCATAATATACTTGTTTTACACAAATGTTAATGCAAACTGCAACTGTGACTGCAGAGAAAAAACAATAAGGGATTATCCAATATGAAAAAAGGCAGAGGCTCTGATGTTCAGAATCCAACCAAAAAATTGTTCGACAAATCCACTTTATCTCTACTACACAGAACTAATTCTTTAAAAGAAAGAAAATAAAACTTTTCCAATTTTATTTAAAAACAAAATTTCATTACACATATGCCAAACTTCACTTCCTTAATCTTTTACTCCTATAGCCATTATTTGGTAATTAACAATGGGGAGGGATCCATAATAAAGCTCATGTTATTCTTCTTCTTCTTCAGAAAACACAATAAAAGTGACACTAACTTGTGATTATTCCAACCATATATTCCTAGTTGTATCAAAGAAATATATTTTGTCAAATTCCCAGAAATATTGACTTAAAACAGCAAAAGGAATTCCATACAATGGGACATGATAAATCAGACAGCAGGTTTTGGCTCTTCCCAGGGATACAAAAATCAGCATCGATAGTGTAGCAGGAAAGAATAGGAAAGGAAAATCTCTGGGCATAAATTATATTTTTGACAACTGCAAGAACTGTCTAGGGTAACCTGACACAACTTAAAGAGCAAATATATTCTGCTCACACATAAACTGAAAGGGTGACCTCAGTTGTGGCAGTGAAGATATTTGCAATTTCTGGGAAAGGTGAGCAAATTTAGGTTACTGATCTAATAATCACGTTCTTTGAAAAGCACAAAAACGTTCCAGTGTGACAGATTAGGTTTCTCTTCCTCTCTTGCTAAACTAGGGATGTCAAATTAGCGGCCCACGGGCTGGATGCATCAAGCGCAGGCCATGCCCACCCCGGCTCCACAAAGGCAAAAAGGTTACATCATGATGTCACGTGATCAGTTTTGACACCCGTGTGCTAAGCCATTACCCTAAACCAGTGTTTCTCAACCTTGGCAACTTTAAGGTGTGTGGACTTCAACACCCAGAACTGCTGGCTGGGGAATTCTGGGAGCTGGTCCACATTTCTTAAAGTTGCTAAGGTTAAGAAACACCGCCCTAAACAAACAACATTCTTGGGGATATACAAACCAAAACTCACATAAAATTGTATCTCAGGTTGATTTTCCTACAATCCAGCCTTGTGCTACACAGATTCTATATGAATCAAATATCTGAAAATTTGTCATTTTGAAATTTCCTCTGTGAAAATCATTCCATATCTGCCTATCTACTCCCCTACCTCAAAGGAAAACCTGCTGTGGGTGAACTTGCTTTGACTTCAAACAAGCTGGTGAACAATCAAGGGCCAGATCCTGCTATGGAATGTCAGCCTTGAAAATATCCTCAAGGAATAATTCCACTTGATAGCTTTAATCAGCAAGTTTTCTATGTTTTATTTTAAATAACAACTTTCTTCTTTCTGATTCCTCTGTTGGATTTTTAATAGATGTAGGAAATTGGCAAACAGAGTTTTAATGTTTTTATCTAGCTGATGGAGGGTCCTTTTCCCGTGTGCCAAACTACAGAGCATGCAAATGTTTGTTTGATTCTTAAGGAGTGAAAACTCTGGAGAAGGAACTGTCCTTCTCTACAGTTCCAACTGTCAGGCCTGAAATTCCATGCATTCAGGCTTAGGCTTATTAATTATTTTAAGTCAATAAGCAGTGATCATGTGTGTCTCTCTCAAATATACGACAAAGGCTCTGGCAGCTTGTTCTCCTACACAGGATTGCAGATGTAGATAACTCAGCTTGTCATATAATCAAAGAAGTATGAAACAGAATGTAAAGAAGTTAAGCAAGAAAAGTCAATAAAATACAAGTCTTTGCCAATGCATTTGCCTTGTATTCATCAGAAGAATTTTGTTTTGCCTATAAAAACAACAATCTTTTATTCTATAAAAGATGTATTAAAGTATTATGTGTCTCCAGAAATGATTACAAAATATAACCTCTTAATACACTTCCTACCTGAGGATTTAATAGGATTTTGTATAGAAAGCAAAATTCTATTAATGAATACTGTGTCAGAAATTTAAATAAGACCTGTGGTTTGGTTGATTTTGACTATCCCGAAATCATCTCCCCCTTTTCTTTATTGTTGTTGTATGCTCAAATTTGAATGATGTAACCTTTGCACACTTTCAAGAACCAAGGCAAACCCCTTTTGTTTTTCACAAAATTACAGATTTGATTCCCCCCTCTTCACTTTACAAAGGAAAAACCAACTGAGAATTAACTCAATAGTTTCTGCCTATTCTAGCAACACAAATATAAATGTTGGTGGTTATACAGGGCTAGCTGTTCTGCTCACGAGTTTAGTTGGGATTGACTCTTTTGAAAACTGCAAGCATTTTCCCTGTAGAAACGGTATCTTTCATCATAAGACACATCAAACCATCCTGGTGATGCTACTCCAGGTAATTAACCTACTCACAGACCATGATGGCTATGAAGTCTGGGAGGCATCATGCTAAGGAAAGTTAAACTCAATAATAGAAACCTTTTTTTCCTTAAATACACATAGTTATTTTTACAAAGAAGCAATGGGCCCTAGAACTAAGGATTCCATGTTACCAAGATCCCCCTACTGCCACATTTGAGTTACAAACTCCCTTTTGTTATCCTTTCACAATTCTGTGACATTAAATGACTGATTTCTGCTTAATTTTATTTTTTTGGGGGGGGAACAATATAGCATTGTGATTCTGCAGATATACCATCAGCTGTGTCCATAAGGCTGGACCGGTTGGATGCTTTGTGCATGCCCTTCACTATTCCCGATGGAGGAAGGTCAATAGCAGATGGGCGTGCAGAAGAGGCGGGTGTGGAGGTAGTTGCAGTAACATCCGGGGGAACTGAAAAATTCTCTGAAAAGAGGATCAAGGGAGAAAAGTCAGATTCAGGTTACTTCTTGTTACAAGATGACCCAAGAGGAGACTGGTTGCATTCACAATTCTTCCCTTCTCTGATGCAAGGGCATGTTTTTGGTTCAATTATCTTGACAAAAACCACAAAGGAGAGAGAACATGATGCATACTAAGTTTCATTTTTTATTTTGCATTTAGTTATTCATGCCAATTCACATTTCTGCTTTGGTAACCAACAGATCACGTTGTCTCTTTTCCAAGGTTAAAGGGACTATCTGAATTTGATTTAAGATATCCGCAGCAATGTTCAAGAGGCAGGAAAAAAACAGTATACTACACCATCATATCAAATGTATTCTCTTGCCTAGGTAAGAATTGTGCCTAAGGGCAAGAGGATAATTTTTGTCCATGAAACTACTATTATGAACTGTAGGATTCTTTCAGATTGTTCAGTCTAACTCAGCAAACATGTGATGGGAAAAGGTCATATAACCTCTATACTCATCTAGCTAACTGCATGTAATAGGAAGAACTTAAACTTAAACTCCTTTTACAAACATACAGATTTTTACTAAGTTTCTAAATTGCAACAGAAACAATGATATTGACACTACTGACTAAAATAATTCTAGACTGGATTACTGCAAAGCCTCTCTACACTTTTATATCATTCTCTGACCTTCTACTGAATTGCAATATAATTGTTTCTAATACACTGCTGGGAGCCAGCTGGGTGACCTCGAGCCAGACACTTTCTCTCAGCCCTAGGAAGGAGTCAATGGCAAAACACTTCTGAAAAACCTTGACAAGAAATTGAAGGGATTTTTCCAGGCAGTCTCCAAGAACTGGACGTGATTGAACACAACAAAAAAAATATACACTACTAGTAATTGATAATTATGCAGGTTACATTTCTCTGTGACATATATATTTCTAAAGAAAATTACTTTTAAGAGCTATAGCTACTGGGAAAGCACTTTAGGGTAAGAGGAGATAGATAGATAGATAAGATAGATAGATAGATAGATAGATAGATAGATAGATAGATAGATAGATAGATAGATAGTATTAAAATAGGTTATATAACATTAGAAATCAAATATTCAATTTCTGTAGGAAGCATATTCTGATTACAGCATTGGTATATACAAACAATACAAGTTCACTTATATCTACACATATATCATTAGCCACACAAATTAAAAGCTCATACACAATTTACTTTGTTAATGAATATTATGCTCACCAATGTTATTAGTCACTAAATGTACAAATACTGAGACGGAGTGTTTATTATATGTACCTTGCTGAACTGCTTTCTGCATTTTAATGTTGAATTGTTTTGGACCTAAATGTAGATGTATATTTTCACTTGGATAAGGAACTGAAGGACAATGAGTTACTCTCCAATACATAGACTGAGACATAAATATAAGATAGAAACATCGTCCTGCTTTCAAACAGGGTAAGATTTTCACTGTTGCACTCGTTCAACTAATGCCAGTCTTTTCAGTCCACCTTTCAAAAGTGTTCTGATCACTAACACATCTACTTTAGTTTTGTCCAAGAGTCAGCTCTCACTTGTGTGAAGTGGTTAGAAGAAAGAAACTCAATGTTTAATCAGATTATGTCAGTCCGTGGGGAAACAGCTTCATTTTTGCTGCTGCTGTTGCTAACAACCATTGAATTTGGTTTTGGTCTATCCAGGCTGAATTTGGCACATGGCCGCCAAAACTGTATGAAAACAAGCTTTCAGAAAGGCCCATGCTTCAGAACTAGGAACTTGGTACTTCAAGAACAAGTATCTATACAAATATAAATATTACATTATACTTCAGAAACATATCAAACCAAAAGTGGATTTTTTATTGCTTGAAATGTTTTCAAACTAGTGAGCAAACGCATGATCAATCAGTTTCTGTTCTTCTAACCACTGGTCTCTGTGAGTTGTGTTTATTAAATCAATCAATCAAATTATGTTCTGTTGTTTTGAGGTTAACCAAGACTGTCTTTTATAAATGTGAAAATGCCCTAACATTTTAAAATGTTCTTATATTTATAGCTGATTACTAGTATCTGTCTCTGTATTGTGGAGTTCTTGGTTCTCTCTGAGCTTGTTTGCTTACAGACATTTTATTATTCAACTAGATAACATCATCAGTGCAAGTGAGTGTGAGGTTTCTGTCATTTATATGCAGTATATATAATGTTACAGTAACTAGTTGGGTAATGAAATGATTGCAAACAAACAACCAAGCTCATAAAATACCAAGAACTCTGCAGTTTAACCCTGAGCTACAAATATTGGTATTTTTATATTGAAATGCAATGCTATTACTGGAAACCTTGCTTTTCATTAGCTGTTCTTAATATTCCTAACATGTTTCTTACAAAAGAAAGAGATGCATTTTATAACATCAATTTGACATCAGTTATTCAACAACTGAACAGCCAAGAGTTCCAATTTGAAGGCACATTTTACCATCATTTTAATGAGAATCTCTTTATTTGAAGAAAGCGTGATCTATGGTGATGGACTTTTAAACAGGTAAACCCCCCCCCAAGTTTTCCATTTTAGAAAATGAGTCACATCCCAGTAAGTAAGTAAGTTAAGTAAGTAAGAAAGACAGCAGCAACATATAGGTTGAAAGAAATAAAAAGCAGCAATTAAGAGACACCAAGTATCTACACAATGCTTGTCTGAAATCAATTAAGCCAAAGCAGACAGCACACAAAGACACAGGCACCCCTTGAGATGCAACAATATTGTTTGGGACACGTTAATACAGAAACACGTATGATGGAGCCAAACAAACCCTACAAAATTTCACACAGCAGCACCAGCGGCAGGGAGCACCTCAGAGCGTCAAAAAACTGAGCCTGGGGTATCCAAATCTATACATGCCTCAACAAATATGTACCACTGAGCTGGGGAAAATTTGTTTGTTAAATTTATTTTCTGCCTATCTTATCGTGGGGGACTACTCTAGGCAGCTCAGGGTCTATGGTTCAGGGTCCCCAAAAGCAATGTAAGACTTTACTCAAGACAGGTGGGTCATTTCCTACTTTCCTTCTTGGAAAGAGCTGAGATCGTCAACAACCCCCCAAAACCCTGTTTTGTATACAAGCACTCAGTCACTGGAGAGGTATAAAATCTCTTCCTGGTGACAAGAGTGATAAAGTTGACTCTTTTCTCCCCAAGATCCCATTATTAGGCAAATCTCATTGTCTGATAGGTTTAAGAAAGGGCAGTGCCTCTGACTGATTAAGGGGCAAACATAGGATAATAACACAGGACACGAGGATTACTGTACTCTCTTCTGCTGGCTTGGAAGTGAAATTACTGACCATAAAGAGCAGTTCCAAGCATCAAAACCACCAGTGGCATAAAAAAATTAGCCAGGCTGCTGTGCAAATGTTTCATGATGATTATGTCAAAAGGCTTCTCCCTTTCTTTTCCTCTCTTCCAATGGAGTCTTTTCTCCAAAAATCATGCTTAACATTGCCAGGCTTTTAGGGGAAAAATGTGAAAATAATTTTGAGTTTTGACACTGGGGAGATTTCTAAAGCTTTACAGAAAAATAAATATTTGAAATGTTTAATTATAGTGTCCATAACCCCACCAGCTCCTACCTATTCGAGTATTGGCAAATACATCAGCTAGTGACCCACTGGTCCCTTTGCCTTCTCCATGGGATAGTGTAGAAGATGCTGATGAAGATGTGGATGACCCCTGAATAGATCGGTTGATCCATGACTCAGCATTCTGTAAGCTCTGATGCAATGCAGCAGATAGGGCAGCCTGGCGCCTGAGCGAACCTTCATCTTCGGAGGCAGAAGACGTGTCTGTGTGGGATCAAAAAAGGGAAGCACACTGCACTTAACATGCTCTTTTTGCAACTGAGGAAACACCGGCAAAGGCTCCGTACCACCCAATGCAGACTGCACTAAGCATGGGTCAAGATGGAAGGAAGCTGTCAGCAAGCCCACCAACTTGGGCCAGCTTGTTCCTTACTGCAAAAAAGAAAAGCAAGTAAAATTGTTGAAAACCCACCAGAAAAACATCCATACACCCAACTCTCACAGGTAAAATAGCCCTGCAAATTGCATGCTATGGAACCTGGCTGCAGTTTCCCCTAAACATTAACAATTCTGAAATGGAAAACATCAGAATCAACCCATTTCTGAACATTTCTTTGGGAGTAGACATTCTGGGAAATTTCTTATGGTCTATAATTACTGATTTGCAGATGAACACAAAGGAAGTAAAACTTCTTTACATACTGAGGATGTATATGTTGAAGAATTCCTCCCATCCATTCCATCTTTTTTTTTTAAAAAATCAACATCAGTACTGTACTACAAAATGCTGGCTATATTGTGGGATTGTAAATATTGTAATAAAGAAGTACTGTAGTATTCAACTATCTATGCGGTATGATTAATACCTATGAATATTTAATCTATTAATCTATTTACCTGTGCAATCTTTCACACCTAAATATGCATATATTTCTGCATGTAAACACAGTATGTCATAATTGGCCCTTCAATACATCACTTTTCTCATTGTCTCACACAAACTCAGAATGTGGTAGTCTTTTGAGCCAAAGAAATGAAAGCCAGCCATCTTTTTGCTGTCCCCTGCTGAACAAAAAAAAGTCATTTTTTCTCTAATGGGGATTATAACTTTGATCCTGTGATATTGAAAGCAATTGTTCAAAACATTTATAATTTTTCTCATCTGTTTACTTTCTATTTTACCCCATAAAGTAAATGATTTTTCCATCAGTCATTATAAATATTTAAAAACTAGAGAAGCAAGTAATGTAATCAGGAGCCTAAAGAGGAAGGTAATTATCTGTTCACATCTAAATTTAAAACAAATCTTCCTATCACCTTCACCTAGAACAGAGATGAGGTAATGGTGAGTATCCTGCTTGGTCTATAGAGCTGGAATGCATGACTACTGCCTTATAATAAAACACCTCACTGATCTATCCACACATCTCTTCCAAATGGCACAAACTCAGGTTTTTCAGAAACTTGAACCTAAATATCAGAATCTAAAGAGCAAATTTTGCACATGCGAAACCAAGTGTTCTGCTATTAAACTACAGGTCTCTCCGCTGGAAAAAAAATGAATGGAAATGTGCAGCTTTTCTTAAAATATAAACCTGTGTATAAATACTAACACACTCAGAAAAAAATGAAAAAATGTTGAATTGTCAGTATGAAATTGTTGGGATTTTCACGTTCAGATAAGTTCCTGCAGTAATTTCTCAAAAGCAATTGCTCTGATAAGATAATCCAAAAAGGACCCACATGAAGTTACCAATGAATCTCAAACCAAGAGCACATCAAATCATATTTGAAAAGTACTAAAGCAACATATCATCAGTGTCATGTGGCAACTGAAACAAGCCTTTGCAAATAAATGAAAGAAAAAGAAAAGAAAACTCAACAACAAAATCCAGCTATTAGTACAAAAGTCTCCCTTAAAAGGAATCTGATGTCTTTTAATATTGCCAGCAAGCTGGGCAAATCTCATTTGACCAAAAAAATGCCAGAAAAAGGACGCCACTATTAAGATATTAATACTACTAAGAGAATAAAGGTTTCAGGAAGCCAAGACATTGGTCATATACACTGGCATCAGAAGTAACACTAATTTCTCAGATAATGTAATGTGGGAATGACCTTGGGAGACCAGGCGAAGAGGTGCTGCCTAGGGAATGGTCAGATGAGCATAAACCACAGCTGCATAGTGGGTGGAGCAAGAGGCTCAGGAGGAACTCTTATACAAGTTATCTCCTACAAAAGTAAGGGCAGGAGAATTGGACTTCCATACTTGCAAGATTGTGCACTGGGTATGTTTGGAAGAGTGAGACCCTATCCAGCACTAAAGATGGCAAAATACCAGATTCGGAAGGCCTTAAGACCCAAAGCTACTCAATCTTGCCAACCGTCAGCTGATGCTCACTCATCATTAATGTGGAGAACAATCTTACCCAGGGGTTTCATGTAAATGTTAAATAGGAGCAGAGAGAGTATCAAATTCTGAGGGAATGTTCTTTTCTCAGAATGGCAGGTTCCACCCATTTTGAATTCAGACATTAAAGAAAATGATAGTCATTCTTGAAGAGCAAAACAAAACACTACATTTTATATGTCAAAATTTTGCAAAGTTAATTGCATATGCATATTTTGCAGGGTTATATAACTGAGCTATTAAAAAAGGAGGCCACGTAAATAATTCAACATTAAAACAATCAATGTTGTGGAATAAAACTAGAGCTGGCAAAGAGAATGTATGGCTGAATATAAAAGTACAATTATCCTCTCATTTTCTATTTTTTGCTATACTAGGCAAGGCTAAATTAGTAAATGTAATCATTAAATCTAATAAAGGCATTATTTTAAAAGTTAAAAAAGACCAGCAGCCAACTTTAAACTTGTATGTTGCTTTCTTCCTCTTTTGTGTCCCTGGATATGAAAATTTTTGATTTTAAGTCAATTATAGTTTCTCTCGCCAACTTCAAATTTGATAATCATAATAGTAATGAAAAGGAAATGGAGGAAAAAGAAATCCTGGAAAATTATTATATGAACAGATATCCTCTCACACCTCAAATGTGATCGTTTTGCTTGAAACTGTCTCTTTATCAAAAACCCCTAATTCAATTGTTGATAAACAGTATAGTTCAATAATCCATTGTATTATTATGTAAATCTCTCTGGCCAATGTTGTATTATGATTCTTTAGTCACACTCCACCCTACCACATGAAAAATCCGTATTGTTGATCTCCATATTATTGATAGATTTCAAATACTAGGGATATAGCGAAGAAGAACATATTAAACTTTCATACAGAGAGTTTCATATTCAACAGAACGGAAACTGGAACCAACCTTTATTAAATATTCTCTGTGCTGTACAACATACACAGAACGATTTTCTTTTCGAATACACCTCACTGAAAATTAATTTCATATTATTTAAAGCCATCTTGTAGTGGTTTATCTGGACAGGATATCCAAAACTATTATTTCAGAGGCAAAAATTATCTACTATTTTTATGCAAAAATATATTTTCCCATTATACAAGAATGAAAATTAATATTTGTGACCCAACATTTTCCATATGTATTTGCAGCTGATCCTTTCATGGGCAGGAATCCTGATATTTGCCATGATTTTAATTGGGACAAACAATAATTCTCAATAGGAGCTGCATTCTCAAATTCTTCATTTCAGCAGATGATCAAGTGCCCAATGATAACCCTGAAAGTAGAGAAATCAAAAACTATCTATTCCAGTGGTTCTCAACCTGTGGGTCGGGACCCCATTTGGGGTCGAATGACCATTTCACGGGGGTCACCAAATCATGCTGTCCGCCATTTTTTTCCTTTTTTCCTAGCTGTCCTACTCCCTCTTATTGGTGGCCACACCCACTTGGGGGTCACCACAACATGGGGAACTGTATTATGGGGTCACGGCATTAGAAAGGTTGAGAATCACTGATCTATTCCAACAATACATCTAATTTGTGGCACAAAAATCTCATAGAATGCTGTTGCCTGCAAAGGAACTTAAAATAATATGATGGAATAAACGTTAAGAAGGTCTCACAAAATGAGAATCAACCATTTCTATCACATTTATCTTTCTCCAAATACTTAAAACTGAATTGTAGATCTGCCTCCTGCCATTTGTTTTCATTTGCATCAGGACAAGGAATAAGCTCAGATTTGATCTGGTGAATACATATTGAGGGAAGCTGGATTCTAAGACATTAAAATGGTTTTAAAATTTGAGGAATAAACATAAATAAGCTGTACTATGCCAACGACACAATTGATGGCTAAAAATGCAAATGATCTGCAAGCTCTAGTAATGGAAATCTAGAGACACAGTGAATAAATAAGACTAAGATTAAGTATAAAGATGAGCAACTAATGACAACCAGCCTTAGAACTGACAATGAATAAACTGAAGTGGTAGATCACTTCTGCCTTTTAGGACTATCAGCAGTAAAGAAACATGTCACAGACTACCACGTGGTAAGAATAGCAGTGAACACCTTGGAAAAAAATATTCACATGGCATAATGTATCTATACCAACAAAGTTCAAAACTGAGTAGGCAATTTACTCTTTTTGAACTCAGTGGTAGAAAAGACTTCTGCAAATGCCATGAATAGCCAAGAAACAAACAAGTACATAGTTGTCACTCACACAAATGACCAGGTTCGAGTTAACATATTCTGAACATATGTGAATACTAGTTCTCTTGAGAAGTCTATAATATTGGAAAAGTGGAACAAAAGGGGAAGGAAGGTGGAGGGATATACATACACCACTGGAAGACCTGATGGGTCAGAAAAACCTGAAGGTACACAGCTGGAAAACCTGAAGAACAAATCATCCTGAAGAAAAGAGTCAAAAGCAAATTGATGGCTTATAATCAACAAGTTCAGTTGAGAAAATTACCTGAGAATTTTTACACTGTACCAAAATAAATAAAAGAGTCAAAACCCAATGCAACTCCTCCTCACAATAATAATAATATGGTTAATTAAATATAAGCAATATTTAATTATTTCTCTTTTAGTTATATTAACATTCGGATAACTCTGGGATGGACGTTTAGATCATGGTCTCTGTGAAATCACAGGGAGGCCTTAAGTTTTGAATCTCCCAAAAATTTACATAGTTTTTAAAAAAATTCATTAAGTTTTCTTCCCCATGAGTGAGAAGGAGATGAGATATGGAAAAAAGCCTGAAGCTTACTGGTATTTCTTGACTGGGAAATCAAAGTTTTTGTTATATCTGAATTGACCCACAGTCAGCTACTGTGGTTACTCCTGGTACAGGCTACAATACATTCTTTCACTCCACTTGTACAAGATATGAAATCCTGAATCCACTCCTAAATCTAGCTGTACCAGGCTGGCTCATGGAAATAGCTAACGTCCTATTTATTTAGTACTTGCACAGCACTCTACTTTAATGTAAAGCAGAATGCATGATGGGCTGGATAGATAGATACTTGGGGAGGGGGAGAATGAAATGTACTTTGACCTTGAATCTTTATTATGTATGTAGTTGTTTGCTCATGTGACATGTCTTAGTAATATGTAAGGCACACAATGGACTCCTACAAATGGAGAGGGTGAAGTAATATAACCTCATGACATTAGGGAATGAATTCAGGCTTACAAATAGAAATAAGAAAGCTGTAATTCAAGCCTTCTCAAATAATCTGAATATTTACACAATTAGATCACACATGAATAATTTGGGAACCTCCAAACTGATCTACATGCTACAAATCTGCCCCCCACATACACACATACAACCTCTGCAATATTCTACATTTGATCCAAACAAGAGAAATAGTTAAGATTTGTTACGGTCTCAAGGTAACATGTACACAATAAAAATATGTACAGGTTTATATATAAGCAACATTACTAAGGTATTTAATGAAGGAGATTATTTCTTCAAAATCATACAAGAAAACTGACACAATCTGCATTCACAAGGAAGAGAATAACAACAACATAAGTAAAAAAAATACTAGCGGTATGCAAAAATTGGAAATATGTATCATTTACAATCTGAAACAACTGTACTTAAAAAATGAGACAGACAGCCTCCATCAAATACAAACAGTTGTTCTGCAGTGAAAAAGGGCACTTTGAATTTGGGATGGTTAAACGTGAAATCCCTAGTAAAAATCAAGAATACTGAGTAGCAATAAACAAAGCTAGTCAGTATACAGCTAGAGCAGCTCTCAAATGCATCTGATTTGCTATAAGAACACTATAAAACAGGGTTTCAAACTTTTATTTATTTTGAGCATCATGGCATGCCAATAAAACACATTTATTAAATAAGTAAGGAAGGAAGGAAATATATAACTAAATAAATTCACTGCAAAACAGAGCTTTTATTTCACCCTGGCCACTAACCTGGAAGATTTTGTTTTCCCATTAACATGACACTGTTATTTGGTTTTATATCCAGAAATGAAGTCAGCCAGAATATTTGTTATACATATTCGTTAGTTACTCAAGATAGATCTGTTGACTTTCATAGGTGAGAAAAACTGTTCATATATATGAACATATATATACAAGCAATATTTTGAGAAGTCATTCTTGGGAAGGAAAAAAAGTAGAAAACCAAAATTCCAACATTATTATACTTCTGCTTTAAAATCTGAAGTTCCTCTGTAACATTCACTTCACAGTAAATAGTGATAGTATTACATTTGAATTTAAAAGGATTGTACATAGTCATAGTGACACCTACTGACAGTTTAATGTGCATAGGAACATTGTTCTTTAGTGTGTCACTATTATTTAATCCTAAATAGACAACTATGGCTAATTCCTTGGAAGCAAACACTATTGAGCTTAATGGGCTTCCTTCTAAGTCAACATTCATAGGATGACAGTTTGTCTTCAACATCCCCTAATCCTATTATTCCACTATATGGACTATAAACCAAAATTTCCTCAACCTTCTGTCTTTCAGATGCTTTGAACTTCAGTTTGTAAAATTCTTAACTCCAAAAACCATGCTAGCTGGGAAGCCTGGGAACTGAAGTCTAAAGCATCTGGAGAGCATGACTTAAGTACAGCAGCTTTAAGCATGTATGAGGTACTCCAGTTTTTCCTGTGTTGAGCTACAACACCCGTTAGCCTCCATAGAGTATGAAACCCAACTTTGAGAAGGAGCTTGAATTCCTTCCTATTTCTATAACCTGAAGTCTGGCAGTCCTCTACCTTCCTGGTCTTCTGTAAAAGCATTGAAGACCTGGCTTTTCTTCCCCAAGTGTTGGGATAGGATAAGGTGACTGCATGACAGAAAGTTGACACAACAACCAGGTTTTTGTTTTTAACACTTATGTTTTTAATAGTTTTGATACTGTTTTATGCTGCTTTATTGTTGCTATTGTTTTAATTCTTGATTAGGGGCCATCCAAAGTTTAGAATAAGTTGGGTGGATATATACATTTTTTAAAATACATAAATAACAAGTAATGAATTCAGCTTTTGTTTTTAAACGTGGTTCTGTTTGAACTGTGCACTAAGCACCCAGATAGATACACCTAAGCAAATCCATGGAAACTCCCCCAGCAAGACTTACTCCCCAAATACATTTTAAAGTGTCTTTTCAAATATGAATCACTGTTCAGTTTTTACAATCAACTGTAACTGAGAAACATGCATTCTAAGAAGCCAAGAATCATGAGTCTTGGAAGCAAGTAGGCCATTGAGCTAGGGAGTATTACAGTACCTAATTTGCAAGTTCCACTTGGCAACAGATCAGCACTTTCCAAGCAGAAAAAGCCCTGGCTTTTTTTTTTTTTTTTTTTTTTTGGACAACGTTCGAATATAGTTGTCAGAGCAGTTGCAGTTGCAGTAATATGAAAACCAGAAATTCCACAGATGATATACCACTCCTTTGTCTCTCCAGAGGTTTTGAACTTTTAAATATATTCAGTTCTGATAACTATGTAACTTACCTGCCTACCATCTCTACTAGTGCTGCAGTGACCAGAAGTCAACTGATAGGTCCCAGTCCAGAGATATGATGGTACCCCAAAGCAGGGCTAGAAATACAGTCAACTCTCACCCTGGTGTGAAGCTGCACTTTCTTCTCAACCTAAGGGAAGATTCATAATGCTGCTGTCCTGCTTTGTACATGACCTCTTTTCTTTTCTATTGTCCTTATTTGTTGCCAAAAACCTGCAGAAAAGACCTGGTTCACATTTGGGTTCTCATAACCCTAAGCCACTAACAACTCTGGAAAATACAGGCAGCATTGCAGCTTGTTGACCATCTTTTTCAGGAAAATCAACATCATTTTTCAACATCAGTGTATATGTATCTACAAATGTAGTATGATCAGGTTTTTCAGGCAAATGTAATAAAGACAAGAGTTCTCGTGAGATCTCCCTCCTCACTAACACTAAATGGAACTGGCCTCAGAGGAAGGAAAAGAACTATCGTAAAACAGTGTCCCTGATCCTAATCCCAGAGACTGTCCCAAAATATATCATGATTGATGATATCAAAAGCAACAGAGAGATCCAGGGTGGATGTATCCTCTCCATCCTGAGACCTCCAAAGGTCATCCATGAGTGCAACCAATGCCCTAACACTAATATAGTTCAGCATGAACCCAACCTGAAAGGGTCCAGATAAACTGCTTCAACCAAGGCCTTGAAACTAAGAGCCCAGCATCCTTTCTACAGTTTTCCTTAAAAAGGGTGAAGGGGAATGCTAATTGTGACTACGAAGAACCTCTGTTAATGGTACAGTTAAGATATGTTCCCAAATATTCCAACAGTGATCACTAAACGATAGTGATTTCCAGAAAAAAAAAGGCATATACATGCTTGTACATTAGGGATAATGGCATACTAAAAAATGATTAACCTAACTACAAGCTTTTTAAAGGACTAGTATCTGGAAAATAGCAAGTAATGGTGGTCTCAGCCCCAAAGGAAGAAGATAGTATGGTAGTATTCCTCCCATCCTTTCCAAGACTGGTGATAGACATGGTGGGGGCAGGAGTGAAGGGAACAAAGCCTTTTTCTGATCCATTGCCTGAAAGCAGAAACTTTTATCCTGCCTAACTGTATGGTAAACTAAAAAGACAGGACATTTTCTCCCTGTATGCTATTTATTCATTAAATTTCTACAGCACTCATTGGGAACATGAGAAATCAATTGGATATGGAAATTAAGCCCACTTGTCCTTTGCTTTTATTTGAATGAGAAAAAACAGAAACCTAGGAATAAAGAAATGGCATGAGTAGAAATGCATTTAACACAGTTCTTCTCTTCATTCATATTTCAAACAGACAACAGGAAGGTGCTGTCAGACTTATAGCAACAGGATCTGAAGCTATTTCATTGGCTATGTTTATTGGAAACCTCAACATATAGGGAATGCCACTGCACATTCCCTATGAACAGGAATATCCATTCATCTATTTCACATATCCACCACTCGATCACTAGCAATGACTGTTTTTTTTTTAAAAAAAAATCAGATATATTATCCAGAGAGGTGTGTATGGAATCTCAATTCTGCAACACTGAATCCCTGTACATTAATGAAATCTATTCTGATGAGAGTAACAGTAGATATGTCTTCCATGTACATTGTCAGGAACAAATTTCATATCTAAAAATATTTTTTCTAAATATGATCCAGTCATCAAATAAAAAGTTAGTACAAATTCAAGTTCTCACGAAGGAAATCAATTGGTTCCCAGTTGATTTCTAACCTGGAGGTGTGCAGGCATCAGCTGGAGATTGTACAAATGTAGAGCGCCTTTTTGTGGGCATTGGAAGAGCCATCTTCTGTTCCTTATGTTTTGCCAATGCAGCTTGCACTGCCTCTGTATGGATGTCTGAGAAATAGAAGCAAATCAGTAAGAAAATAAGGGCATTGCATGATGAGAGCAGAGCTTTTAATCATATGTCTAAAACAGAGGTAATCTTTTACAGCCATTTAGCAAACTGATCACGAAGCCATTTAGCAAGGTTAAGCATACGAGTTATAACAGAACAGAACAACAGAAGCTAAACAAAGTTGTATGATTCAATACCTGATTTTTTTTTAGGTACATCCTACCCAAATTGACATACTGTCTCCGAAAGCTTTGCTGATTTCACAGAATATGAACTTCTGTTCATCAATGGGATAGAATACTTTAAGAGAAACATTTATACTTGCATGCTTTTCTGAAGAAAATTTCATATGACTAAAATGAATTATTAAACGTATTTAATGGGTAAGATTGTGGTTACTGTCAAAGTGCAGAGACTTGTTTCCTTTTAGAAATATTCTTCTTTTCTACAGTTCTTATGCCTCTAACCAGCTGATCCAAAGAACTGAAAATCTTTTCGTATGGGCTGATACTATAAATTCAATGTCTCAAAGGTGCTTTACTGGTTCAGTGGTGAATATAATTTCCCTTCCCATTTCTTGAAACAGGAATTTCTGATGGATCATGAATGGAGTTCTATAGTTTGATGAATGGATGCTCTGACTCTGTCCCCTAATAGTATAATTAACCACTCCAAGAGATCTCTTTGAAAAGTGTAATTAACTTTCTTCCAGTGAAATTCTCAAGTTGTTTTTAACTAGAAGTGTAGTGTTGTATGTAAGTTAAAGCTAAACGTATACAATTTGATTTCTAATTCAACATTTCACACAAATCTGACATAAATATTCTCCACTAATGAAGCTGAATACAGAATAGAGTTAAAGAATACATGAAGAAAAGCATGTTAACACACCTTCACATCTCTTAAAGTTAGATAAAACACAGCTTTTTAGTTGGATAAATCTACAGCTATTTTAACACGACTGGCTGCCTGGTTTCAAAGGCCTAGTACAGTTTTTAAATTCAACAATAATCTGTCAAACAATATGCTCCAGAAGAACGACTTCGGCAAGATGACAGGGACCAAGGTCATAAAGTCTGTAGGAGGTTATGCAAAAATAACAGAATTCATGCTGAATGTGCCATTTACTCAATATGACAAGCACAATAACACAGTGCTAAGATGAAACCAACACAACATGATTCATTCATTCATTCTGGAGCACAATAAGAAGGAACATATGGAAGCAAAAGTTCATCTTATCCAGAAGGATTAAAAAAATACTTGTGCATTCAAAGTCTGATTACATTTGTAGCTGAAAGTGACGTTTTGTGTAATTCATATTGACTGGTAACTGTGAAACAGATTCAAATTCGTATCTAAAGATAAAAAATCCATAATAGCTTGGCTATTAGAATACATTATGTGAAGTACCTAAACTGTGAGAACATCACTGTGACAACTGCAGATTACTCATGTGACAATAACATTAAGAAATCATTTCCTCAATTTTAGGAAATTTCAGGTCCTAAACATGAACAGAATGTATTCAAATCCACTATGGCAAAATCTGGATTTTGTTCAACAATATCAAACATTTTGTACTCTGGTGAAATATCATAAAGACTGCATAAAGGCCTTTTCTCACCTATAATATGAAACTATTGAGAAATCAACTTGTAAATCTGGCACTGTAACAAAGCTGAGATCTCTGTTATAAGTAAAATGTAGTCTTGGCATGGGGCTCTTACATGAAAATATTCATGTGCATCTGCATGTGGTTGGGGACACAAATGTTAACACGCCTATAACAGTGTCATCACACAAATGCTACAATTTATGCACATGCGTCATATATTGGGATGTAACTATGCAGTGTAATTGTTGGAAGACTTCAACACAAAGCTTTTGATATTATTCTGGTTGCTGCAGATATTGTTGGGTATTTTTAAAATTGAGACTAAGGAAATCAGTATTTAGTAAATTATTACTACTAAATAAAATATCTCATAATCCTGAAAGTGTTTTAATCCTGTACAGCATTCAGCTGTATACAATTAAAATGCAATAGGCTTTGTATTAGGATACCATACCAAGCCACAAAGATGACCTTGGAGAAATTTACGAAAACGAAAACATGCTCTAAGCTCAGGAAACAGAGAAAGTGTGAGAAATAAACGGAGAGTATTTTCACCCTAATTCATTGGGGTATAAGCAGGAAAGAGGGGAAAACTCAGGCTTTCAATATTTTGTTAATATATCAACATCATTCCAGTCAAATTTGAAGAGTCTGCTTCTGACCTTGTCTACCTCAGAGGACATATGCTTTTAGCTCATCTCCTAATCAGCAGTGCTGACATACCGTATATGCCAGCGTATTAGGCGACCCAGCGTATAAGACGACCCCCGTCTTTATAGCCGGGCTGCATTCCTAGAACGTCGTCTTATACGCCGGAAATTACCAGTATTTCCGGCGTATAAGACGACCCCCGTCTTTGGCGCCGATTTCAACGCTCGCAGAAGTCATCTTATACGCCAGCATTTACGGTAGATATTAATTTGGATAATTTTAAACATTATTATACACGAACAAAGTACATTCACTATCATTCATAAGCTACCAATGTTTAATGATCCCAGCTGGCCTTCTCTTTTTCCCTCTTGTAGCACCCTCAGTATGTCATAACTAATTTTTCTGTTTATCGTTTAGTCAAAGCTACTAAGATCCATTTGGTCCAGAGTTCATCAGATGATTTTGTGGCTTCCTTACCAGACCGGTAGCGTTCGTCCCTGGCTCCCCCAGAGCGTCCTCGGTGATATTTAGATGAAGATGGTGCTGGAGCTATAGATGGAGTTGGTGTCTGATTGCGGGATTCTTTTTGTAAACCTGTTTCAACCCCTGTGGGAATATTTAAAAAAAAAATACTTTTTGTCAGGAAAGTGAAATGGACCTATCTGGGACAGTGTTAACAAACTCTTCTGGTTTCACTATGTAACCGTGTTTTCATTAAACTTACAAATTGACAGTCAAACAAATGACTTCTTCAAGCAAAATCATACACCAGTGTATGACATTCTTTCATTGAAATAGTTAAGGTCTCTGAAACAACACTTTACGAGAACCCCCTTTGAGTGTGTGTATATAGCAGTGGTTCTCAACCTTTTTAATGCCGCGACCCCCCAACCGGTCGTAAGTCGAGGACTACTCAACCGGTCGTAAGTCGAGGACTACTCAACTGGTGCAGCACCGTTTGCAGAATGGGACTTTTGGTGGGCTCAGCAGGGCAGAGACAGCCTGGACAATTCCTATTGGCTTTTGAAAGCCAATAGAATTAGACTCTATTCAAGAGAGTCTATTCTATTGGCTTTCAAAAGCCAATAGAATAAAAGGGAGTAGCACAGCTAAGGAAAAGGGGGAAAAAATGGCGGACTGCCTTGTTTGGCGACCCCTGTGAAATGGTCATTCGACCCCAAATGGGGTCCCGACCCACAGGTTGAGAACCACTGGTATATAGCCACCAGACTCAGTTGACAGATGGAACTGTAATGAAGTCAGAACAGGTGATGGAGACAAGACACTTCAAAGGACTTAATGAGGCAGCAGTCCAAGAATATTTTCACAACACTGATGGCTCTATGTATATTCACAGATATATATTCCATGTATGCATATATACAATGAGAATTTCTACACTCCTCAGTACGCACAAACCTTTCTTTGCTCTTTTGCTGCTTGTAGTACATTTCATGATATATTCTTTCATCACAGAAAAATAATCAATTTGAGCCAAATATAAATTTGATCAGAGTACCTTAAATGTAATTCCTGATATTCTTTAAGCTAAGCCCAGCAAGCTTCACAAGAATAATAGCATACTAGCACCAAAAGGCACATGACACAATGTTTTTAAACGCAGTACAATGGCTTTGTTTCAGTGCAGTAAAAGAAACAAGGTCATTCATAACTGGAGACCTTTTTAGTAAACAATTGCAACCTGCTATTTTTTTTTTTTTTTTTTTGCAAAGCAGGCTACAAATTGAAAATGCTGGTGGAGGAGGAATATATTATTTCACATAACGCTGTATATCTTGGAAATTTGCTATACCACCATTTTAAACACTGACAAGGCAGTAAAAACTAAGATCTTTTATAAGGATTGTGGGTGATTTTTCGAATCTTAGTTTTTTTTTTATTAGAACCTCAAGATCAAAGCACCACAGCAATCTGCAAAAAGTCAAAGATGGGAGTCAATAATCAGGAATCATTGAACAAATACCAAGCCTCAGAATTAGTTCTCAGTATTAGAAATGAACTGGGTTTACAGTGTTTGATAAACTCAAGTTTCCTGCATGTTGGAAGCTTAATTTAGGTATACAGTACTGGGGGAATAACCGCTGCTGTTGTTAACTAGTGGAATAAGAAATCTTGCTGTTTTATCATAAATTACACCAGTAATTCAACTGTTTATTGTTTTTCCACTCCCACTTTCACAATCTTAATACAGGTAGTCCTCTAGTTATGATGGTTCATTCAGTGACCGTTCAACAGTGCTAAGTGAAGTGACTTAAGACCTGTGTCTGAAGTTACAGCCATTGCAGCTCTCTCCCTGCAGTCACATGATCACAGTTTGGCTCTTGCCAAACTGTGAAGAGATTTAGGATAGCCATGTTCTAGAACAGTGGTTCTCAACCTGTGGGTCGGGACCCCATTTGGAGTCGAATGACCATTTCACGGGGGTCGCCAAACAACGCAGTCCACCATTTTTCCCCCTTTTCCTTAGCTGTGCTACTCCCTTTTATTCTATTGGCTTTTGAAAGCCAATAGAATAGACTCTCTTGAATAGAGTCTAATTCTATTGGCTTTCAAAAGCCAATAGGAATTGTCCAGGCTGTCTCTGCCCTGCTGAGCCCGCCAAAAGTCCCATTCTGCAAACGGTGCTGCACCAGTTGAGTAGTCCTTGACTTGCGACCGGTTGAGTAGTCCTCGACTTACGACCGGTTGGGGGGTCGCGGCATTAAAAAGGTTGAGAACCACTGTTCTAGAATCTCCCAAAGAACAGAATAGATTAGGGTTAGGGTAGATTTAGGTTGTCAACATTCTATCTATACGGTATAAATAAATAGAGAACTGAATTTTGGCAGGATTGTGTTACATTATTCCTGACATATGATCTGAAAATCAAAATGAAAAGATTATAGCACAAACTGGCTATGGGGATCCCAGTGATTAGCAGAATCCTGGGTTCCATGCCCAAAAATCTTGGATGGCACTTAGAAAATCTATGCAATAATACACTTTCCATTTGGCAATTGCAAAAGGCCACACTGTTTGGATTTGCACATATACTATGCTGATACATTATGGCACCCTACATTCTTGGGAAGAATCTGATGGGTAAGAAGTCCAACACATTAAGAACTGACAGTTTTGACTTCCAATTGCTGCGAACAGATGATGATGATGATGACGACGACAACAACAACAACAACAACAACAATAATATTAATACTGAAGAGACCAAGCTGGCCTACAAAAAAAACCAAATGACGAATAGAAAGACAAAGTATTACATGGCCAGTACATTTAAAAAAAAAAACATAGGCAGGCAAAACTGATAATAAAAAGACTTGGCAATGGCTGAGAGCTGGAAAGTTGAAGAAAGAGACATAGGGGCTAATTCTGGCTGCACAAGGCCAAGCCTTAAGAACAAATGCATACAAAACCAAAATGGAAAAGACAGCAAATGCCATCCCAGCAAAGAAGCTGAAGAAATAGTAATCTGCTGCAACAACATTGCACAGATTGACTACAAATAATAACATGACGAAGTAGCAGCAATGGTGCATTAGAATATCTGCAAGAAATATCATTTGCCTACAAACAAAATCAGGTAGGACCACAACATAGGCAAAGTAGTTGAAAATGAAGAAGCTAAACTGCACTGGGACTTTAGAATTCAAACAGACAAGCACCCGCCACATAACATACCAGAGTTAACAACTGTCAATAAGAAAGATTAAAAAAAGTCAGGATAATGGCTATGACACTACCTGGAGACAGCAGAATAGAATAGAAAGAATTGGAGAAAAAAAACATAAAATACAAAAAACAACAATTAGTAGTAGAACAACTGTGGTAATGCAAGCAAAGTTAGTTCCTATAGTAATAGGCACCATACTGTGCCCGAATTGGCCTGAGCAGTCATCTCAGAACACACAAGGTTTAATTTTAACGTGACTAATGGTGTCAAGGTTTTCACTGATTATAGACGAACAACATGTAACTGTACTACACATGGTATCTTATGCTATATTCAGATTTTACTGAGATAGGTAGCCCTTTACTTACAACAGTGTTTCCCAAACTTGACAATTTTAAGGCATATGGACTTCAACTCCCAGAATTCCACAGCCAGCGTTGCTGGCTGTGGAATTCTGGGAGTTGAAGTCCTCATGCCTTAAAATTGTCAAGTTTGGGAAACACTGACTTACAACCACAATTCATACCGGAATTTCCACTGCTAGGTGAGGTGGTCATTAAGGGAGTTACACCCAATTATACAACCTTTTTGCTGCAATTAAGTGTATCGCTCTCATTGTTAAATGAATCACACAGACATTAATGGAATCCAGCTTTCCCCATTGACTTTGTTGTTGGAAGCTGACTGGAAAGGTCACAAATGGTGATCATGTGACCCTGGAATACTACAACTGTTGTACATACATGCTGGTTGCCAAGTGCCCAAATTCTGATCACGTGACTGCAAGGATGCTGAAATAGTCCTAAATATGAGGGCAGGTTGTAAGTCAAGGAATTACATCTTTGCCTATTGTTGTTGTTAATTACGAAGTCGTGTCTGACCCATCGCGACCCCATGGACAATGTTCCTCCAGGTCTTCCTGTCCTCTACCATCTTCTGGAGTCCATTTAAGTTCTTTGCCTATATCCCCATATAATTACCTAAGGCCTATCAGTCAATGAACGTAACCCTGTTAATTATAGTTTTTTCCCACTGTCATTACAGTTGCTAATTAGCAGTTATATTGCTAACAGTTAAACATTGCTTGAAAAGAAAAGAAATTTTAAAGAGAGATCAAACTGCTTTATGTAGGTAAATAATATGGTTCTAAAATTGACTGGAAATCCCCAAAGAATAAAACATTTTATTTGTAGCATACCAATTATATTGCTTTTAATGGGAAGCTAGAATGAGGAAATTATAGGGGGACTATCAAAGCCTAGGAGAGCAGACGTATTCATTTCAGCTTGAATTGTTCATTTTTATATAGCTTAGTTTTACATTCATTCCAAAAGGACCACGTTTTTAAATACAAAATATTTGAAAGATATTAAATCTTTGCTGGCAGGGCGAATGGCATTTTCAAGATTTGCTAGAAAACAAAACAAGGAAACATAGATACGGCAGGATAAAAATAAATAAAAGTTGGAAGTCAGCAAAATGGGACCCACAAATGTACGCCTATAGCAAATCCAATTATCTTTTAAAAAAAATTTTTTTAAATTTTTTAAAACATTATTAAAATGTTTAAAACTGTAAAGAAATCAAATCTGGTGTTCTCATACGGAATGAGATTTTTGGTTCTTTTAATTTAAACCTTTTAATACAACCCTAATTACTATAGGGCTAATAATACTATACAAAATTGTGAACATTTCAATATCTATATGAAACCACTGTTGGGATCATCCATCACCATGGGTTGAACTATCTACGGTATGCTATTGATACCCAACTCTATATTTCCACTCTTGGTGACCCAAGTGATGCTGTGGCTACCCTCTTGCAGTGCCTGGAGACTGTGGGGGCCTGGATGAGGGACAACAGGCTTTGACTGAACCTTGGCAAGACCGAATTGCTTTCTGTACATGGGATCCGGGGACTTTGTCATCTTTGACTCTGGATGGGGTGGCATTGCCCCAGACAAATCCAGTCCGCAACTTGGGGGTTCTCCTGGATTCACGATTCCAGCTTGAGGAGCAGGTAGCAGTCACAGCTAGGAGAGCCTTTGCACAACTTCGTGTTGTGTGCCAGTTGCGGCCTTTCCTGGATCAGGATTCCCTGCCCATTCAGTCATTGTGGTCCTAATCATCTCACAGTTGCACTATTGTAATGAGTTCTAATGGTTGGTTTTACCTTATTTATGTTTTAATATAGGTAGCTACGTAGGTAGGCAGGTAGGCAGGCAGACAGACAAACAGATTTTTATGACTGTTTAAGCTGCACAAGATTATTCTGCAATAAGAAAGGCGACCAATAAATTTTATAAATAAATAAAATGTTGGACATTTTCTATTATACAAATACGTATGTAGCATTCTTCACAATTTTTTCAGTATCCTCCAGAATGACAAAAAATCAAAATATAATTTGCATTGCTTTATCTATATATACAATTTTATTTTCAATCAATTTTTAGTTAAGATATGGAGACAGTCCAGACCAGGGGTGTCAAACTCAATTTCACTGAGGGCCGCATCAGCACTGCAGTTGCCGGGGTGTGTGTGTGTGTGTGGCCAGAGTGGGTGCAGCCTACTGGGTGGGCGTGGATGAAGTGGGTGCAGCCTACTGGGTGGGCGTGGCCAGTTCTACATCATTCGCATCAAGGGTGCCTATGGGGGGCCTGGGCAAGAGTGGGACAGATCTGAGGGTCTCTGGCAGAAGGGGGTGGGACCGGGGCAAGTGCCAAGGCATGATCCACTGGGGCAAATGTTAAGATGGCCACCACAAAATTGTACATTGGCTCCTGGCTGGCCAGGGCCAAGGCAGCAGGGGACGTTCCCTTACTGTTTCCAGGATAGCTTCGCAGGCCACATGAAACCATTTCGCAGGCAGCATCCGACCCCCGGGCCTTGTGTTTGACATGTCTGGTCCAGACCATTAAAGTAATTCCAATTAAACCAAATTAAACATCACAGAAGTTAAGAAAAGGTTAAGACATGAAGATTCTTACATCCATAATATCTACTTTTATAATCACTATTAATTCCACTTCAGTATTATTTTTGAAGAAACACCATAAAATAGATTCTATTAAGTATATTCTAAAGAAAATATGAGCAATAGATTATCTTGACAGCAATAAGCAAGACATACAAATTGCTTTCCTTTTCAGAGGATGATATTTATCTTTAGCACACTGGGTTATTATTATCATTGTCTGATTAAGTATGCCTGTGATCTTGTATTGCCACCCAATTATCATGAGTTGTTTATATGTTTTAATTCTTAGAGTTCATTACAGTTAATTCTTGTAGAAATGTCAATAGTCAAACAGTACAAAAATCTATTCCTGACTTTAAAGTCTTTTATTTGATCAAAAGAAAAGCTACAACATTATCTAGTTTAGATAATATTATAATAATTATTGTTGTTGTCAAGTGCTAGATGTTGAGGCTAGATTTGGCGTTTTATTCACCAAGTCCTAGTTGGCAGATATTATTTTTATGATGTTAAAGGCATCGTCGCAGGATGTAAGCTGTTCCAAGTACTGTAAAGCTGCCTTTGCAATTGACTGATGTGTCAGTGCTAATGTTGTTCAAGTGGTGTCAGATGCCACTCAAGGCACCTATTACTACTGACATTATTTTTGCTTTCTTTTGCTACATTTATTCTACTTCTATTTGTAGGTCTTTGTATTTTGTTATTTGTCTCTAGTTCTTTCTCTTCTATTCTCTTCTACTTTGCTGACTCCAGGTATGCAATGTCCACTATCCAGATGACATCATCATCATCATCATCTACACAGCAATATGAAATCATAGCTGCCAGTTCTTTAGCTGGTTTTGGCCTTCATATGATTTGAGTACGTCCCAAGAATCTAGAATGTTGTAATGAATCGGCATAGTATATGTACAATATGTAACTGACAGATGGAATTTTTGACAATGCACAGATTTCCTAAGTGCTGTCCAAGGTTTCTGGGTATGGCACCCAAGGTGTCGATAACCACTGGGACCACAACAAGTCATTTATGCTATAATCTTTTGATATTTTGTAATTATCTCCAGTTCTTTGTCTTCTATTTTACTATTTCCTGGTATTGCCACAACAATTATCCACACTTTTTCTGGCTCATATTTAACTGATTCTCCACTAGAACTCCGAGATCCCTCTCACAGTTACTACTATTGAGCAAGGTGCCATCTAAAGTATACCTGGGCATTTGGTTTTTCTTGCCTAAATATAGAACCTTACTTTTTTCACCATTGAATTTCATTTTGTTAGATAGCGCTCAGTGTTCAAGTCTGTCCAGATCCTCCTGTATCATAAGCCTGTCTTTTGGAGTGTTAGCTATTCCTGCCAGCTTGGTGTCGTCTGCAAATTTGATGAGTTCGCCATCTATCCCCTCGTCCAGATCGTTGATGAAGATGTTGAAAAACACCAGGCCCAGAACAGAGCCCTGGGGCACCCCACTATACACTTCCCTCCATGTAGATGCAGTTCCATTGAGGACCACATGCTGAGTATGTCGAGTCAGCCAGCTACTGGTGATGCTGTTTAACCCACATTTTTCTATCATATCAAGTAGTAGGTTGTGGTCTACTTTATCAAATGCCTTACTGAAGTCCAAGTAAATTATTTCCACAGCATTCCTCTGGTCCATTAATTTTGTCACCTGGTCAAAGAATGAAATAAATAAGATTTGTCTGGCATATCTGTTTTTGACAAACTCATGTTGGCTTTTGGTAATCACTTTGTTTGCCTCTAGGTGTTCGCTGATTCGTTGCTTGATTATCTTTTCCAGAATCTTCCCAGGCATTGAGATCAGGCTGATAGGTCTGTAATTCCCTGGATCCATTTTTCCCCTTTTTTGAAGATGGGAACTATATCAGCTCTTTTCCAGTCCTCTGGTAGTTCCCCAGTGCTCCAGGATCTTTCAAAGAAAGAAATATAGTTCAGTGGTTCTGCGATCACATCTGTTAGTTCCTTGAGAACCTTGGGGTGTAATCCATCTGGTCCTGGTGATTTGAACTCGTCTAGGGTGGACAGGTGCTCACTTACCATTTTCTTCCCTATCTTAACTTGTGTTTCTAATCTGTTTTTTACAGTACTGTTTTTAATAGGTTGGACTATTTTTTTCCCTTTGTGTAAAGAAAGTCAGAAATCTGCTTCCACTGAAATAAAATGAATAGCATCATGAATATATCCCAGCTCAATATGAGCTATCTCATATTTCCAGGTAGACATTAAAAAACATGGATGACAGAACCCTGTGACTGCAAGGAACAGAGCAGCTGTATTCCAGCATCACCTTAACATGACCACCTTGGATGAGTTTTCTTCAGAAGAGGTGGAAACAAGTTGGAAATCTGGTCTATGAGATACCATCTAGCTCTGAGATTTTGGGCAAACCATCTTCCCCTGCTTTTGATTTTCCATCTCTAGACTGTGATTCCACAACAGCCTTCAAACAACCACCACATTAAGAGTTAAGAAACAAACAAATCACGTGTTGTATTAAACAGAAACAATAGCTAACATGCCAGTAATATTTCTGTACCTTATTTTTATAACACTGAGGTCAATATCATGGCAGAAATACAATACAATGCAAATTAACTATGATCACCTCAATGGCATCTTGTATATATATTCTCTGCAAAATTGCAGGAACGTCTTGACTGCCATCAATGATATCAAACTAGACTTCCGGTTCCAGTTTGCGGTGTCTCTAGTCGCACGGGGAGACTTCTCGTCGGCTAGCTTTCCCTCCACCGGCAGACCCTTATGTGGGTCCAAAGTTGCCCTGGAGGGTGCGACTTCTGTCGAGGAGGCTCTGCTCGGTTGCTGAGAAGCGGCGGCTCCCTCAGCTGTCTGAGCCATCTCTGAGGGCCGACGGAGGAGAAGATCAGCCAGTAAAATGGCCGATCACCCTGCTGCTTCAAACCGCAAGTCAAAGAACATCTAAACTGTAAGAACCCCCGTGGTGAATCCGGGTGAGACTTTTCTTTGTTATTCTCTCTATTCTATTTTGTTTTTGCTACCTGAAAGAGCCTTTTTGGAATTACTCCCCTGGCTTGAAAAGACAGCTTCTACATTTTGAGGGGAAGAAAGGCGTTCTATAAAAATAGAACAAAATTTTAAAGATTATATTTACTTTTATATTTTTTGGAGTATAGAAAAAAAATTCTGTTTGTTTCCTCTTTTTCTAAGAACTGTACTATCATCCTATGCTAGAAGATTATTTCTTTTTCACATTATACTTTAAAAGATAGAAAAAGGGAAATGGCATTTGGAAAAGACCTTTTTTAACTTACTAGTGGCAAAAATTTAATACTGCAGTCTCTGGTTACTTGGTTTGAAGATAGCTGACCTTCAAAATACTTTTGAAGAGGAAAGATAAGCTGGGTAACTGTGGGAACTGTGGGGATGGATATTGCCTAAATTATATTAAATATAGCCTCCACAAAAGAAAAAAGAGACTCTTTTTAATTACTATCAAAATGGAGAAACCTCAGTCACATTTAAACTGTACACTTATATTGGAAAAGATCTATGAGGCTACTGCAGAAATATGTGCTACAATGAAAAAGTTTACTACAGAACTAAGATCTAGGGATTTCACTTCAAATGTTCAAATGGTTGTCCAGGCTATATCTGACTATGGTATAAATCAAAATATATTAGAAGAGGAATCAACAGAGATAAAAGAGGAACTTATTCTATCTTACAAACCTTCCATCTGCAATTTTGAGGAACAGAAGAAGCAAAGACTGAGATTTCAAACTACAAAGCAACGACGCGTCAAGGAGGAGAGCATCTGCAACTTAGAGGAACTGAAGAAGCAAAGACTGAGACTTCAAACTACAAAGCAACGACCCTTCAAGGAGGAGAGATACAGACGTCTAATGCAGAGGATGGGATTGCTATTATTGCAAAGGCTACTGCAAGCAACAAAGACAGATCTACTGGCTGAAAGGGAAGCGTCCCTATGGAAACCTTCTTGGCACAGGAAAAAAGCCAGAATTAGACTGAAAAGAGAAATTTAAAATTGTGTAATGGATTTAAAGGCAATTTTTGATTTATGGTTTGTTTTAAGGATTATGATTTAGAGTTAGAAGCAAGAAAAAATATAAACATATATATATATATATGAGGGTGATTTTTAGAAAAGATATTTTAAATAGATTAAGAATACTTTTTGGAATAACAGATTTATTTTGATGAAAATTATGTATTGGAATTGAAAAAATGTTGATTTTTTAGATTGGGATGGTTTTAATAATTAATGGAGTGTTTTAACTTAGATTTTTTTTGTACAATAACATAGATGTGATAAGGTATGATAATCAATTTGATGAAATTTGAAGTTTCTGTAATGAATTGAAGTAAATTAACATTATTTTTTAATTAAGATAGCTATTGTGTAATGAAAAATGAAATAAATGAGATTGGTGATAAAAGGAGGGATGAGAGAAATTAAGAACTAGAATATATCTGGAAGGGATACCTGAATTGATAACTTGTTGATTTAAAGTGAAATTTGATTTTGGCAATTGTAAACTGATAAAGTTTTAAAACAGGTTTAGTAGTAATAGAAATTTAATTTAGAAATGGAATATTTTAAACGTAATATGTTATTTGAAGAAAATAGAGAGGAGACAGTGAATGTATTGAGTTGAGTTGTTTATTTATGTTTTTACTTTGGAATGTCTGATTAGCCAAACACCAAGGTGTGTCCTGAGTACTTTTTCTTAAAAATTAAAAAACTAATAAAATATTTTCAAAAAAAATGATATCAAACTAAGTCAGTATTAGCAGCTTTTGTTATCAAGTAAAACTATATAGAAATGTGCATTGTTAAAGCCAAGGAACTTGAATTGTGGAGTATCAACAAATACGTCTCTTCCTTAAATTAATAGCAGGAAGAGGTAAGAGATTATCAAATTTTCTTTTTCTAAATGAACATTAAAAATATTAACCAATCTACCTATACCAGTGGTGGTGAACCTATGGCACACGTGCCAGAGGCGGCACTCAGAGCCCTCTCTGTGGGCTCTGAACTGCTGGTGGCAGGCTGCGGAGCCTCCGAGTGTGCTGGTTGAGGGGCCGACAGGCTGTGGCTGCTGACGGACACTATCGGCCCCCATGCGCTCGCTGGCCTCTGTGTGCAGGGGCTGATGGTGTCAGGCAGCAGTTGCCCCGGCCCCTGCCTTGCCTTGCCCTGAGATAATGGCACCCCCACCCTGCCTTGCCTCACCCCACAGGACGAGCCTCCTACCCACCACCCCACCTGCCAGAGATCCCTGGATTTCCCCCAACCCTACCTGGACCCAACAGGCGTCCCTCCCCATGAGCAACATCAAGCTGACCACGCCCACCTTGGCCACACCCATCCAGTCTGCCATTACCACCACAGCCATGCCCACCCAGTGGGCCACGCCCACCTGGCACCCAGTAATAAATAAGTGGGTTGGGGTTGCATTTTAGGCACTCGGTCTCTAAAAGGTTCACCATCACTGACCTATACATATTAACACCCAAACTGAAAAATTCATGTTTCGTATGATTAAAAATTAGTTAAAATGCAAAAATGATTATCAAGCTCCCAGTCTTTTAAAAAGTATCCAAAAACACTTGTCTCACTTTGTTTTTGTTACCTGGTCAAAAGATTGCACGCATGTCACTGCTGCACCTTAATTTTAAATATAATTTGTTTAAACAAATCAACAAAATCAATAGAACTTGTATCTCTTTAATTATCCAGAAGGCCGAGTCTTTGTCTAATCTACAATTCAGAAGCATAATATAACTAGATAGAAAACTAGCAAGCAAGAAACTCAGTTACTTTATTTTCATATCTGAAACAACACTAAGCATCCATTTGAAGCTCACATAAATAAATACAACAGAGAGACTCTTGCCTCTAAATGAAACTAATTTCCAAACACATTTAAGACCCATTTCATATCATACATTGGCACTGTCTTCCCTCTAAATGCTTTGCATGTTGTAAGAATGCCAACATATTCATCTTCCTAAGCATTAAGCAACAAACATTTTGACCATTATTAATTATCCACAGATTTAACAATACTCTTAAGTATTTTAATAGCTACAAGTTGTTATTTAGAAAAACAAAGACAATTAAATCCATTGGGATTTTATAACTGGCACTAAGCTGCTTGCTTTCCAGATATACTGGAATTAGAATAGCAACTATTTCCAAACTTATTGAAGTGATGGCTAGAGATGGTGTAGGTTACCTCAGCCTCAACTCTTCTCAAAAGCATCAACTTGGACAAGACTGAATCTAGGATCGGGGTATTTCTAGACTCAAGGCTGATGACTCTCTTCTTAGCCTGCTACAATCAAAATACCTAGAATCAGAGAGATTTACAGGAATTCTGGGAAAACAAAACTTTTAAAAAGGTGATTTTGTAAATACTGGCCCTGATCTAGCTGGCAACATTAATAACCACATGTCTTGTTTTCATGCCAACCAGGGAAAGGGAGATATATTTTTACTGAGCAGACAGACTACTTTTAAAATTATAAGAGATTTGTACTGTAGTTTTAGAACAGTGTTTCTCAACCTTGACAATTTTAAGGCATGTGGACTTCAACTCCCAGAATTCCACAGCCAGCAATGCTGGCTGTGGAATTCTGGGAGTTGAAGTCCACATGCCTTAAAATTGTCAAGGTTGAGAAACACTGTTTTAGAGAGAGCTAATGGTGAATGGAAAATGTTAGTTTTTTTCAGGGGTGGTCTACTCTGAGATAGGATTAACCATGTTGTGCATTATTATTTCATAAAGAAAAGATTAGCTCTTTTGTTGTTTTGGAGGAATGGGCACCAAGGGGTTTTCATTAAAGTAGATAAAGATATAGATGTGGCAGATAAGATAACTACTGCTGCCATGAATTAACGCAGGCAGTAGCCATTTGGTATTTGCATTCCTGAATGCTATGTTATATGTGTGTAATGTTATGTAACTCATTAATGCGTTCTTGAAACATTATCTCTGAACCCTGAGATGTTTAGGTACAAATATTCCTTTCTTGGGCAAACTAATAGGATGGTAGTCAGAAAACTGGGGAATCACATTTTAATTTGGCTTTATATCAGCGCCAAATAATCTCAGCTATCTCAGGATAGCCCTTACAGTCCCCACATGAATCTCAAAACAGCTTTGGCACCATTGAAAAAGCAGCCCTGGGCTAGGAGGCAAAGGCAAAGTACTGCAGAAGCACCTGAAAATGTTTCGGAAATAGCAGCTCCTGCAGAATGCAGCTACCTGATTATTACATAAGGCAAAAAAGTGGTCTTTGTCATGCCTCCATTAATTTGCACTCCTCCTCCAATTATATGCTAGTATAATTTTTGCTGCCCTGATGACCAGGCCTCTAATTTGCCTCAAGAGAGCAAATGGCCATAATTGGCAGCATTCCAAAATATATAGGGAATAAAGAAAATGGCACTACTGCCCTCTCAAGAGACATCCATGGGAAACAGCTGAAGCAGCAGAAAACCTATAATGTACTCATTTGGGGCAGAACTAGCAATACATTTCTGGTATAAGTCAATGAATAGCCCCTTCCCCTCTCCCCCCCTTTTTAAACTAACATGTAGGATTATCTTTTTTATAGATCACTGAATATGTGTTCATTAACAGGTGTATACCAGAATACTCTTATATGTGTATATAATAGCCTAGGTAACATTGGAACAGCATAATGCAAGTAAAAACATCCTTAAAAATCCAATTTCTGTTTTTCCCCCCCTAAAGCCTAGTCAAATTGGTCATGGAAGGAAATGCCCAGGGACCTAAGGGGAAAGGGAAGGTCTGAATCAGCTTTAACTGGCCAAAAGTTGCTCAGAAGATATAAACCCTGACCTAATCATCAATAAGAACATGAATGATACTTTATAGACTGTTCATGCAACAAAACTGTCAGAAGACAAAACAGCTAAGAAATAAGTTTCAAACTGAAACAGCTAAGGAAAAAATTAGACTACATACATATTGAGCAGGGGATAAGCCAACTAGATGGTGTCCTAAGGACATGGTCTCTAAGAAAAATTACTGTGTTAACTTTGTACTGTGGTTAGGGGAACATGAGAAGAGATCTAAATAGGATAACATCCTACAAAGTAGCTTCCTGGTTGCCCATGAACTCTCAAGATCACTTCAAAATTTTGGTTGCCCTAACATCCAATTTTAGTCAATCTGTAAGTTAAAATAGCTTGGTAGACTTCTTTAATGTTGCAAGTTATAGGCGTGGATAACAGTGGCTTTGACTGTGGACTTCTTCTAGCAGCTGAATACTCAGTTCTAAGCCCAAGTGACAGACCGAATTTCTGCTGTTCTAATGTGTTTTTCTGTTTGTTTGTTTGTTTGTTTGTTGGAGTGTATCTTTTGAACTTGCATTGTGCCTTTTCTTTGGCATATTAATGATGACAAATGGAATAAATAAATTAATGAAGCTGGAAATCATTTATTTTTCCAGTGTTGAAACACTTCAGTTTTTTTATTGGAAAAATAATCTCTAGAAGGGACATTTAAGCTCCACAACAAGCAAAAAGTGCATTTATGAAGGAACAAATCAACCTGTAAAAACAGGGATATGATAAAAATGACTTAGGAAAACAAGCAGACAGACTCTATTGGCAATACCCAATAAAAGTCTCTTGGAGAAAGTATAAACAAATACACCTGGGTAAGAAACAGGTTACATTAAATTATTCCTTGGATTAAACAGCCTGCTCTATGTGACTACTTAGTAAAAGCATACACCTGCTGATGATTAAAACAACTAAAACAAGTGTCCATCTCCATGTAGGGTAGCAAGTAATGAACTAGATAATTCAGAGAGTTGAAAGTCTGTAATATGATTTTTATGCTGACTAAAATAAAAACAGCCAACACCTATTTCAAAATTTGGCTGTGTTAACAAGGTTGGCTATTTGTTTGCCACCTTCTCTCTCCACCCTGAACCCTAGGATCATAACTTTGTCTGGGCTTGCTGTAGATGAGTCAATACACTTTTAAAATAAATTTTCCATGAGATTTATCACACCCAGTCTAGATCAAGGCATGTGGGTATCTTGCCCTTAGCACAGTCAATAGCTAGCACAGATTGTTCTATTTCAAAACCTGTAAGGCAGACATGTCAAACTCATGACGTCACATGACATTGCGCAACATATCAGGACGGTTTTGCCATTGCCGGCAATGGGGTGGGCGCGGCTTCCAGATGACGCGTCTGGCCTGCGGGCCGGCAGTTTGACACCCCTGCTGTAGGTAATAAATCCATGCACACTACAATATTTCTCCTCACAGATATTTGTCAATTACAGCGATTGCATACACCTCAGTAGCAGAACTATTTTCATAAAGACAGGCAGCATGCAAAACTGTGTTTTTATAGAGATTTTCTTTCTATACACCATAAAGGCATATAGCAGGCTTATTTGACTATACCAGTGGTAGGCAACCTTGGCTCTTTTATGACTTGTGGACTTCAACTCCCAGAATTCCTGAGCCAACATGGCTCAGCGTGGAAACCTCTCCCTTTCCCCTCAGCATGGCTGGCTCAGGAATTCTGGGAGTTGAAGTCCACGAGTCATAAAAGAGTCAAGGTTGCCTACCCCTGGACTATACAATAAACTAAATAGCAAGTAAATAACCTTCAAACATTAGTAGATTAATTATCAAAAACCAAAGAATTAAAATTCCATATAAAATGAGAAACTGGAAGAATTTCTGTCACAACAAGCCTCTGGCTGTGTTCTCTATCTGCTCTTTTAGCATGAACCACTAACGCATCCAATGCCAATATTATTCCTTTTCTGGTGCTAGAGGACAGACTAGAATTTCTGTAAAAATTCTTTTAATGTAAGCCATACAATAAACTAGATTTGTCATTTAGTCGTGCTTCCAGTCTGGTTTACCCAGGAGGGCTGACATCAATCTTGCAATCTGAAGGTACAAACACCCTGTCACCACTTTTAACTGTCTGATCAATTGGAGGGGGGTCCTTTCAAAGTTTCTTTCTCTGACCATGAGTGACTGCAGGCTCTTCCCTCTCTTTGTTCCACAGACAGCATCTCTTTCCTCTCTCTCAATCCTCTTCTATTTCATGAGAGATTCCTAAGGCAAGGGTGCACCAAAACTTTCTGTCAATTAATAGCAATGAAACTATTCTCCTTCCAGCTGCACAAAGAAGCCAAGAGGCAGAGAACATCCTAGAGATATCTGATCAACTTAACCGGAGGTCAGACATAAAAAGTAATCCCTTGGTAAAAAGATGATACAAGGTCCCTAGACTTGAGCATACCTGAGTAACTCTTTCTGCAAAAATTGCAATGATTGATCACAGCAACCAGGTGGAAACTCTTTATACCAGACATGTCAAACTCGCGATGTCACATGATGTCGCACAAGGTATCGGAGCTTTTTCGCCATTGCCGGCAATGGGGTGGGCGTGGTTTCCAGATGATGCGTCCGGCCCATGGGCTGGCAGTTTGACACCCCTGCTTTATACTGATCCTTCTCAAAAGGGAATTAGCCATCCAACTATGGCTATGGGACAATAACTTGCTAATAGAAAAGGCCCAAATGAGGGCATATACATGAAACTGGTCAGATTCAGTTTTTCTCCAATTGCACTCTATGCAAAATTTCTGTTGCTTCATTTCCCAGAAACTTTCTGTAAACTAAGGATCTACCCGGGATTGATCAACAGGAAGAGGCTGATTTGGGATGACTTCATCAAGAACCCAAGTCATTTCACACTGACAACAGTGAATCAGACCCTCACCAGGTTCACTAGCTTCACCCACCAGATCATCTCATATTCCAGAAACCATCCAAATCCATGTGGTACCTCGGGTGGATCACTCAAAAGGTTCCAGCTCTACAGAGTCACAGATAACTATCAATCGAATCTGGACCAAGAAATGATTGAGTCATGACAGAAGTGTGATGGTAATTCTCTTCACATTTAGATCTGATATTCTGAAGCAAAGTTCTAATATGCCAGTCTATGTATGTTGATGCTAAGGTTCCCAGATTTAACCCCTGATTGCCTGGGCCCAACTGAAAACAGGGCCTGTCAAATGGAGGTCCCCAATACCAATAGAAAGATCTCCAATCTAGAAACCCACATCGCTATCCTGATGGACACTGGATACTTAGCACACCAATAGCATCCCTAGCTTGTATCTATGGCCCAGCTAAACACAAAAGCACTCACACCCATTGCAGGAACAATGATGACCAGAGATAAGATCTCTAGATAGTAGTTCAGCACACAGACATAAACTGTAGTCCTGGCCTTGAGACTGATGTAGGAGATAAAACCTAGGTCTTGTTAACAAATGCCAGGTCCACCATAACATCATGTAAACATATCTTTTAAGGCTAGGAGCACCAATAATCTGGCCATAGCTAATATTCCTACACATATTATTTCTTAGAAATTTAACTTTACTTAAATTCAGGGATGGTATAAAATTATAGCCTTTGGTACCATTCTTAAAAGGGTTCAAAATAAAAAAAGCAAGGAAAACACGCAAAGCATGGCTTTTGGAATAATTTCTAGCCCTTCTACCAGCAGTGCCCCAAAAGGCATAGTTAACTTTTGCATAGTTAAATAACAAAAACACCTCTCTGTGTGTGTTTACACTTTCTCCCCAGGTCTAATAGGGTGAAGTCATATGCTGCTTCTGTGAAATTCCAAACTATTAACCACCTGCCCCTCCCACAGGGATGCACCAGATAACTTTCTTTGAAGATTTTTTTTTCTTCCATAGTCCTAATTTTAGCCCATTTTTAGACTTATCAAATTTAGGCCCATTCTATTTTGGCCTTAGACCCATTGGTCATTGTTTCAGAGATATTTCCTTACTTTAACAGAGAAACAGAATGACTATGGGCAAAAAAGCAATGGAAGCACGATTCTGACTTTCTGCTGCCTCTCCCATCGACTTTCCTTGTAGAAAGCTGACTGGTAGCATTGGAAATGACAATCACATGACCACGTCTGACCATAGTAGCACTGAAGCAGCCACAACTTTGCCAAATTTCAACTCTACAGGACCCATGGGTCTCTGGGTTTTGGACGCATTCTATAGGTAAACGTATCTGAAGTACATTGATTAAAAAATTGTTACCCATTTCATCCAACTGAAAGTTACAAACAATCAAATAGACATGAGAGTTTTAGTAGTATATAAATAGTTTCTATGGATGGATAGGTAGGGTCTTGAGTTCCTTTACATGTTTTCTTTACATTTTGGGATGTGTAATAAAAATAAGTGGCAATTAAAGTTATATTACTTTTGAGTCAATCCACTCAAGAAAAAGGTAAATTAGCAATGATATAGAATGTCCCGAGAGATTAGACATTGTTACAGGGAACATTCAAACGGGTAATAGGAAAAAAAAGAAATCTTTTTTGCATAGAGAACGTTGTGTGTTTTGCACATTATTTTATCATGGTTAGTTGGTTTCTGAATCACTGGTGCGTGTTTTGCCTAAAACATATTTTACATAACTGAACCTCAGGTTTGAAATAATTTTTAATTTTGGAATGGAGATTATATCACAGTCTTATATTTAAGCTCATATGGAAGTTTTTTTTTATTTTTTTAAGTTCAATGTCACATAAATATCAAAGCAACCATTTTATAATTAGTCCACTGTTCCTTGCGTGGTAGCCATTTTATGAGTCCACCAGGCTAATCACATTAGGAAGCTTTCAAACTGCTACTAATTGCAAATTAGAGAGTAATAATTATGAAATTCACTCATGTTCAGATCTAGCCTACTTTGACTTGTATTACTACCATATATAGAGCTAATTGGAGCTTCAGTCTCCAGTAGGTGCCAGGTATTTTCCTTAATATACTGACAATAAGCAATATATTCAATTGTTTTTTTCCAACAGTTTATTCAAAAATCTAAAAACAACTGAATGCAGCATTGCTTCCCTTTTCTCTGAACCTAAAGCAAGGGCATTTATTTTTGCTGGCAGCCAATACACCTGAACAGGATAATGACTCATAAATTGGCTCTTTGTTCAAATACTGTTTGCACCTTTAACGACATAAAAGGGCTAAGCAAGATTTTGAGATCTGAGGTAGAAAGCGGGATGGCCTTGTATTTACAGTAAAGTACACGATATTTGATACTCCACTGTTCTCTGATAGAGCAAACTGGAGTCAATTAAACCTAGCAGATGTTAGGTGACTATGTTTATTATTCTCTTTAGAATAATCTGGCTTGATCTGCAGTTTCTACCAGCAGGAAACTTTAGATATGCTTGGGCAAGATAGTGGTAAGATTTTTTTAGCAAAGAATTCATTGGTCTACTGCAGGGGTGTCAAACTCAATTTCATTAAGGGCCGTATCAGCATTTTTGTTTGCCCTCGGGGGGTGGGTGGGTGTGGCCAGGGTGGGTGCGGCCTACATCGTTCACGTCGAGGGTGCCTGTGGAGGCCTGGGCAGGACAGATCTAAAGGTCTCTGGCAGAAGGTGGTGGGACCGGGGCAAGCGCCAAGGCATGCTCCATTTCTTCATTCCTCACAAAGGATGACACCTCTCCAGCATGCACCCAGGGGCGGGGCTGACACAGCAGGGGCTGGTTCCTTGCTGTTTCTAGATGGCCTTGTGGAGCTAAGACTGAATGTGTTTCAACATAGATAGCCACCACAAAATTGTACATTAGCTCCCGGCTGGCCTGGGCCAGGGCTGAGGCAGCAGGGGCCATTCCCTCACTGTTTCCAGGATGGCTTCGCAGGCCACACGAAACCATTTTGTGGGTCGCATCCAGCCCCCGGGCCTTGTGTTTGACATGTCTGGTCTACTGGAAGTTTAATGGTCATTAGACTTTGAAGAAATCTGAAGCTTCATAAATAAAATGGCTGATAAAGTGAAGGGAGACACAAAACAATGTGTGTTCACAAAGAAATAGGTTCAGAAGGGCATGGTGAAAATAAGAACTCAAACAATATGCATAAAAATGCAACAAGACTGTTCCATAATTGCTATTTATTCAATAGCAAAGAAAGGTTCCTTTATAATAGAGGTAGACAACCTGTGCTATTTACACATTGCTGAACCGCAGATCTTAGCAACCATTATCAATGGCTAAGCAAACTGGAACAGCTGGGAGATGTGGTTTAGAAACATCTGGAGAGTAAGAAGCTACCCTCCCCTTACCATCTTGTAAGTTATGAACATTGGTATCCATTTTCTAGCAGCAGGTACAATACAACAATGTCTCAAGTCTCTGTGTGCAGGCCTTTGAATTCTATGGTCTTTATTTCACAAAAAGAACAATGATTCAAAGATAGCCATATAACTTATCCTTAAAAAAATATCATGGGTAAATAGTACCCTTCATTTTCACCATGTATGATGTTTTGGGTGCAAAACTTACCAGCTCTCTCTTACAAGCATGTATTATATACATAAGAGGAATGAATCTACTAAGATGCATGAAGTGTATATCTGAAAGGCATTCATTTGATATTTAGGATCATCAAAAACAATTTTTTGTTGTCTTCTTGTGCGTGGGATCATTTTATTTTGGAATTATTACTAAGTCATGCACATTGGATTCCTTTGAGATTGCTGTAATTTCAGAAAGTAAAACACGCACACACAATTCAGTGACATTAGCTTGCAGGTTGATTCACCTGCTGTTGAAAAAAGAGAAAAATAAATAAATAAACCTTAATTTGGATTCCCGAAGTATGGAAGGAGTGAGCAGGGGGGAAAAAAAGATGAATAGTTTCATTATATCAAAGGCCAACTTTTCTAAATTATATTTATTGTTAAAAGCCCGGTTATCTCAGGAGCAAATATCAAAACTACTTTCATCAGTAAAATAATTTTAAACAGAATAAGATGCTATCCACAGAATTGTATTTTTCTATTTTTTACAAAACACTAAAGCAGTATTTCTACATTCTACCACTAAGGGGCACAGTTGCAAACCAAGGTATAAACTTGCACCAGCAAATCCAATTAAAAAGATTCTGAACAGCATCTTGCCAAGTTGCAACCAGAAAATAGCTTCCTAGAAGCAACCACGATAGCCATGGTTCCTGCTCACACTTTAAGACATCATTATCTGCTACAGAAGGCTATTTAACACAAGTTTATCAGTTCTAGGTTTATAATTAATAAAGTGCTATTTTGTGTAAAAAAAAGGGCATCAAAAGCAGTACTATGAGAAATTTAGTGGCTAAGATTTATAATTATATTATATTTTCCCTTTTAATATATTTTATTAATTATATAATTATACTAGTGTTGCTCACCATCTTGTGACTAACACCTACCGTACACAAAGGCAACGACCGTTCTGCAAAAAATCAGACAAGTTATTAATCTGATGCTAGTTGTACTGAATCTTAGCGCTGCTGCTGTTTTATTAAAGCCAAGTCACTGAAACACTACAGGAATTATAGAAAAAAAAATGAAATCCTGTAAGGGATGCTCCAAAATTCAAAGAGTGCATATGTATTTGCTATATTTATATTGATTGCTCTCAATCACAAACACATCCAGCTAGCAACAGTGCTGGCAAAGAGATTTATTTACATGCTTTTTAATGCAGCATTTGAAGGATGACAATGTCCTTTGTCTAGAGCAAATATCTCTGAAACAGCCATAAAGCTTAATGAATGCCCCTTGTTTGTTTTGTTTACTGCAAGTCTGCATAACCATGTGGGTTTTTTTTTACTCCCTTTGCATTTAACCCTTTATCCTAGTTTACAATGATTCAATTTTATCTTAACATCAAATCACTTTTTAAGTAAAAATCCACAATTAATATCCCATTAATAAAAATACAAGGATCTGCTTGTACCAAAGGCAACTCTTATATAAATAAAGTTCTTAGTTCCATATTTTATTATTTATTTACTATTTCACTGTATTTTTACTACTTCAATATGTAATAAATAACATTCTCAAATTCATGATTTGGGGCAACTAACAAGAATTAAAAATAATACTCTGTTTTTGGTATCGTATTAGATTGGTAGATCAGCAGAATGGCCTAGCTGACGAATAAGCAAAATTTAGGAAGGGCAGATCTACAATGGATCAATGTGCCATTTTACAACTTCTAAGAGAGAAATACACACATGAGCAATATTGCCTTTTACAGATTATAGATATAGATTATCTTCAATGAATTAAACTGTCAATTCTATTCCAAGGGACTGTCTCCAGTAGAAATTGTCCCTCACTTCTACTGACCAGGGATTACTCTTTCTAATTAGGCTGCTATATCTTTGGAAGGTCTGAAAACCAGGTCAAGGACAGAGTATCCTGAAGAAAATCTATAGCTGTGATTGCTGAGAGTCAACACTGACTCGATGGCACAGAATCTATAAATTATAACAAAAATCAAGATGAAGTCACCCAAATTAAATGCTATAGAACTGTCCACCCTATTGGAGACATTCCAATCTGACGGGGAGTGAAAAGGGGTTGCATTTTAGCTTCCTTATTGTTTAATATCTATGTGAATTCATAGTAGCTACCTTAGCCACAAAGGAATTCCACCCTTCTAAACTCAGTGAGAAGTATTTGGCAGTTCTGTTGTATGTCAATGATGCCGCAATTCTTTTGCTCACACAGGTGGACTTTCAGGAGCTATCTGAGGGCCTTAGAAGAATTCTCTAAGAAAGAAGGGCTTACAATCAATTACTCTAAGACCAAAACTATGCTTTTCTGAGGAAGATCTAATCACCACAAATACTAGTAGCAAACTGGAAATAATACAAATATTATTTAAAACAAAATTAGCATAATTTTTCAAGTCACAAAGCTTGCCAAAACCAACAACAGTGCAAAAGCATTTTTTTTTTTTCATTTCAAAAGGAACAGATACATACCTGCCACCATCAAGTTTTTCAAAGGTAACACTACTTCCCAAATACTGTACGGTGCAAAGCATGTCCCCACTATGGTTGAAAACCCTTGGATGTTTTTCAGTCTAGGTACTATTCTTCTGCTTCCCATACTATGTTTTGAATGTCTGCATTTGCCAACTCTCCAGCTTAAACTCCTGTTTTCCGACTATTTGTTGGCCCCGTTAATTCTCCTTGGTAACTTCTCATCAAGATGAAAGAAAAAAAATCTTTACTGACTTGTGCTATTGTGGCCTTTTTACCTACTTTCTACAGCTCCTAGGCCTAGAGAAAGCTGCAGCTAAAATCCTTCAAGTGTCTTTGACATCACATCCCAGAGAGATTTAAATGCTAAAGCTAACTTTGAGGGGGTCTGAACTGGAAACCTTTTATAGGAACCACAAGCTACATTATCCAACCTTGTTTGCCCAGCACGCTGCAGAGCCATTTCTTTGGTTTGTCTGAATGCCTTGCCCCAAGCAATACTAAATAGGAGGGACCGCAGGATCCCATTCGGAGAGAGAGATTGGGCCATTGGTCAGACAGAACCAGAGACTTTATTCCACTGCCTTTTCTATACCAATTTACCAGCAGCCATTCCTTTAGCCCCCCTCCTAACAAATCCCCAGTCTTGTATAAGGGAGAGCAGTCAATTTCCTATTTGCTCCGTTTCTCTCTGTGGCAATTTTCCTTTGGTTTTCCCTTTTATCTTATTGTATTTCTGTTTTATATGTTTTATATTACTTTGCGCTATTTCATTGAATATTGCCCTTTTTTGTGTTTTAATTTTTTTAGCTTTCACATGACTTGCACTTTTTTGCTTTTGTTAGTTCCTTCTGAAGTTTTTTGTTTTTGTTTTTGTTTTTACTGTGCTAGTTGCTTTTAAAAAGAAATTTGATTCCTGGCATAGAACTTATTAAGATTTTTTATATTAATAAAACATTAAATAAACTATTAATATTCTCATATTCACAAATAAGAAAGAAGACAAAGAAGCTGTGGTGAGCATAAATCTGAACTTAGGACATCTGCTATTAAGCAAGGAAATGGTAAACATCAGTGGCATTAATTAACAACAGAGGAAAGGAAATATTATAAGGACCCTGGAAACATTTCCCCGAAAGCATCAGGCTTTGAAAAAATACTTTAAAGAAAGGAAGTGGAATATGAAGGGGAAGGTAGTCTATAGTATAAAGTACATTCCCCCATGTGAAATAAGGATGGGATTATAAACAAAGCAGTACTGCAGGCCACTTTAGCTGACTGTGTTCAGCAGGTCAGTGGTTCAAATCTCACCGGCTCAAGGTTGACTCAGCCTTCCATCCTTCCGAGGTAGGTAAAATGAGGACCCAGGTTGTTGGGGGCAATGTAAATATATATATACATTGCTTACTGGTGTACACCGCTTAGAGAGTGCTTGCACTTAAAGCGGTATATAAGTCTCATAAATAAATAAGAAGAAAAACATGTGAAACTACATACAGCTAATGCTCGACTTAACAACTGTTTATTTAACAACAGCTCAAAATTATGATGGCCTCAGAAAAGGTGATTTACAACTTGTCCTCACAACTGCCATTGTTGCACACACACCTCATAGTCACATGATCACAACTCATGACCACCAGCTTGCATTTACGATTGGTTGCAGTGCCCTGCAGTCACATGATCGTGATTTGCAATCTTTCCAGCTGGTGTCCAGCAAAACCTCAACTGAGGAAGCTGGATTTGCTTAATGACCATGTGATTTGCTTAACAGTTCTCTGATTTGCTTAAAAGACTGTGCTAAAAATCTTTGTAAAATCAGGTCTGGTCGTGATAAATTAATTAATGATCGCTTCATCTTAAAATGGAAATTCTGGCCCCAATTGCGATCATAAATCAAGGAGTGCCTGTAGTATATACAAAAAAAGGAAAGCAAGTAAAAGTAGAAATTAAAATAGATGCTAAGAATTGAAGAAAATAATACAATGGCAATGTAATTGTGCCTATTTAACCTGCACTGATTTCAGTGAGAAAAGTTATTCAGATTATTATTTACCGCAGAGATGGGTGCAGAGACCTATGTAACAATCAAAGAAAGTTGGTTGCTTTTATGAGACTAAAAGAAAACCAATTATTTCGCAAACTCCAGAGAAAGGTTTGACAACAAGCTATACATGATATGAAGAATTTCATCAATATTTTTTTTATCTTTTAAAGATTTTTTTTAACAATGTTAAAAATAAAATAAATATATTTGCATGTTAAAAATAAACACGCAAACATACAGTCATGGACAATTTCTAATGATATTCTACAGGTAGTAGAGATGAAATTAACCTAATGACTGAACTTTTTTTCTAAAGTTGCAAACAAGCAAATGGATAAAAAAAATTGAAACAATGGAATAAATCTGAGCAAGAATGAAGAGTTTGGATATAAAAGTAACAGAGGGAAGAATGCAATCAGAATAGAAAAAACAAAAACAGAAGAAAAATTAAAGAACCGAAAACTAGCAGAACAATCCCAAGAATGTTTCTGATGTATTTACCGGAAAAGTATTATTTCTTCACAAAAGCTAATTATGCAGCACTATATAAAATATAGGTCATTTGTAATATAATTTTTATGCTTGTGGGTAAAACAGGTAAAGACACAGACCGTAAAAGTTCAGGTTTTGGTAGCCAGGAGACAACTTTACTATGAGAATTGCATCTGTTTTGAAAATGCTGAAGCATATCTTAACATACAGGATCTCCATTATAGTAAATACAGGTAGTCCTCGACTTACAATAGCACTTTTAGTGACCATTTGAAGTTATCATGGCACTGAAAAAAGTGACATCATCGTTTTTCACATTTATGATCACTGCAGTATCTCCATGGTCATGTGATAAAATTCAGATGCTTGGCAACTGATTTTTGCTGGCCTGTGATTGTAATAAAAATTGATTGATTGGTAACTGATCTGTATTTATGACGGTTGCATTGTCCCAGGATCACGTGATCCTCTTTTGTAACCTTCTGACAAGCAAAGTCAATGGGGAAGCCAGATTCACTTAACAACCGTGTTACTGGTCCTCCAAAAATAATAACAACAATAACAATAACAACTTTATTGTCACTTTGAATGTACACCAATCGGCATATATCAAAACGAAATTTCATTGCATAGAGCTCTTAAAGGGCCACCACTCCGATATACACTCCTTGTTTCTGGCTTCCAGCTGAAGTTTCAGTTTGTTGATTTTAATCTCTAGGGAGCGAACGATGGCAAACAGGACAGATGGAAACAGAGCTCCGTGTGGATTAGCCCTCAATTATTATTTGTCAATCATTCGCTATAACAGAGAGACTTGAGCATAGTCATCATTCTAATGGAAACTGAATCTAAATACCTAAATTTATGGCAAAGATATTGCTTGTATAGACTTTTTGATATAACAGTATTATACTGATGCTGCTGAATAAAAATCCAAGTTCCAAAAAGATGCAGAGTACAAATCAGTAATAAATTAGGATTCTAGTCTAAAACATAGAGCAAAATTCATAAATGAATGAACTTTGCCTTTGAATTGTTGCAAAAAATAAACTTTGGGAAGCTAACAACCATGTTACTAACTTAACAACTGCAGTGATTCTCTTAATGACCGTGGCAAAAAAGATTGTAAAATGGGGCAAAATTCACTAACAACTGTCTCATTTAACTACAGAAATTTTGGGCACAATTATGATCATTAAGTTGAGGACTACCTTTATTGGTCCATATGAGCTAGAAAGATACAGTACAGCTTAGAACAATCGCCCTAGATAGGAGATTCTAGGTAGCAGGTATATACCTTCTAGCCAACAGGTTACTTATTTCACAAGGAATATTTTCATTTCACTTATACGAATTATGGCGCTAGGGTATTCTTGTATGAATATATTCATTTTTCCCATGTGTTTTTTTTTAAGCCTGGCTGCATCGAAATAAATTCTTTCTTGGTACTTTCAGGGATTAACGGGAGTAGGTCAAACACACCCAATTCCCATGGAAAGCAACAAGCAATGCTTACCTCTATGCCTATATCCCTAAAATTTCTGATTTCATTGCATCTGCCCTAGTTATTTTAACAAACGAGCTTCAGTACAACCTCAGATTTTTTTTTCCTTTGATAAGTTTCAAAAGCAAACAGACTCCTCATCAGGAAGCCTAAATCTTAAGTTTCCTTTTTAAGGAGATTTGTTATTATTTAGAATCAGTGAAAAGGATTAATTTCAAGCTAAAGTCCAATTTCATGCTGTTTCTCAGATTGTTAATGTTGTACAGGACAGCAGTTTAAGAAGTTGGATTAATTTTTTTTAACTTGTTAAAACCTGAAATATGTACGCTAGGATATTTTGAAAATACATCCTTGTGTCATAAAATAACATGAAAACTGCAAAGCTCTTTCTTCTGTTGATGAAAGTAATAATGATACTTATCAGCTCAAACGCACGTCAACAAAGCAAAATTAATTCTTCTAAGATACTGACACTCAGTCCCTTCAACTCTTCCTCTTCTTCATTTAAATCTCTCCAACAGCTACTTGCAGTATGTCACTGGTATGGTATATCCAATTCCCACCCACATCAAATGGCCTCAGTATATTCTTGTGACTTTTACAAAAAGTTAAGTATCAACTCTGCAATTATTTTTATTTATTATTTTATTTTATTTATTATTTTATTATTCGCTAATTCTTTCTGGGTTTTGATAGCAATAGCCATAACAGTTATTGTTATGATAAATGGAAATAATTTTTCACTGTGTCTAAAATATTGTGACATAAATTATACCTGCACTTAAATTGCTAATAAAATAAGCACATGATTACAGACTTGTGAGATAAGCACAACAAGACTGGGATGTACATACGAATAACAAATAAAACAGCAAGCAAGTACTACTCTAATCTTCTTTATTTCCCACTGGCTCTACTTGTTTCATATTTTAATTTATATAGTTGTTTTAAAAACTACAGCATGCATTCATTTCTATACAAGTTTTTCTAAGTGGGTATTTTAGCATACATTGCATTTATTATTTTATCATATTAGCCCATATTAGTAGATTAGGCTGATAGACAATGAGAAGGCCTATCTGTCTATCCATCTATCCACCCACATCACATGATGTGATGTGTTAGGTCCATATTATTGTATTTGTTTTCTTGTGAAAAGGAATGGTCCCTGCAGTCTTGAAGGAAGCACTGATGCATCCCTTCCTCAAGAGGCCTTTCCTGGACAATTTTTCTTCTGTCTCCAGCCTTTCCTTTTTAGGAAAGATGGCTAATGAGGTGGCTAGGCTATGAATACAGAGGACCCTGGAGGAAACTGATTATCTGGAGCCCTTTCAGTCAGGTTTCAGGTCTACTCACAGCACTGAGTCAGCAATAACTGTACTTGTTTATGACCTTTGAGGAACTGAGACATGTATAGTACAGTAGTATTCTTCTGGCCCATCATTAAGGATTAGGAATGGGCAGTTAAGTGTTGTGGTGGTTCTCCTTTTTCTGTGGTTGAGTCAGTTAGTGTTGACAGGAGGGGAGGGATTAAGTCTTAAGCCCCTAAAGTATAGGGTACCTCAACGATTTACCTCACTCTTCTGTTTAATATTATTTGAGGCCAGTGGATTATCTGTCAGTTTGAGATCAGGCATTATCAATATGCAGATAACACCCAGACTACCCAGACAGTGCTGTCAAGGTCTTGTTTGAGTGTTTGGAGGCTATGGGGCCCTAGATGGGAAAAAACAAATTCAAGCTCAGTTTTGACAGGACTGAGTGGTTCTTTTAGACTTTTCACGGAACCAGGGATACTTCATCTTTCATCCTGAATAGGATAGCATTTCCCCCTTTAGGACTGCACAGTTTGAGGGTCTTCTTGCACACACAGATTTTAGGACTAGATGGCCTATGGCTAACAGTTTCATCTTGTGAACCAATTTCACCTTTATCTGGATCAGAAGGTCTTTCGTGCACTTGTGCTTTGGTCCCTCATGCATGGATTTTTGCAATGCCCTCTCTATGAGGCTGTTCTTGAACGAAACTGCAGCAGTCCAGAATGCAGCTGCATAATTAATTATTGGAATGTCATATCATATCCATGTAAGCTGTCTTGCTTTGGGAGTTACCACTAAACTTTAAGAGATGCAATTAATAGTACAATTCTGTTTATTGTCCATAATATAAAGTGTGTGATTATTTGAAAAATTGCCTGTTTTCTAAAGTACAGATAGTCCTTGAATTACAAATGAAATGGAGCCTGCCCATTCAATTCATAACTCGAGGATTCGTAGGAGTGAATTTCATACCTTGAACATGATTCACTTCCAGTTTTTGCCCATCCATTCACTAATTTAATATGTGGGTGAATGCGCAGCTCGTTAAGTGCACATGAGGTATCTCATGGGGGGAAGGACAGGGGGGGCTAGTGATGGAACAGGCCACCTGCTTCAGACTACCCAACCCCCCCACTAAGATACCTCATGCTCCCTCGCTTGGGGGTCCTCACAATTGCTGCCCCATCCAATCCTGCCACGCTGGGTCACATACTTTGTGAAGATCTGTCTCCTCTCCAGCCTCTCTGTTTCTTTCTCTGCTCCTAGCAAGAGCAAAGGGAGACCTCCGAGGCCCAGAACGGATCTCCAGAAGCACATGGCTGCCGCCCGTGGTCTCCGTTCTGGGCCTCCAAGGCCTGAAGGAAGCCTCCGGGGCCCACAACAGACCTCCGGAGGTACTCAAAAGCTTCCCCCGACCTCTGGAAAAGGCTGACACCTGGATCTGGAGACCCGCAGAATCATCCCCCAGCCTCCTTTCCAGGTGGCAGCAGCCTGGAAAAGGCCTCAGACTCCTGGATTGGGCCTCCGGACTTCTGTTCCTTTCTCTCTTGCAGAGAACAGATCTCTGTTGAGATCACGCGAGATCAGTAGCATGAGATCTTGCACCACTGATCTCACATGATCTTGTGTTAATTTAGGCCTCATTCTCTGCGAATGCACTAAAGGCTTGGAGCAGCCAATAAAGCGAAAGATTTCTCGATCTTCACAAGGTAAGTATCCATAAGCCTAGTGCCTAGGGAGACCCGGGGAGGGGGGGAGGGAGGGAATAACCAGGGTGAATGTTGCAGTGCCACTGTGGTCATTCATAAGGGTGAATGACTGCCATGGTGCAACAACATTCATAATTTCGGGATTTTTTCATAAACACTGGGGGTGCTTATCACGTGACTTTGAACATTCCTTAAGGGAATGCTCGTAACTTGGGGATTACCTGTATCTTCACAGTCAGTACAATTGAACAGAGTGGGAATCTTCCAGATCATTCATTAAACACTACTACCTTATAGAACCCAAGAAGTGTGACATTTCTTTGTAAACTATACCCTATGGAATACCAACTGAGATTTATCTGGCTTCCATCCTGGCTGTATTTAAAAGAGTCCTGAAAATCTAGCTCTTCCCCTAGTCGTTGGATTAGAGTGAGGGATGGGTCAAGTGTATTTTACCATTACACTTTTTTCCCCAGACGTTTTTGGTTTTTAAATCTGTATTTTCTTACTATTTTCTTTGTACACTATCCAGGTTATCATAGAATTGGGCAGGCATGTAAATTTAATAAAATAAATACATAAAAATAATCAAGTATGCAATGATGTCATAACACACTACCTTTTGGTATCATTATGACTCATAATGGATGCCTATGGCTTTAATTCCTAATTAATAATGTTCTTAAGAGCATCTCAAGTATCACAAAAGGCCTACCTTGAGTCTGTGGGAAATATGGAGCCAACAATTTTGCCCTTTTCTTCTCATATCCCTTCTGGGTAATATCTCCTAAAAGATATAAAGTAGCAAAATGTCAGATGTAACGTATCATAAATACAGGATAGGATATTTAAAATTAATATAGGTACATATGTAGCTATGGTGAACTGAACCAATCAATAATAATAATAAACTATTTTATTCAAGCCATTAGATAAAATGAAATGATTACAAACTCTTCTAAAAATCGTTATTGGTATTCCACACCATTTCAACTACCATAAACTTTAGAGATTTTTCATTTGTTTTGACAGGATATATATTTAACATCACTCATGACTATTAATTTATTCAAAGCAAGCTAGATGGCAGTAACATGCATTGGGAGATGTTATATAACATACACTAAAGACAAGTAATATACAAAATAGGTTACACAATGATTAATTTGGTAAATAAAGCTCTATGACACTGAACTGAACCATATGGCTGTTGTATTTTCATTCTAAATTTGTATTTTATCTGAATGTATCTGTTCTTTAAGGAAGGCCAAATCCTCCACAAGGCTACTGTTATTACTGCAGGATATACATAGAGCTGTCTCACCCCTCTTATACCAAAAGAATCAAGACAGAAATTTTGAGCTTTTTCTTTGAACCCCCTCTTTTCCTTTGGAACCAAGCTGATGTTTACTTAATGGCTGTTGGATACTTTCCTCAAGGTCATCTTTGCATTCCTTTACAGAATGACAGGAAAAAATGTTGAAACATGAAAGGATTAAGACAGAACAGAAACGATTGAACTGCCTTTGCAGATCTGTCATCGCCATTTTGTAACTGTACTACCAAAATATTATTTGTCAACCATTCGCTATAACGGAGAGACTTGAGCATGGTCATCATTCTAATGGAAACTGAATCTAAATACCTAAATTTATGGCAAAGATATTGCTTCTGTAGTCTTTTTGATATAACAATATTATACTGATACTGCTGAATAAAAACCCAAGTTCCAAAAAGAAGCAGAGTACAAATCAGTAATAAATTAGGATTCTAGTCTAAGAAAATTAATAAATGGATGAACTTTGCCTTTGAATTGTGGTTTGTTGTAAAAAAAAAAACAAAAAAAAACTTTGGGATAGGTCTGCCTCATACTATGCCAAAATACCACCACAACAATTCTTCCTGCTATTATGAAAACCTACATAAATGTTACTTCCTGGTTTTATACTACCTTTTACAGATGACTTTTTATTTATTAAAGTATTTAAAATCTATATACTCAGATCTCTGGAAATATTACAATCCATAAAACAGAAGAAAAATAATGACGCACAATTAAAATACTTTAAAAGTGTAAAACAATTTCCATAAGAAGTAGTGAAGCACTACTTTTATCAAGGGACAATAGAGAAAAAAAACAAAATGTAGTTGTTGACACATGAATTAGAAAAAAAAAAAAAGACTTTATCTGGGACTGAACAGTAAACACCCTGGTCTGCAGGATAAGGGCATTCTGATGTTAAATACCTTAACAGAGAAGGCCTTGTTCCTATGTAACCATATAATATACTTCCAAGCTGAGAACTACTGTCTCCAGAACATATTCAGATAAATACATTACTGATAAAAATGCTGTACTGGTGGCTTAAACAATTTAAGGCCTTAGATGGCAAAACTAGTGAACTCCAGCACAGGAATTATCTTCTAAAGACCCTTCTAGTCATTATCTCCTGTAATTCTAAAAACTTAATTTACTTAGTAGCTGCAGTCACTGCAATTCTTCTAGCCTTAGCGTTACATATTCTAGATAGCAACCTCAAGGCAGCATTTAGTACTGCTTTGAAGTCATCTTCAAGGACAGGGCTTGAGGCCACATCAGTATCCTTGGGGAAGCTAACAAGCATAACATAAATCAAGGAAGCAGGACTCAGAAAAGTTGTCTTTAATCTTCCTCCAGATCTATTGAACTACAATTTTCAGAATATACAATCTGATTATTATGATTTTACACTTTGAGGTCAAGCCATTATACTATGTTGAAGGCTGTGTTTATTATGCTGAAGACTCTATCCAAAAAAACAAGTGAACTACGTCTAATTGTATTACTTTTGTTAATTTCCATTTAAAATTTTACTTTCTCTTCTAGAATTTAAATAACTACAAAACATTGCTATGTCATTTTATCTGTCTGGTTATCTATCCATTCATCTTCATAACTTTATTTTTTTTAATTATGAAAAGAATAACAGTAGTCCATTGTGTTGTCCGTAAATGCCTTCACTAGAAGGTACAGAGGTAAGGCAGTTCTTAAGAGCTATATCATCACCTTATTAGGTCTTGAACTCTTTCCAAATGCATTTCAGAATAATACTTTTTATAATTGCTTTGGGTAATTTCTGTATTGTTCAGAAGCAGTTACCAACAGAATATTTTCCATAATCATATAAATTTTATATAAATTTATATAACATAACATAAATTTTTATATGGTGTCTCGGCTTCCATTTATTTCTTTATTTATACTTTATTTATACCAGCAGACCCAGCTACTAGTCCAAAAGCATGCAAATGCGAGTAGATAAATAAGTACCATTTTGGTGGGAAGGTAACAGTGCTCTGTGACATCATGTTGGCCTGGCCACATAACTGCAGAAATGTCTTCGGACAGTGCTGGTTCAATGGCCTTGAAATGGAGATGAGCACCACACCACTATAGTCAGCAATGACTAGCACGACTCCTTTACACACACACACACACACACACACACACACACCCTACAAAGAGTCTGCAACATCACACAGTATTTTATCAATAAGCTCTGAAATCCAAATGGAGTATCAGAACGATAATTTCATTTCACATAAAAGCAAAAGACATGTCAATCCTTACAAATAAGATATGTAAGTACTCACATGAACTATTTGTCACCAGTATTCTACAGACACTGTTATAAATTATTGTTTCTTCGTTTACAAAACAATCACTAACCAACAAAATAAAAGACTGTGAAGTCCTAGCAGTACATGGGAAGAATTTAGTAAAGGAAGGGATAAAACAGTTAGATAGATGCCTTTTATCCCAAAAATAAGACCTATTACAAAAATAAGCCCTAGCTTGATTTTTGTGTGTGCGCCTAATAAAGTGGTGGCGAACTTATGGCATGGGTGCCAGAGGCGGCACTCGAAGCCCTCTCTGTGGGCACACATGCCGTTGCCCCAGCCTTGCCTCCCTCACGACCCCTCCTCTCCAGCAGCCCCCCTGAAGGAGAGTCACCCTTGAGTGTGGCCCACATGGAGCAGCGCACCCAAGGACATAACAGCCAGGCAGCGTAGACAAGACTCTGCCCTCACACCCCATCATGTAGTTATGCTGCAGGACGTGGGCAGAGAGTGTGGCCGCCATAGCACTGCTGGGCTGCCTGGGAGATCTGCGGTGGGCCCTGGAGGCGGTGAATGGTCCTGTGGGCAGGTGGGGCGGGGGATGGGGGAGGCAAAGCGAGGGCAGAGAAGGGAGATGCAGTGGGGGCGGGGCCAGTTTTTGGGCACTTGGTTTCTAAAAGGTTCGCCATCACTGGCCTAATATAAGCCCTACCCCCAAAATAAACCCTAGTTAAGACCCCACCCACTCTGTCCCACTGTCTGGTTGCACGAAATAGAGCGAGGCACATGGATAAAAAATCAAGCTGGGGGTGGGGGTGGAGATGCACCCACTTACCTCAGGACCGCCACAACCAGGCCTCCAATGCCCCAACACTTGCCTTGCTTTGTAGCAGCGGCATCTAGCATGAGCCCACGTGGCTGCTGCTGGTCCACTTTTTCTATGATCTCTCACCACCACTCGCGCGCATCACCCCCAGCCTCCGTTTTGCCAGCAGAGGCCTTTTCCTGAAGGCCTCTGCAGCCCAGAAGGTAGCTCTGGGTTGACACATGCATCACCCCCCTGCAGAGGCCTTTTCTGCTGGTGAAATGGAGGTCGGAGGGGAACGTATCCATCATCTGGAGTTCCATTGTAGGCTGCAGAGGCCTTTCCTGAAGGCCTCTGCCAGCTCAGAGGCTGGGGGCGATGCATGCAAGCAATGGTGTGTGGCTGCAGAAGAAGTGGGCCAGCAGCAGCGACACGGACTCCTGCTGGGTAGGACTGTCGGTGCCACTGCTGCGAGACAGTGGGGGGGGAGACATCCCCGAAAATAAGACCTAATGCCTCTGTTGGAGGCAAAAAAATATAAGGCCGGGTCTTACTTTCAGGAAAACACAGTAGATTGCTCTGGCCATTTAAAGCCAGCCTATCGATTTAATTCTGTTTAGAAATATCCATTGAGTTTTTGTTGCTGAGTTTGGGGAAAAAAAGTTTAAGTAATATTGGAACTACATTCAAATACCACTTCTGTTATGAAGTCATCACCAATCATACAAATGTATTTATAAAATAGAATTTATTTTTTAAAAATCTTCCATAGCCCTCTTTATTCCTAATGTCTTTAACAGAAAGGATTTATTTTTTTCCAGAGTATTTTAAAAAGGGTCTGTGCAACAGAAATGGACTGATATTAAATCTGAGATCTCATCTTTCCACACATGTGTAATTGTCATTTTAGGTCAGAGATAAAATGAAGATGCTATAACTGAAGCTTTTCCCTGCTGTGGAAATAAGCTATGAATGCCTAAATCCACATTTTTTCCCTATTATTATTTCTCCAATGATTTTTCAGAATCTAACCCAATTTCCTAAGGTAATGATGGAAGATGTAGAAACGAGACTACTTTAAAAGAGTTGCAAAAGAAATTATCAGCTGGTATACAAATTTTCCCATTTTTATCAAAAGTATACAAATATTGTTATGATTACACTTCAGATTAATATGCATATGCAGCTGATCTCCTTTTCTATATCTCTTACCCACTTTAATGTAAGAAATAAAGAAAAGTGCAAGTCAATCAAAACAGAAACCAGAAAAAAGATAAAAACAAAATATTATGAAACACATAGAAAACATCCTGGTTATTAAACATAGCCTTATCTCTTGACCTCACAAAATAAACTTGGCCAACCCTGTTGTTACAACAATAAGGTAATTCATCAGGAGAGGGCAAAAGCATCTAACCAATCCACGATGAAACTGCCTTTAAAATAATAAATAAATAATAAATAAAATAAGCCTTATTGTTGCATCCCATACCCAATATATCCAAAGTTCTTCATATATTGATAAATTTCAGATTTTCAGTATGTAATTCAATGACAGAACAATACAGACAACATACCATACAAATAATTGGCAAATCACCATTTGTAAATGTTATGAATACATTACATAAACCAGAATTATTAGAGTTTTCCAGAATCCTGGCTTATTTCAGGATTAAAGAGCAAATCAGAATTTGGGCACGTGGAATTTTTAATACGTTTCATATAATCTGACATTCTGTTAGTAGCAAAATAACTGCATTTTTATTGAAGAACTTCTATCACTTTCCTCTCTCCGCATTTCTAATTAGTTCATTATTCATGTACTAGGTCCATAATCATGTATTGTGCTAGCCCACACACATGCACTCACGTAACTGTGATTCAGTGGCTTTATTAATATTCCCCTACAACTCCCTTCATCAAAAACCCAGAACTGTCCCAATGAAGTCCAGCCACAAGCAGACCAATACTAGTCCACAGAGCAATGGCCAATGAATTCACAAGGCACTTGAAAGTTTCCCAAGCAAAATAAACCCACCAAGCAAAATTAAACCCACAGTACGAAAGGCTTCACAAGGCATGATCCAAGTCAAGGCATGGTGTCAATCCAAAGCAAGGCAAGAATCACAACTACCAGAAAAAACACAACTAGGAAATGAACACATTGTTCCGAGCATCATTTCAATCTGGCTGCTTCTGGTGCAGCCCATCTCCTTGCACGTAATCTGGCTGACCTTCTCTGTTCCTGCCTAAGGCAGTTCTTTTTCTTCATCACTGACTGGCTGCAGCTGCATGCTTTCTCCACCTGAAGCCTCAGGTCTGGCCTGCTGCAGCTGTGCTTCAGCCAAGTCCCTCTCAGATTGCTGCTTGGAGCCACTGACCAAATCATAATGGATATATTCAACCAAATTTTTGTTTTTACTGAAATTGTACAATAAATCCACTATATTCCTTTTTTTCCTCCTGTTTGGCTATTAGAATAGAGCTGAAAAGGACCTTGGAGGTCTTCTAGTCCAGCCCCCGCTCAAGCAGGAGAACCTATGCCATCTCAGACAAGTGACTGTTCAGTCTCTTCTTAAAAACCTCCAGTGATGGAGTACCCATGATTCTGAATGTAAGCTGTTCCACTGGTTAATTATCCTCACTGTTAGGAAGTTTCTCCTTAATTCCAGGTTGCTCCTCTCTTTGATCAGTTTCCAACCATTGTTTCTTGTCCTGTCCTCTAGTGCTTTGGAGAATAATTTGAACCCCTCTTCTTTGTGGCAGCCACTCAAATACTCGAATGCTGCTATCATGACACGCCTATTTCTTCTTTTCTTTAGACTACCCCAGTGGTGGTGAACCTATGGTATGTGTGCCAGAGGCGGCACTCTGTGGGCATGCGTGCCATGCCCCGGAGATGACAACCGTCCCTCTTCAACCAGGCAGCTAACTCGCCGAGGTCCCACATGGCCAGATGCATCCCAGCACCCATGCACTCACTGGCCTCTGTGTGCAGCGGCTGATGGTGTCAGGCAGCAGCTGCTCCAGCCCCTGCCTCACCTTGCCCTGAGACAATGGCACCCCCGCCCTGCCTCGCCTTGTCTCACCTTACTCAGCAGGACGAGCCTCCTGCCCACCACCCCACCTGCCAGAGACCCCCTGGATCTCCGCCAACCCTGCCCAACCCCCACAGGCATCCCTCACCACGAGCAACATCAATGTGATCACGCCCACCTTGGCCATACCCACCCAATCTGCCATGACCACCACAGCCATGCCCACCTGGCACCCGGTGATAAATAAGAGGGTTTTGGGTTGCAGTTTGGGCACTCGGTCTCTAAAAGGTTTGCCATCACTGGACTAGCCAAACCCAAGTCCTGCAGCCGGTCTTCATATGTTTTAGTCTCCAAGCCTTGGATCATCTTAGTTGCTCTTCTCTGAACTTTTTCCACTACATCTTTTTTGTAGTGTGGTGACCAAAATTGATTGCAAAATTGTTTAAAAGAATCTCTTAATTGTGTTTCTTTCTCTTGACGCAAGTTCAAATTTTCTTTTTTTGATGGTATTTATAATTTTGAACTTGCACTTCAGATTTTTTTTTCATGGCTTGACTTCCCACTCTAAGATATAACTGAATTTTCTAATTCATCTTAAAGATATAACTGAATTTTCTAATTCGTCTTAAGTGTCTGAAAGTTTTAAGATGTGAACAGAATGTTAATAACACAATGAATAATAGGCCAACGTTTTTTTTGCTGGCAGACCTGTATAGTTCTAGCTTTAATGTAGTGACAATAAACACTCTAATTTAAAATGTCTGTTTGATCTCTAATTGAGATTTTAATAGGTTATGCATTGTACAGAGGCTTTTTTTCAATACCACTAAGGATTTATTCCCTTATTTATTCATTGATCGCATTTATATTCCATCCAGGAGCATACAATGGTGACATTCTCTCCAGCATTTTTTCTGTTCAATAGCAATCCGGCAATGTAAATTGGATTAAGAAATATTCTAGTGATCCTAGATGGCTAATGGAAAATTCAAACTTGGGCCTGTATTGCATTAATTCAACACCTTATCATTACACCATGCTAGTTTTCCCAATCCTCTATGGATTTTCATTCTACTTGAATTTCTGTTTTTAATTTTAGTCATAACAGGCATTTAATTTTTATTTAAGGCTATATGAAATGAATTACATATATCACTTAGAACTGTCAAAGCAGCCAGAAGAAATATGAGCTTGTTTGTCTTAATCATGTTAAGTTCTGAAATCCAGTTAGAGAAGAGTGCTTTGGGGAAGGGAAGGGGGAGGCATTGTTCATCTATTTCCATAGTAAGAAGAATCTTATTGTGCACGCAAGGCAATTTCGGACAGACCAGAAGCAACTCTGAAAATAACAGCTGCTGTGAAACACTTTGGCATTAGTTGGGCCCCGGCTGGTAAGTTTATTTTCTTCAAGGAAGATGCAAGTGAAAGCAGTAGGAGGCAATTCTTTATCTGGGTTTTTGACTGGCTGTTTGCTCATGGAAAAGGAATTCAGTGTAATGATACTAATTCTGCTGCGTGGGTAATATTTTTTGCCTTGCGTTGTTAACCTCCATTTTTAAGATTTAAAAAAAAGTACAAAAATTGAACTGTCAACATTGTTATTGCAAATATTACCATATTGTATTGTTGGAGCTTCAAGCGTAGCTGGGGAGTGACATATGGGAATAGGAACCTTGCTCATTACTGGTATAAATTAAAGGGTCTTTTGTTTTCAGTTCTTGAGAGAGGGCCTTGGCAACCCACAGATCATAATGTCCATACAGCTCCTGGCAGGCTTCTCAGCAGCCAAGCAATGGCTTCCATGTATCTTCCTGCTGTCTCCACTGGTCTCCTAGTCAGCTGGTTGATGTACTCCTGGTAAGCACGGGAGTGGGTAGTAGGGTTGTTCCCTTTTCCTGTGAAATAATCTGCAAGCACTCCTTAACAATCCATCCATTCAGCTGACTGCCAAGTTGTTCACAAATGTGAAGGCGCTAAAGGAATAATATTCCAGAGTAGTTCACCAAACAAACTTCTGGTGAGCTGCTGTGAAGCATCTTGTTGAATGTGACTACTTTTCACTATAATGGGAGCCCAGAACAAGTAAGTAGGGAACTGATAGGGGGACACAGCATCCTATCTTTTCTGTGTACAGAATCCCTGAGTTTGAGTACAAAACATCTCATGGTAAACATGGCAGAGAGGGTGGTAAGTTTGCAAACACAAGGCACTTGATGTGTAAGTACGTAATGGAAGATTGAATAGTTCAAGAATAAAAGATCAAGAAATACATGTCTGAGGTGAGGTGAGAGAAGTGAGAAGTTTAAAGACAAAATGTATGAATCAATGTACATACGTAATTTGCCAGCTTAGAAAGAAACAGAGAAATACTATAAATGTTATTTTCATAAAGCAGATTTGACCATGCTTCCTTCCCCCCCCCCCCAATCTCATGTTTTTAATTTATATGTCCTAGTATTTTTACTCCTTTTCTCTACCTACATTATGTTGCATATCCTGTCAGGGAATAGGATAACTGGTATCCATGTATGTCTGTACGGATTTACATTAGGAACAAGCAGTGCTTTGAAGCCAGTGTGGGCATGCATACTTTGCTGCTTGGTGCCTCCTTAAAGAAGCTGGGTCTTTTCCTGGGCTTACATGATTGTTAGGAATTCAAAGAAAATACATGTTTGAGATCAAGAGGCATTAAAAGCCCGCCTGCACCCACAAAGTACCTTTTTGCACCCTGTCAACGCTTTCTTACCTCAAACACCTATTTTCTAGATTTGTGCAGCTACTATGTGAGCAGAGGAAATTACATATCTTCTTTAAAAAGGTGTTGACAAGTACAGGAGAAATGCCCTCACTGTGAAGCACCTTTTCTGCATATCCCTTGTATGTATGTATGTATGTATGTATGTAATTCTTAGACAAAATAGAAGTGGAGAATATTTTATTATCAATTTCCTCCAATTTCTATTATTTCAGAGCAAATTTACTCAAAGTAAAAATAAAAAGGTTTTCTCTAAATACTTTTTTTTTCCTCAAACATCTAGCTATGAAAAATACACATACATCGGGTCGAGCAGATTTCACTGCAAGGCAATGTCAGTTAATTGTCATCTACCAGGCACCCAAAATAGTTCATGTTGTAATCTCTCAATCTGGAAGAGCCTTTTTTATAAACCTCTATTGGTTGAACTTGTTATGGTCTACCAAGCCAACACTGATTTCCTGGTGATTATAGGACACGTCTCTGCACTTTTCTTGGCAACATTTTTAGATATAGTTTTCCCTTGTCTTCTTTCTAGGGCTGAGAAAGATGGCCAAAGGTCATCCAGTTGACTTTCATGCCTAAAGCGGGACTAGAACTCAGTGCTTCTGATCCAGCACCCATAACCACTACATCAAACTGGATCACCTGAAAAAAACCTCTCACAACTGTTTCTTTAGTTTAGTACAATTGATCTAAGCTTATTTTTCACTTCCATTCAGGAAATTATCTTTATGCTTTCCAATCTCGAAGCTCTGTTGTAAATTAAAGTATTTATTTATGTTGCTCAGAATAAAAGGTACAGACATTTAAAGAGCTCAGGACTATTGCTGATTACTGTCAGAGAAGCTAAAATAGCAAATAAATTTGCCAGGTCAGGTACTAAAATGTATGTGGAACTAAACAATTCGAGGAAAGGCCATTTTACCTGGTCTTAAATAATTAAAAATGTGAACCATAGATTCTTATGAAAATTTCAAATAAATTCTTATAATCAAAGCAGCATTATTTCTGAAATACAGGCTTCAACATAATCAATGTAGTCCTGTGCACGGCACATTACTCCTGGATTTGAGATCTCTAAATATCATAGCCTCATGTGACTTTAAACAATTTATTATCTCACAGACTTAGTTTGTCATTTGTAAAACAGGAACATCAAACAGCCCTAAAGAGACCGTGTGAATGAAAAAATATTACCAATCATTTTGTTCGTTTAAAAGTGATAAAACTGGATAGTCACCATCCAGCAAGTCAATGCTGTGTTAACTGTAAAAAAAAAAGCACATTACCCTACAATGGACACCTCTTAAATACCTACACCTTTCCATTTTTCCTCAGGGTAAATGCTGCTTAGCAACTAATGAATTACAAGTTATTAAACATTATATTAGAGCCAAACCCCTGCAGTCAAAGAAACCTACATGTCCAGGCCCAACATATTCCTATAGGTGAACACCAAATTCTCTACATCTTAAAAGAGTTGCTTTTCCACAACTGGAGCCAAAAATCCTTTTTAAACAGTGCCGTTCAATCCTTTTAAGGTGGTAACCACAATTAATCTTGCTGCACTTTCACAATGAGAGCTTTTCAACTCTTCCCTCTCCCTTATCCTTATGGAATTAGAACAAGAAATCATTTAGAATATAATAAATGAATAACTGCAACAATAAACAAATCACCCTCTTCAAGGATTGCATAAAGCAATTTCCAGAACAAAAGGGTCCAAATTATATCTGTCTGCTGGACAAGGTAATTGTTAACGGCTGCATTTCAAAAATTTAGAAATCCACATTTGAGCAGTCTTGTACCATTGCTTTAATTGTGACAAACTGCTGGTAACCATAAAGAATGGTATAGCCAGACTAAAGTAAGCAAAACTAATAAACTTCCAGGAAAGCACAATCTCAGAAAACAAAGCATCTAGAGCGGATCTAAAGTTGTTTCAAAGCCTTTGTTTGCTAACTGTTAGGGCTTCTTTTGAAAAAGAAATGTAAAAAAGATTGGCATCTACACAAAGCTATGCAATATGTACAATTATAAACCCGAATAGCAGGTTCCAAATACATTTTCAATTTACATAGTATAAGCAAGTTTACACAATTAAGTCCAACATGGAATTTTGTTTTCTTGGGGTGATAATGCAATTTTTTTTCAGGCAGAAGTTGCAGTTTTTTTCAATATTCTGAACCAGAACATTATTTAAAGCAACAAAAGCATTATCACATACGGAATGTGAAGTAAATTATTTTGGAAGCTTCTTGTACACTTTACAAGAACATAATGCAATAGATCTGTAACTTTTCTGGTTGTAACCAAATACTATTGCAATAGCCTAAGCTTGGAAAAGCAAAAAAAAAAAAAAAAAAGTTATGTCTTTCTTTAAAACTCTTTTTTTCTCAGAGCAGAGTTTATAATCCTTTATTTTTTTGAGCACTTCGGATTGATTACTTCTTAAGACTTTTTCTGAAAATTAAAATTGCTCACCTTATAAGCTCTCATAATTCTACAATGCAAGGAACATTGTTAATAATTTATAGTCGCCTTGAGGCGAGATGGGTGGCAAGTAAGTCTAATAAATAATTTAAGCTGAGAATTACTGAAAATGCCAGCAAAATGAGCGGAATAACCCCTTTCACCATGAAGGTGTCCACTCAGTACCATAGGAAACACCTGAATTTAAGCCCAGTATACCACCCCCTAAGCATACAAGTGTTAACTCAGCAGTGGTTATTTGCATGAAGGACAAAAAAAAAATACTAAGGTGGCTGGAGTAACTAAGAGAATAAAAGATAATTATTGTGACTTATTCAACTTGAGCTGTATGAATACATCCATGTAGTTTCCTTGGCAGAAGCATGAAAATGGCGTTGTTTTTTTTTTTATTTTACTTTATCATCTAACCTGCAGCACTAGTGTTCCTTCATGTTTCTCACCCCAGCACTAAACAGATTCAAACCCGCTTAGCTTTTTTGGTATCAGGCAAGGTCAGGTATATATTATTAAGTGCTCTGACATACAAATAAAAGTAAGTGTAAAATCAAGTCTATGGTGACAAGGCATGTTTCATAAATCCCAGGCAACCTAGTTTGCTGGAAACCGGGAACTTCTGACAAATAAAAAGTTGATCATTCTTCCAGTAGAGGGTAAGAAAAACCTCAGCATGCTAGAAAATAAACTGTCTGTTTCCCCAGAATCATGATAAAATCAACAGGAAATATCAATTACAGCATTTCTCATTAAAAGTGAAAAAGTACATATATTGGTACATTTCAGCCTGTTAAATGAACCGAAGGCTAGATGTAAAGGGGAGTAATTTCAATAACATGACTCAGTTCACCATTTTATTAGTGCTAACATCCACGTACCAAATCACATTTCTAAATAAATGCAGGAACTGCTGGTTAACATAGAATTGCCCATGAAAAAAGAAACTAATTTTCAAAATCAATAACATGAAGGTAATCTATTTTAAGTAAACAAAATTTCTTTCTGTAAGCTCTGCTTAAGAATTTCATCTTTATCTACTCTACAGTGAGAGCAGGAAAGTTTTTCCAAGGTTTCTCTGCACTAAATATTGCATTTAAAATTGTGTTAAACAAGTGCATTTTTAAAAATCAAAGTCACTGCTACGTGCCCGTAGGCTCACCTTATGAAAGCATTTATTTAAGTACCTATATAATAAGAGAACATGTTAATGAAAGGGTAAGAGATAAATAAATACATTTTAATATAAACAAGTCTAAACATCTGAAATCACAGAATTAAAGATGTTAAAGACAGAAAAATCAGGTTAAGAAAAAAATAATTTATATAACATAAATTATCTAATAGAGCACAGTTTAAGCAAATTTACTAAGTTAGTAAGTTATACAAGTTTCATTTAAAACCACGAATAACAGTCATAACCATCTTGAACTGGCCAAATCATTTCAACCAACAATCTGTCCTTTGTTCACCCCATAGTGCACTGGCATTATGTAATAGTAATCTCAAAGACTATTGGCAGCTGCATCAGTTAAGTGATTGATACTAAAGACAATGTTCCAATTTCATCTGGATATGCATTTCATCAATTTTGGTTTCAGGTGAGCCACTAGGAAACACACTTAAGGGGGTAAAAAGAGAAAACATCATGAAAATACTTATTGTAATTGTGATCTCACTTCTACTTATTTCCACAGCTTATTTATCTAATTTAATATTTCCAAATTATGATTCATAATTGATTATGTGCTATCAAGTCAGTGTCGACTCTTAGTAATCACACAGATAATTTTTCTGCCCCTAAAGTTGTTCTTTAGGTTTTCCAATGAGGCATCCATCAACACCATAACAGAGTTCACCTATCTTGATGCTGATCCTCTTTTTCCTCTTCCCTTCCATCTTTCCAATCAATGAGAGTTAGGTCTTTGTGTAATGGGTCCAAAGTAGGGCACTACATGGCAGACTAGCTCCAGGTTGGCAAAGGGGCATTTGATGGGGGGGGGGGAGTGAGAAATGGGGGATGGTCTTCCTTAATTCTGGATTCTCTTCTCTTCTTGGCAATTCCCACTGTTTGCTTTCTTCTGTTTCTTCGTCTTGGGCAGTCTCTTTTCCAATTCATCCTTAACAACTGTTTTACATTGGTTCCTTAGTTTCTTGGTTCCCCATCACTGATGTTCTGGATGTCAAAATGATTGATGATATTCTCCTTGAAAACAGTGGATATATGCTCAAGGTCATCTTGTAGAAACTGCTTGGCTTTCTTCTCCTTCTTTAGCTTAACACAGAGATTGCACATGACCACTCTGTGATCTGTTCCAAGTCAGTACTTAGTCATGTCTCTGATGCCATAACTGAGCTCCTCTGCTTCATTTTAGCAATAATAGTTAATTTGATTTCTATGTACTTCATCTGATTATATCAATGTATACGGGGATCATTTTGGTTGTTTGGAAGTAATGTTCGCTATGAAGAAAGTAGTGGAAATGTTTCTGCTTCATTTTGGTTTCCTAAGCCAAACAATACAACTACATTTTCCAACTTTGGCATCCAATCACAAACAGCACATTTTGTTTGCATGAACTATTGACTCCTTTGTTTTTCATGCCCTGAATAATAAACAGTGTAATATTCTAGCTGAAAGTATCCAATCCTGGTCTATCTCAATTTGCTAATTCCTAAGATATCCATTTGTACTTATTTCATCTTTTATTGTGTTCATTGTACTGAACATCCCCATGTTCATGCTTGTTACATTCCACATTTCCACTGTAATTCTGTCTTTGCAGCTTTGGATTTTTTATTTTTTGCTGCATGGCAACATCAGCAAGTATCTGTCTGACAGTCATTAATCTAGCCACGTCATAAACACCTTGAGTAGACTGAAAGATTCTCAGCTCTTTCTCAGTAGCATACTGTGTGCCATCTCATCTGAGGAGCTTTCATCTAGCACTATATCACCAATCATTTTATATTTTCTATCTATGTGGCTTTCTTGCTAAAAACAGAAGTGATTTACCATTGCTTTCTCTCACATGTCTTCGTCATGTTACTAAAGTGATAATTCATCTCCAGCATCTTTCTCTATCTCTGTGGCCGAATAAAGGTGACTTCTTACTGTAGTTGAGCAGCTAGGATGACCTTCTTGCCTTGAGTTTCCCTACTGGGAATATATACATCTTGGCATACACTCCTGGCATTCTTTACTCATTCTCCTGCCATGATGAAGCAGGACAACAAAAGCTGGGTAAAGGAGAGTTGTTTATAAAAATAGTTTTATTTAAAAACAGACATTAAGCAAAAATAATAATGCAACCAATAAAAACAATCACATTATAACATTCAGAACATTTAATTGTATATTGTATAGATTCTACAAGTAGCTTGAACTACATCTAGATTTGACTCTGACAGGAGTCCAAATTTTACCCATTTAAATTAAATAATCTTAATGTATCAGAATTCAATAACTGAAAGCTAGATTAAATTAAAACAAAATCCAAGCAATTTTCAAAAGAATACAATATAAAATGTAGGCAGTATACCTTCATTCCCACCTAATACTGAGCTGTTACATTACATTGGATTATAATAATAATGCGTAAATTTATCTATTGTGATTCTTTAAATAGGTCTCCACATCGAAATATACTTCCCCAAAATGCAGCCACAAGATGAGTCAATACTGCAGTTTCCAAACTTTCCAAAGAAATATATACAGATACATTTACAACTTATCATAAATTAGGTGTGATTTTTAATTAGCGTGGCAGTGAAACAAGTTTTCCTCATCATTTGGAATCTTATAAACTTCTTATATAAAGTAACTGCTGGGAAAAAGGGTTTCAAATCTAGATAAAACTAACCACGTGTCTAATACCCATCAAATACAAACTTATCTGCATGTACAATATCCACTTTCTCAAACTGATCAGTTCTACTCCCATAGAGGAGTATAATAATAATAATAATAATAATAATAATAATAATAATAATAATAATAATAATAATAATAATAAAAGTTGGAAGGGACCTTGGAGGTCATCTAATCCAACCCTCTGCTCAGGCAGGAAACCCTATACCACGGGTAGGCAACCTCGGCTCTTTTATGACTCATGGACTTCAACTCCCAGAATTCCTGAGTTAGCATAGCTGACTCAAGAATTCTGGGAGTTGAAGTCCATGAGTCATAAAAGAGCCAAGGTTGGCTACCCCTGCCCTATACCATTTCAGACAGATGGCCGTCCAGTCTCTTCTTAAAAACTTCCAGTGTTGGAGCATTCACCACTTCTGGAGGCAGTTGTTCCACCGGTTAATTGTTCTGTTAGGAAGTTTCTCCTTAGTTCTAGGTTGCTTCTCTCTTTAATTAGTTTCCATCTGTTGCTTCTTGCCCTTCCTTCAGGCGCTTTGGAGAACAGCTTGTTCTTTCCCAAAATCTGACAGAACCTCTTCTTTTTGTTTATTGACTGGCAGGAGTCAGGTGACTATAACCTATATTTAAAAGATTTCTATTCCATTTACATCTTGTCACCAGACTTTATTACTCTGTACCAGTGGTTCTCAACCTTTTTAATGCCGCGACCCCCAACTGGTCGTAAGTTGAGGACTACTCAACCAGTCGTAAGTCGAGGACTACTCAACTGGTGCAGCACTGTTTGCAGAATGGGACTTTTGGCGGGCTCAGCAGGGCAGAGACAGCCTGGACAATTCCTATTCAAGAAAGTCTATTCTATTGGCTTTCAAAAGCCAATAGAATAAAAGGGAGTAGCACAGCTAAGGAAAAGGGGAAAAAATGGTGGACTGCGTTGTTTGGTGACCCCCGTGAAATGGTCGTACCCCAAATGGGGTCCCGACCCACAGGTTGAGAACCACTGCTCTATACTTACCAGAACTACTTAATCTTTAGTAACAATATATATCTGGAAATTAATGGCACCTCTATGGACACACGTAGGGTTTTGCAATACAGCAACGTCCTCATAGCTTACCTAGAATAAGATTTTCTTCAATACTTATTCCCATTTTTTTAAAACCTGAGATTTATTGATGTCATTTCCTTCATTTGGACTCATGGAAATAATTCCACATCAAATTCCATTACGACCATAACAATTTCCATCCCACAAACAACCTAAAATTGGAGTTCTCTACAAAACAAGTATTTGTTCGATGTCATAGTAAAACCACACAGTGCATACATAAACACCACACTCTTCATAAAACTACACATTATCATGCATACTTACATGCTTCTAAAACAGTGATGGCGAACCTTTCAGAGACCAAGTGCTCAAAACCTGCCCCCGCCCCTGCCCTGCCCCCGCTCTGCCCCCCCATTTCCCACCTGCCCACAGGATCACTCACCGCCTCCAGGGCCCGCCACAGATTGCCCAGGCAGCCCAGCAGCACTATGGCGGCCACACCCTCTGCCCGCGCCCTGCAGCATCAACTGCATGATGGGTGTGAGGGCAGAGTGTTGTCTATGCTGCCTGGCTGCCATATCCTTGGCTGCGCTGCTCCATGTGGGCCACGCTCGAGGGCGATTCTCCTTCAGGGGGGATGATGGAGAGGCGGGGTCACGGGGGAGGCAAGGCTGGGGCAACGGCATGTGTGCCCACCCATGCCATAGGTTCGCCACCACTGTTCTAGAACATACTATCAAATCTACTGTCTATATTATAATTTCTTTTGTTCTGGCCCACTTGATAGAGATTAATTTATTTATTCAATTTCTATACCTGCCCATCTCAAGCAAGTGACTCTGGACTGCGAACAATCATATTGTTTAACTGATGGAATTAAACTAAACATTAAGTGACTGGACTATCTACCCAGCAAGATCAATACACAAATTAACAGGGAGGATCTATTAAAACACAGACCACAAACAAGAAAACAACAGACCAACACGAGTTGTCACCTACAGCTCACAGCTCAAGCGACATAAATGCATTATTAATAGGCTTACAGTTCCTACTAGAAAATGATTCTGCATTTTACAGGCACCTCAGGGTAAGTCTGTACTTGCATACAGAAAACCAACTAGAAGCAAATTCTTACAAGCAGTAAGAAACTGTACAGCAATGTAAAATATGAACCAGAGACTGCAACAAACTCGGATATCAATAAGTTGTCTTTGACTTGCAACCAATCATTCAGCAATCCTTCAAAGTTATGACCGATTCCAAAAAAAGTTACAGGTAGTCCTTCAGTTACAACTATTCCTTTAGTGACCATTTGAAATTACAACTGCACTAAAAAAAGTGACTAATGACCATTTTTCACACAACCGTTGCAGCATCCCCATGGTTACATGATCAAAATTAGATGCTTGGCAACTGACTCATATTTATGATGGTTGCAAAGTCCCAGGGTCATGTCATCCCCTTTTGTGACCTTCTGACAAGCAAAGTCAATGGGGAAGCCAGATTCGCTTAACAACCGTGCTACTAACTTAACAACTGCAGTGCTTCACTTAACAGTTGTAACAAGAAAACTCATAAAAGAGGTCAAAATTCATTTAACAACTGTCTCACTTAGCAACAGAAATGTTGGGTCCAATTGTGGTCATAAGTAAAGGACTATCTCTGCTTACAATCCATTGACATTTCCCGGCAAAGACACCCAATGGATAAGCTGGATTTAGACTTACAGCCAAAGACCTTGTGCTTAAAGACCCTGTGATTTGCTTAACCACCATCATAAAAATAGTCATAAAATCAAGTCAGGTTACCATCACTTATGACCACAACAATTTACAACCAGCATTCTGAGCTATTGCAATTGTGGTCATAGGTTGAGGACTACCTGTAGATTGTTTCCATATCTGTACCAACAGAACCATTACGTACCCCAACAGCTTCACACAGAACATTAGTGGCATCTTCATATACTCTTCATAAAATGTGATAGATATCATCATCTGCCAGCAATGCCACAGTGGATTCTACATAGAACAAACAGGTCAGACTTCATGCAAAAGAATTAATAGACACAAATTTGACATCAGGGCTCAAAACAGAGACAAAGTGATAGATCTGTATTTTAACCACCCAGGACGCTCTATCACAGTGGTTTTAGAACAAAGAAACTTAGGCAACACAGTTAAATGAGAGACTGCTAGCTTACATAGAAAGATTTCAAGCTATCAAAGAAGGTTTGAACAAACACAAAAGGTTTTTAACAAAACAGTAGTATTAATTAATATTTACCTATAATCTGCCTCAAGGAATCCTATTTGCGTAACTTGCCTATCTTCATCACCACCCCACTTCAATATATTTAAGTCCTATATCAGTCAAGTCACACCATGCATCCCTAATAGATGTAATAACTGAAGCTTTTGACAGCTGATGCCTTAAAATGATTATTTTCAAAAGATGCTGCCAAACTTTTTCTGCAATCATACATCCATGATTGCACCATAGTGATACATCGCTAATTCTCTCATTCTTTCCTCATATTGCATAAAATCATACATTTGTTTTTTTTTTAAAAAAAAATTATTGGTTTTTTAATTTTTAAGAAAAAGTACTCAGGACACACCGTGGTGTTTGGTAATCAGAAATTCCAAAGTAAAAACATAAATGAACAACTCAACTTAATACATTCACTGCCTCCTCTCTATTTCCCTCAAATAACATAATACGTTTAAAATATTCCATTTCTAAATTAAATTTCTATTACTACTAAACCTGTTTTAAAACTTTATCAGTTTACAATTACCAAAATCAAATTTCACTTTAAATCAACAAGTTATCAATTCAGGTATCCCTTCCAGATGTATTCTAATTCTTAATTTCTCTCATCCCTCCTTTTATCACCAATCTCATTTATTTCCTTTTCCATTACACGGTAGCTATCTTAGTTAAAAAATAATGTTAAACCTTAATTCACTTCAATTCATTATACAAACTCCAAATTTCATCCAATTGATTGTTATACCTTATCACATCTATGTTATTGTACAAAAAAAATCATCTAAGTTAAAACACTCCATTAATTATTAAAACCATCCCAATCTTAAAAAATCAACATTTTTTCAATTCCAATACATAATTTTCGTCAAAATATATCTATTATTCCAAAAAGTATTCTTAATCTATTTAGAATATCCATTCTAAAAATCACCCTCATGCATATATGTTTATATTTTTTCTTGCTTCTAATTCTAAAATCATGCATTTAAATGGGTTCGTCTTCTATGTGTAGGTCTGAATAAATAAACTATATAACTGAACAAACAGACCTTCTCAGCAGATACACACATCAGTCACTATTTTTGTTCATTTTGTGGTCTCCTAACGGCCCATTGGATTTGTAGTCTCTTCTCTTCTTCCAACCCATCTAATCAGGTCACTTAAAAGAATATTCCACCATCATGTCAAATGCATTCATTCAGAATGTGGCACTATTTTCTCCCAAACCCATGTATGTTCTTCCTTTATTTCCTTTCACTAGAACATAGCATGCAGCTATCATCAACTATGGATCTTACTTCCACATACATTCACACCAATTCATATTATCTAATATACATTTTAGCTTTGTTTTCATATCCATTGATTCATACATACATACTGTACATACATTTATACAGCTGCCAATTTCAAATACATGTCTCTTGGCAGCTAACAATTATAAAAAGGAAGATAGAACATTATAACAAAGCAAAGCACAGAGTGAAACCTATATCTTTACTTTCAGCAATGTCATTCCATAAGATCAAATTATGCATTATTCTGATTAACTTTGGTCAATCAAGCTTTTCACATTGCAAATATAAAAAAGAGAGTAAATTAGTAGACTTTATTAAACCCATGTGCTGTGCAGGTAATACAGTTTACATGTCTATAAGCATTATTAGCATCAGCATTAACTTTAGTGAGGAGGTTACAGACTGCTTAAGCCTAGATTTGAATACATTCTTTTAGCTGCTATATGTTCAATCAACCTGGCCTTGCTAAGTCTAGCAGATAATGTTAAGTCAAACTGAATAAAAAACCCAACAAATAAGTTTATTTCCTCTTCCCTAGCTCTTGCAATTTCACTAGATTTTGAACATAGCAGTTATTAAGCATGAAGTTATATAATCCAAGCCTCTCAAGGGAGATGAGCTTAGTCCTTTATCTAGGGAATTTGAGAGTAATTTTATCCTAGACTCTCCTATCTCTATTGCTACAGCTGACGCACTGCAGATTCTAAGTTGTCCCAATTCAATATTTTGCCTTTGGCATTGCCGTGAGGCATCAATCAAAATATTCCTTATTTACAATGTGTTTGTCTTTGCAAGTAAGAAAAGGTAGACTAGGATTGTGAAATATTTACATTCAATTTTGGAAAAGGTGCGCTGAAAAATGAACATTAAATAAAGCCTAATTATTTGAGAGCTGCCTGACATAATAACTGCCCAGATGATCTGATCAGGCAGGGTTGGCATATTCTGCGTTCTTTTAATTAAACAATGCTATCTATTGGGACCCTGGAAGTGCATCTTCTCTACAGCAGCACTTGCCTTATGCAATGAAGTTTCCTCTGAGATTCAAACAGCCTCCACCCTGCGGGGTTTTGCCCCCGAAGACCTAGTTCTTTGCCCAAGTCTTTGGCAAGCATCTTAAAGCTTCTTTTTTCTCTGGTTTTGTTTCTATCCAGTTTTGTCATTTCTGCCATCTTTATTCTTTTGATTTTTGTTCTTTCTTGTTTCTATCCAGTTTTGTCATTTCTGCCATCTTTATTCTTTTGATTTTTGTTCTTTCTTGTTTCTATCCAGTTTTGTCATTTCTGCCATCTTTATTCTTTTGATTTTTGTTCTTTCTTGTTTTTAAGCAATTTATAAACAGCCCTGGCCATTGGCCAGAATATAAATTTAATAAATAAATAAAGCTGCTTCTTTTCCAGGATAACATGGCTACTGCATAAGCCTTCCACACAACAGCTGGAAAAAGACAAGTCTGCTATAATGAATTATAGATAGATCCTGCATTTTTAATCTTGCATGTTTTGAAGAGCTTTCCCCAAATCAAATCCAAAACAGCAAATCATGTTCTTTTATACTTTTATAAGGCCTCTGGGGTCCATTGGGGTCCACTGGAATCCACTGTTTTGTAATACAGGATGTGACAAATGTTTTCGTTCTATGGGAACTGTCAGTTTTAAGAAAACACCTGGCATCCTTGATCAAGAGGCAAAGTACCAGCAATAAAAAATTGACCATATTTAAGTGCACTTAAAAAAGGCTCCATGGAAAAGAGTTTGAAAAAGTGCTGTAGAACACACTAGGTAGGGAAAACGCCAAGTCTTTTCTTCCTATAAAGCAGTAGTGGCGAACCTATGGCACGCGTGCCAGAGGCGGCAATCAGAGCCCTCTCTGTGGGTACGTGTGCCATATCCCGGAGATAGCAACCATCCCTCTTCAACCAGCCGCCCACTAACTCACCGAGGTCCCACGTGTCCGGATGCATCCCAGCACGGCTGGTTTCTCTCCCCCCGTCCCATTCCCTCCTGGCCTCACATGCTCTCCTTTTCCCGGGCACGACCCACTGCATCGCCTCCTCAGCTGTTAGGTGTCTGTCCAGCTCAGAGGTGGCTTCTCTGAACTTCTGGTGGCAGGCTACAAAGGCCCAGACTACGCTGGTCGAGGGGCTGGCAGGTTGTGGCTGCCGACAGACACTGTTGGCCCAATGCGCTTGCTGGCCTCCGTGTGCAGGGGCTGATGGTGTCAGGCAGCAGCGGTCCCGGCGCCTGCCTCGCCCTGCGACAATGGCAGCCAGGCCCTGCCTTACCTTGCCTCACCCCGCAGGATGAGCCTCCTGCCCACTGCCCCACCTGCCAGAGACCGCCTGGATCTCCCCGAACCCTGCCTGGCCCATAGGGATCCCTCCCCATGAGCAACATTGAGGTGACCATGCCCACCTTGGCCACACCCACCCAGTCTGCCATGACCACCACAGCCACGCCCACCTGTCACCCGATGATAAATAAATGGGTATGGGGTTGCAGTTTGGGCACTCGGTCTCTAAAAGGTTTGCCATCACTGTTATAAGGTAAAGTTTTTTTCTGTCCAGTCGTGTCCAACTCTAGAGGGTGGTGCTCATCTCTGTTTCTTAGCCGAAGGAGCCAGTGTTGTCCGAAGAGTTTTCTGTGATCATGTAGTCAACATGATTATACCCTGAAGTGCATGTAATGCTGTTGTTACCTTCCTACTGATGTAGTACATATAGTCCTTGAATGGTCACTAGATGAATGACTGTAAGTTTAGGACTACCTGCAACAATCTATCTGCTTGTATCTGCATACTTTTTGAACTGCTAGATTGGCAGGAGCTACAGCAAGAACGGGAACTCACCCCATCACATGGTGCTTGGGTCCCGAACTGCCAACTTTCCAGTCAACAAACCCAGCATCTTAACTGCTAGGCTACCGTGCTCTAATTTTCTTCCTATAGCTTCCAAAGAACCAGGGAATATTTCTGAATGATATGGGCTCGATTAACTGTGGACACAGGACCTATGAAAATTTTTATGCTCACCCTGAATGTCAGAAATCTCAAAATTAAGAAAAGAAATACCCAAACTTCCTGACAATGAGGACAATCAATCAGTGGAGCAGCTTGCCCCCAGAAACCGTGGGCACTCCATCACTGGAGATTTTTAAGAAGAAACTAGACAATCACCTAATGGTATAGGTTCTCCTGCTTGAGCAGAGGGCTAGATTAGAAGACCTACAAGGTCCCTTCCAGCTCTATTCTATTCTATTCTATTCTATTCTATTCTATTCTATTCTATTCTATTCTATTCTTATTCTTATTATTCTTAATTTGTACTGTATGTGTATAATGATGATTATACATCACATACAATACAAATATTCTTGGAAGCTAAGATTATGAAAATACCCAGGTCCAAGACTTCATTCTGGCCCTATGCTGGAGATGTCAAGAAAATTTATCTAGGTAGAGGGAGAATTGGTCAACACATTTTTTCTCACCATCTCCTTCCTCTAGAAGATGCTTCTAATAAATCCCACAAAAATATTACAAATACATCCCCTGTCTCACAATTTCTCTACATTGTTTTTAGTTAAGTGGAAATTGTTTCACTAGTTTCCTCTCCACTAACTCTGTTAAAATATTAAATTTTAACATAATATTGTGTTAATATTTCTCATATTTTTTAAAAAAATTAAATATTTAATTTTCTGAATACAGAAAAAGACATTATGCTTAAACTGTAGATATACAAATGCAAATATAAGCACACCTTTATATTTATATTTTATTGGAACATATTAAGTTTGTAGTTGGTGAAGAAATGGGATTCCTATCTAATTGTTTTGTATGAATATTCCATAATATACTATTATACTAATTACACATATACAATTTCCGAGATTAAGCCCCTAACAGCTGCTGTAGATTCTCACAAAGCTTATTAATCATATTTATTGAAAGGAGAAAAGGGATTAGGTTACAAAATCTTAGAAACTTGATATGTGTAATTTAGTATTCCATTTACTAATAAGTTTGTTGGGGCTGGAATTTTTTGTTCTTCTTACTTGTTTTTTTTTTAATATAATTTAAATTTCATTACACATTGTAAGAAAGGGAAAAAAGAAAACAAAATACGGGGGGGGGGGGAAGAAGAGGCAAAAAAGCCAAAAAAAACACAAAATGTATAATTTACAAAACATCACGTGAAGTGTTAATACCACTTTACAATGCCTTAGTAAGGCCACACTTGGAATACTGCATCCAGTTTTGGTCACCACGATGCAAAAAAGATGCTGAGACTCTAGAAAGAGTACAGAGAAGAGCAACAAAGATGATTAGGGGACTCAAGGCTAAAGCATATAAGGAACGGCTGCTGGAATTAGGTATATCTAGTTTAATGAAGAGAAGGACGAGGGGGAACATGATAGCAGTGTTCCAATATCTCAGGGGCCGCCACAAAGAAGAGGGAGTCAAGCTATTTCCAAGGCGCCTGAAGGCAGGACAAGAAGCAACGGGTGGAAACTAATCAAGGAGAGAAGCAACCTAGAACTAAGGAGAAACTTCCTGACAGAACAATTAACCAGTGGAACAACCTGCCTCCAGAAGCAGTGAATGCTCCAACACTGGAAGTTTTCAAGAAGAGACTAGACAGCCATTTGTCTGAAATGGTATAGGGTTTCCTGCCTGAGCAGAGGGTTGGACTAGATGACCTCCAAGGTCCCTTCCAACTTTATTATTATTATTATTATTATTATTATTATTATTATTATTATTAACAGAATTAATTTTTCAATATATAACTAATTGGGTTTACATACTGAATATCTGACATCATTTCAAAAACTGAATGTCATTGTTGAAATCCAATTATATATGATTAGCAGTAATCAGCACAATATAAATTTATAAAAAATATTAATTTCTGACCAAATAGTGAAAGATTTATCCTTAGTTCAGGATACTTGAAAGTTGGAATATTAAACCTTTATGTCAAGAGAAGCCTAAATTTCAGTTGTGATTTAAAACCATAAATGGAATTGAATTAAAATGGGTTTCAAGTTAATTTAAATTGTTTCACACTTATTTTGCTACTTTCTTTTTTGATATGGGAAGAATGTTCAGATACTCTGGCCCTGTAGCAGTTTGCAAATCACCATGCACGAGTCCGAGATCTAAGAAATTCACTATAGTGGGACACATACTTCTATCTAGGTTCTTCCACAGGATAACTACACAAATGAATAAATTCTTCTCTAGCCTTCAAGTTGAGGCTTATTCAGAATCAGAAAATTGGCTGGGAACATATTAGAGAAACCCCTCTTTCCTCACCAACCACAATTACCTTGTGGAGTAACAAAATCTCATTACAAACAGGCCAGGTGCTAAGTAACAATAGCTACAATTGTGAAGAGAGGCTTTCCACATGTCCAATCCTCTTCCAGCAACGGCTCTGCCTACTGCCACCCATCACAGATCCCTCTGCCTATAATTTCGATTCTCCCACCAACATCTAATCCCAATGGGCCCAAGTACTAATTTGTGGACAAAATAAATTAGTCCATTTAAGCCCTGCTAAAAAGCCTTTCTCTTCCTTTCCCCTTCCAGTTCTGGGTGATTGCAAGTTTCATATTAACAATGACAATACAGGTAGTCCTCAATTTACAACAGTTAATTTAGCAATTGTTCAAAGTTACAACGGCACTAAAAAAGTGACTTATGACCATTTTTCACACTTATGACCATTGTAGCGGCCTCATGCTCATGTGATCAAAATTCGAACACTTTGCTTCTGATAAGCAAAGTCAATGAGGAAGCCAGATTCAATTAACAACTGTGCTATTAACTTAAGAACTGTTGTGATTCACTTAATCACTGTGGCAAGGAAGGTCGTAAAATGGGGCAAAATTCACTTAACAAATGTTTCACTCAGCAACAGAAATTTTGGACTAAATTGTGGGCGTAAGATGAGGACTATCTGTATATCTTTATCTTCCAGTAACGACTTGCTTTACCTTCCAGTAATGACTCTAACCCTAACCCTAACCTTAACAGCAGAAGCTTCACACTCAACAAGGGCAGATTACGTATTTCATTACCAGAAGAAAAATATCATAGCTCTGCAAAAAAATGTGTCTAAGGCAAAAACGCAAGAATCAAGCCTTAAAAACACAAAAATCAAGCCTTATACATAACCCCAGGATTTTAATCCTAGGTCAATGATGGTGAACCTTTTAGAGACCGAGTGCCCGAAAACAGGCCCCGCCCCTGCCCTGCCTGTCCACAGGGCCACTCACCATCTCCAGGGACACCACAGATCGCCCAGGTAGCCCAACAGCGCCATGGCAGCCATGCCCTCTGCCTGCACCCCACAGCATCAACTGTGCGTGATGGGGCGTGAGGGCACAGTCTTGTCTACGCTGCCTGGCTGCCATGTCCTTGGCTGCACTGCTCACGTGGGCCACGCTCGGAGGCGACTCTCCTCCAGGGGGGCTGCTGGTGAGGAGGGGGTCACGGGGGAAGGCAAGGCTGGAGCAACGGCATGTGTGCCTACAGAGAGGGCTCTGAGTGCCACCTCTGGCACCCGTGCCATAGGTTCACCACCACTGTCCTAAGTCTTTTCTCCCACCCTTCTGAATCAACAGACATTTGGTTGTTCTCTTTGCAGCCTCAACAGTGAAACCTCCATGTTTACATAACCATGCCATCTGGCATAAGCATTGCTAATTCCTGCCTCATTAGCTTCAGCCGCAGTTGCTGGCTTGGTTCTAGTTGGGCTCATGATCTAATCTGCAAAGAATAATATCTATTCAGTAGTCCTAGTTTTTCCAGAATTAAGATTTCTACTTATTTTAAACTGCAGATTGAAAGACTAAATGTGGGATGGAATAAATATCATGGTGAAATTAAATGCAAACATCTCAATAGTATAAATGGCCCTGATTTGTCCCCTTGCTTCACAAAAGAGAAAAGTAACAACCTGTTCTACTCTGTCTTGAAATTAAAACTACAAATGCACACATTTTAAAAAGCACAGATTCACAGCTTGTATGCAAGACACACAACACTAGAATTCAATTATGTTTACATCAGCAACCATTGCTTGAGGAATTTCATTGCTAAGGAAACCATACTGGCACATAATCAACATGGCTAAAATGCCAAATCCATTATTCTTTCCACTATAATGTTCATTTTCAAAAGGATCAAGGCAGAAAAGGCTTTTCTTTCTTTTTTTTTCTTACCCCAAAACTTTTTCTACCTCAGCTTTTCCAAGTTTCAAAAATATTCTATTTATACGGAACAGCTTAGGATGTGGCAAGCATTGCATTTCGTGAAAAATGTTTAAAATAATATCCTAGATCAGGGGTGTCAAACTGCCAGCCTGCGGGCCAGATGCATCACAGCAAAACCGCACCCACCCCATTGCTAGCAATGACAAAAAAGTCATGATACGTCGCGACACGTCACGTGACGTTGTGAGTTTGACACCCCTGTCCTAGATCAAGATCATGCAAACATTATGATTTCAAAATACTCTGAATATGAAAAGGCTACAAAACATAGTCTCAATTTAATGTGAAATCCAGTGATCACTAGTGGCAAGAAGGACACATGCTGAGGAAATTAATTTTAAAAAGATTTGTGCAGTAACTGTAAATTGCTGTAAATAAATGGCAGCTTGACTACCCTCTGCCAGAATGTACTGCAGCCAGAAAGAAACATAAAGGCATGAAATTCACTCCAGGTATTTGCTTCAGTGTTATAAACAAGAACCCTTCTTTATTCTATCTCCCTCTGTGTAGTGGCAAGAAATAACATTATGGGCTTACTTTCACTAGTCCATTATACTCTAGTTCTTAATCCTTTCAGCTTCTTTTTTCCCCTTTTTTGTGACCAATACTTCCACTTAAAAAGACTAAGAGTTGACCTAGAACATTTTTCCTTGGAGTATATGAAATCAGACTGAATTATTCCTTTGTGTATAGGCCAATTGCAAGTGAATTCTGCCCATGGGTACAAGTTCTATTGTGAATTTGCACTATTGCAATAGCAAAGACCTAAATATGTGGAAAAACACGTTTTTGAAGTAGAATGACTGATTGTTCATTGTCATAACTCAAGGATAGGCAACCTTGGCTCTTTTATGACTCGTGGACTTCAACTCCCAGAATTCCTGAGTCATAAAAGAGCCAAGGTTGCCTACCCCTGTCATAACTAGAATTTTAAAGGTACTTTAATGACGTACCTCCTTCTTTTCACCTCTGAAAAGGTCCTAGCAATATTATTATTAATAATATTGAGGGAAATGGTCCTAAGAATATTATTATTAATACAATATTTTCAACCATGCTATTACTACCATGTCACAGAATTAAAAGGAGTACAGGGAAAACAGGTAAAGACAATGTCAGAATTTACTCCCCAAACCAGCCCGGTAATATTGTTTACCTTATGCGAAGGAACCTGCTGAAATGTTAAGTTATCTCCTTTTGGCTGCCTTGTACTCTGCTTTGCAGGGCAGCAAGCAGCCCCAGAACCACCCAGTTCTGGGCCAGCTTGCCATGCCTCAGGAAGCCTTCATTTGCCCAGCTATCTTCTCTCCACAGAAGGATGAACTGGGATTGCCATTGTTAAGTCAGTGTGGTCACCTGACATCTTGCTTTATGACTGCCACAATGCATGACAGAAATGTCAATCTCAACTGGGGTTGTAACTCAAGGCCTATCTGTAGCAATCAATATAATTAATAACTAACATGAACAGGCATCAACCATAGTTTTTGCATGTACCTATTCACTGGAACAATGTGCAAAATTATGCCATTTGGAAACAACTTATATTAAATCATTTCTTCTCATATACTTTATAACCAATCTGTTATGTCTGCTTACTGAAAGCATATTTACTCAGAGCATTGATAAAGCAAGATATACAGGTAAAAAAACAGAGTAATCCTTTATCTTCTGCAATGATAATTTTTAACTGCTGCCTGGAACAGACTTTAATAGATTGTTCTAAATATATTGCTGCTTCACAAACAGAATCAACATGCCCTTTTAATATGCTAAAGATACAGCCATCTGGATTCACTACAAGCTGTACGCTGAACATGGCAGTATTCTTCATCACAACAGCTGTCCTCTGCCCCATTACATCTCTGAAAAAGTGCATTTGGGAATGTACTTTCATTCTAGTTCATTAACATATCTATGCTGTCAAAAAGCTGTAAACAGCAACAGAAGGCATATTCTTTGCACAATCATAGTTAGTCCCCCGATTTACACAACCGTTGGTTAAGGTGTATCATGTCCTGCTTTGACGATTTATCCCTTGTAATACACCATTAATAAAGAAGCTGACAAAGGCACCCAAAAATTTGCTTGTATTTAATAATAGAACTTTCCTCAGTTGTAAATTCTATGCAATAAATGATTTAGGAGGAAGAGTTCTCAATAGAAGTTTCAGATTTGTTTAAGGGAAAAAAAGCACAAATATATTGTTTATTTTGCAAAAAAATATTTACAAGATCATCCCAACTTTTTTTTTTTATAAAAAACCTAGAATATGCTTTTAGGTACCACTGAATGAATGCATGCATGTACTCCATTATATGGTACCAACAGAGGTAGTCCTTGGGTTACAACAGCATTTGAAACTAGGATTGCTCTTGGTATGCAATGCAGACATAAAGCATGACATGAGACCGCATTGCTTAGCAATGGCAATCCCAACAATCTCAGTTGCTCTCGTAACCCTAGGATGCACAAGTCATTTTGCAGGAAGGGGCAGAAATCTCAGGTAAGGAGTGGGGGGGGGGGGTATGTGCCAGTGCTGTAGGAGGGCCGGCAGAGACCTTAAGTGGGTTGGTAGAGGCCATGGGCAGGCCTAGAAACATAGAAAACTGACTACAGAAAAGGGCGTAGTGGTCCATCAGTCTGCCCTTCGAGTTTGTTTTTTTTACTTATCACTTTTTAATTATTACTTTTATATTTCATTTGGTTTTTGTTTTTTAATTTTCATTGGTTGATGAACATGGGTTTATCCCAAGCATGTGTAAGCCCAGTTTAAACTCCAAGCATGTTGTATAAAGTACAAGTGGGCAGCGGATGCCTCGGAGTACAAGATCCATGGGAGAAACAAGCAGCAGGAGCAATTTACAAAGCAACTTTCAACTTACCTGCTGGCTTCCCTATTGACTTGATTTTACCAGCAGAGAAGTTTGCAAATGGTGATCGTGTAATGTGGCTTACCGCGACATTATGACCACCCTAGCACCTGGATCATGATCATGTGACTGCAGGGTTGCTGCAACAGCCACAGCTTCAAGTACTAGTTGTAAGTTCATCTGACTCTGAACAGTCATTGAACAAATGGACATAAACTGAAGGCTACCTGTAGAATCTTAACTTCATATAGGAGGCTTTTGCTTCCAATTCTTAAACTTCTGAAGAAGTGTTCACTGTGAAACTACTTTTAAAAATACAATAGGCAAATATCTATGAAGTGACTTAAAGTTACTGCAGAATTCCAAGACAATATTTGATGCCTTTTTCTCCCCCTTTCCCTCAACAAACTACAGTAGCTCTGAAGTATGTGTAATAACATACATTCTTTTAATAATTGTATTTATCTGATTCCTTTATTAATTCCTTTATTACCATCTCATTCCATTGTAACATGATATATAATAATGCAGAAGTGTCAAATTCTCAAATACTAAAATGGAAACAATATTTTTAAACAGGGTATGCAAATATTGTATGAAGGATTGAATCTAGAACCGTTACATCCAAAAAGTATGGCAAACTGATTTACTGGATCAGGTCAAACAAATATATTATTAATGCTCCTTCTCTCTCCCTCAAACTCAACTTAAGAAACTCAAATAGTTCTGGGATAATTTCAGTAGTCTCCCTCAATGCAGTACTCAATTACGTAAGCCTGACAAACTTGTATTATTGCTTTGGCAAGTTAATCAAACATGCACTAACAAAGATAAATGAGCATACTTTTGTCTCACAATAATGTCATATATATTTATACTCTAAACATTAATATGTTGAAACCAAACCTTTAACAGAGCTTTCTTCTAAGATTAAAAAAGAACTGAAAACTTAGCTAGAAGTTTGACACACATCCGAGCATGTATTCCAATACTGTCTGTTATGTTGTATGAATCAAATTATATGCATTTTTCTGTTGAAATCAAATTACCTTGGGCCACTAACCACTCTCTTGCTGCTACTTCCATTCCCAACCTTTTTTTTCTTTCTGCCATACCTGTTTATTGAAGCTTTTGAACCTAGACAGAGAGCTCTAGTTTAACTCTATTCACAGCGCCCATTCCTGCAATAGACACAGGTCTGCCTTTTCAATATATATTTTGCTCTTAAGTAATTCACCACGGTTTGGCACTTCATCAAATATGAATTTAGTCTGGCCCATAGATATGCCCCAAAACGTGTTTATTTTCAACAGAGTTATTTAAAACAATAATTTTCTGATCATGTAGTGACTCAACTCATCTGCTTCTCAGGTTTTAGGTACACATTACAGAAAAACAAGTGAAACAAAGGTAACAGGAGGGTTTCTGAATATGTACAAAATACCTATCCCAGTGCTGAGTCCTGGGTGCTTCTTGGGACTTGAGTTCAAGATCAAAGGCTCGTTGGATCCATTGACAAAACAAAAAAAGGCAGCATTTTTTGCATATATTCAGTTACTCAGTTTTAAACATATTCAGTTTAATATGCACATTTCCAAGAAATTGGCTAGCCACTTCTCAGTGAAAACTGAAGACTGACAATCCTGGAATCCACATATGGAGGACAACTGCAAATAATTCATAAAACTAACAATTTTCCAATGTACTTGTTTAATTAAACCTAAAATGACTTATCCTAATGTAGGAAGAAAAAAAACTAGTTAAACAAGATGTGTACTTCTGTTCAGAAAAGAAAAGGTGTTAACAATAAGCATTATAGTTAAGGCTCCAAAGCGTCAGTATATCTTCTTCCAAATACAAATACAAGACTTCCTCTTTCCTGAGTCTGCCATTCAAAGAGTTGCATCGGTGGAGGCATAAAGAACTGATACTCACACCCCTTAGTGTAAATAAATGGGCTTCTCTGGGTATCAATACATCCTTTCATCTCCATTGTCACTGAAAGTACTCGAGACAACATTCATACAAATTATGTATTTTATTTAGGCAATCATGCTGAAAGATAGTAACTACCCCATTGACATCCAACGAGTTTAAGGACCTTGAACAACAGTATGACTATTATAGCATACCAACTCTAAATGAATAATGGAAACTTATTTAAGCTGAACTATGCATAAGCTTGAAGTACTAGGCAAAATTATTTTTTCCAATTTTTTTTTTTTTTACAGAAGAGATACTATTCTGAATGAGAAGCCACCATTTCACAGAGATTGACTGGAAAGCAACAGCATCATTTCTTCCTAGCAAATTAACAATACATAATTGTGTCAATTTTAGGGAATATCAAATCAGAGTGACAACTACAAAACAGAATGTACAAATTGGCATTTGGAGATTTAAAACAAACAAACAAACACATCCATGTCTTTTTCTGTCTTTACGGGAACTTAGATTTTGACCAAACCTAGATTATGATATTTAAAACTTCAAATTCAAGATACAGTATGTTGCAGTATGATGAAAATAAAAACTAGAAACACTTTGGAGCAGAATGAAATAAAAAAAAAAATTGTCTCCAAGGGCCCATCCTTATTTCTTCCACCCATAGGGAAGTTTTCTTTTTAAGTGACATAAAATGGTTTTTAAGCTGTATTTCTCAATATTATTTCTTTAAAAAATTGTAGTAGAACTTTTATGTAAAACTATCTTCAGGATTACTCAGAAGTTAACATATAAAGGGTAGGTGCCAAATGCCTCTTTTTCACCAGGAGATACTGACATTTATTTTCACAACCAAAAAAGGGGCTTGATTCTTCTATGATCATGGTGATTTCTCCTTCATCCTCCTCCTCGTCCTCCGTTTTTGATTCAGAAGTCAGGAGATACACTACTATGGCCCATTATAGGACCTGTAAATATCTGAAAGAACTGTAACTAGAATAGATATTGGCAGAAGGACCCATGTATTTATCTACAGATTTATTTTATAAATGTATTCATATTGATGCATTTATATTGTGTTCTTTTCCATTGTTTATTTGTTGTTCTATTATTTTACTTCTGTTTACACTCTTCATTTCTTCCTAAAGAAAATAGATGAAGAGACTGCTTAAAAAGCTTAATTTTCCTAAAAATTACTATTTATCTCAAGAAAAAAAAACAGTTTTTTTTTTAAAAAACCACTTCCAAAAAGTCTAGAAAGTAGTGAGATTCATTGTCAAAAACCATTATCATGATTCAGCATAACCTTTCTTGGAGAACTGCTTTGAGAATACATGAGTCAGCTACATACTGTAGTGTTGATCTCTTAGAAGAATAGATAAAAAAAATGCTCCTTTATCTCTGAACCATTTAATCTCCATAGTATCTTTAAATACACTATTTCCTTGAGGTAAACTACAGATAGAACCTCTAGATGAAAAGGTTGAAAGATAAGGCTGAGGTTCTGAGCACTAATCCACAGAAGATCAATTATACTCTCTGTGTAACCAACTGGATGCTTAGACAAGGACATTCAGTACTTTGAGGGCAGGGGGAGGGGGAAGCAGCAAAACAAAATCCAGGATCCAGGAAACTAGAGATCCAAGAAACTACAGACCTGACCTCAATACCTGGGAAGTTTTCTGGAAAAGATAATCAAGCAACAAATCAGCGAACACCTAGAAGCAAACAAAGTCATAATCAAAAGCCAACATGGGTTTGTCAAAAACAGATAATGCCAGACAAATCTTATTGCATTTTCTGACCAAGTGACAAAATTAGTGGACCAGAGGAATGCTGTGGATATAATTTACTTGGACTTCAGTAAGGCATTTGATAAAGTAGACCACAACCTACTACTTGATAAGACAGGCTAGACAGCATCCTCACCAGATAGATTCATAGCTGGCTGACCGGCCATACTCAGCATGTAGTCCTCAATGGAACTGCATCAAACTGGCAGGAATAGCCAACACTCCAGAAAACATGCTTAAGATAGAGAAGGACCTTGACAGACTTGAACATTGGGTGCTATTTAACAAAATGAAATTCAGTGGTGAAAAGGGGCGTTGTCTTACCGGAACATCTTTTCTCAGCATGATGATGGAGAATCCACGAATGGGTTAACTCTGTCTTCCTGCCCATTAGACTAAGTCAGTCAAACTTTGCCATGCCTCCCCCTGGCCAGGAGACCTCCCAGTCATGACGAAGACGAAGCTCTTGACAACAGTCCGACGTGTTGGCTCCAATACCCCTGACACAGGATCTGACTGCCATTAAGGGGTGGGTCTGGATTCTCCATCATCATCCTGAGAAAAGACGTTCAGGTAAGACAACGTCCCTTCTCCAGCATGATAGATGGAGAATCCACGAATGGGACATACCAAAACCGCACTATCCCTATGGGAGGGAAGCAGTCTGGACCTGTGTCCCACCCTGTGGCACTACCTGCTGTAGCACTCTCCGGCCAAATGAGGCGTCTGCGGAGGCAAACTTATCCAGCTTATAATGCCTCACAAAAGGAGAAGGCAAGGACCATGTCGCTACCCTACAGATGTCCTCAATTGATGCCTGTGTCGCCCACGCCGCGAAGGTTGCAGCAGTGCGAGTAGAGTGGGCAGTGATACTACTTGGAATCAGCAGGGAATGCGACTGATATGCTCCTGCGATGCAAGCCCTGATCCACCTGCTGATAGTGGAGGCAGAAACTTTCTGCCCCATGGAAGAAGGTTGGAAGGAAACAAAGAGAGCTTCCAACCTGCGAAAGGATGCCGTCCTCTTAATGTAATGATGTAAGGCCCTGCTGACGTCCAGGGCGTGCCATTGACATTCCAAGTCATAAGATGGATGAGGGCAAAAATCTGGCAGAACTACCTCCTGAGCCCTGTGTAACAAAGTATTAACTTTTGGAACAAATGAATGATCTAAGTGAAGGGCCATTCTGTCATCGTGACAAACGCATAAGTCATCTCTGATAGAGAAGAGCTGCCAGTTCAGAAATGTGTCTAGCCGACGTGACGGCTACCAAAAAGGCGACCTTAATCGTCAAGAACTGAAGAGTACAGATTCTGATGGGTTCAAACGGAGGTTAGGTAAGAGCCTGCAAGACCTGTGACAAACCCCAAGAGGGATACCGGTGAACCACAGGCGGTTTGGTGTTGGTCGCTCCCTTGACAAAGGAGCACACCATAGGTGCTGAGCCAATGGCTCTGAATTGCCACATGTAAGCACCGTGGAGAGAGCCGCCACTTGTCTGTGGATAATGTTGGGCGCCAAGCCCTTCTTGAGCCCCTCCAATAAATAGTCCAAAATTTTCGGAATGGTAATAGCCAACAGATCTAACTGGTTCTTTGTACATCAGTGATAGAAATTCTTTCATGTGTAGTCATAAATCCTATTTGTGGTAGGCCTTCGAGAGGCCGGAATCACAGCAATTGCTTCCAACGAGTAGGACTCATGCGTCAGGAGTCACCGTTCAAATGCCAGGTGTTAGCTGGAGCCACTGGGGTTCTGGATGTTGCAAAGCCCCCTGGCTAAGTGAGATGCAATCCGGAGGTATTCTCCACAGGGGAGAGATGGAAAGGCTCACGAGGTCGACAAACTATGGCCGTCTTGGCCAGTGTGGAGCAACGAATATCACCTCTGCCCGTTCTTTCAGTATCTTCCTGATAACTGCCAGAATCAGAGGGAGGGGAGAAAATGCATATAGCAGACCTCCGGGCCATGGACTGCAGAGGGCATCCGCCCTTTCTGCCCTGGAGATGGGAACCGGGAGAAGAATCTGGGAAGCTGGAAATCTGCCGGAGAAGCGAACAAATTCAATATTGGAGGGCTGAACCTCTCCGATATCTCCCTGAAGAGATCCAGATGCAGGCGCCACTGAGTGATCCAGATGCAGGATCACTGAGTGATCCACTGTCGACCTGCTCAAAAAATCTGCCTGCCGATTCACCTCTCCCAAGATGTGTTTGGCCCTGAGGGAGGAGAGGTTGATCTCTGCCCAGTTCCCAACAACTGAGCCTCGGCCATAAAGGATCTGGAATGGGTACCCCCTTGCTGGTTCGCATGAGCTTTCGCCGCCATGTTGTCCGTGAGGACTAGTGCGGAAGTGGCGTAGAGCCAGATGTATGGCTCTGAATTCCAACCAGTTTATGTTGTGCTGCAGGCCTGACTGGGACCACTGGTCCTGAGCCAACTGTGAGCATAGGTGCACTCCCCAGCCAAACAAACTGGCATCCGAAGTCAAGGTGAGCCGAATGGGCTCCTTGAACAATGATCCTCTGGCTACCGATGGGGAGGTCCACCACTGAAGGGATCTTAGGGTCTGAGACAGAACCCTTACCCTTTGGTTGGAGGAGCTGGTGCCCAGTCTCTGAAACAGGAGCAAAAACCATTGCAGGTTCCTGGAGTGTAGTCTGGCCCATGGCACTATTACCATGCTGGAAATTATCTTCCCTAACAATTGGGAAAGCATGGCCAGTGTGACTACATGCTCCCTTTGGACCTGGAGGACCAGGGCTCGGATTCTGTCCTGACATTCCCTAGACAGACCTCACATCGTCATGTGTCTATTACCATACCCAGGTGAAGAAGGCGGGTTGAGGGAACTGTCTGACTCTTTTGGAAATTCATCGAGAACCCATGATCTTGGAGGGACTTGATGGACAAAGCCAGGTCCGACTGGGCCACTTGGACCGAGGAGGATTGAATGAAGATGTTGTTCTGGTAACACTGGATGCGCACTGGGACTAACCTCAAATGTGCGGCCAGCACCACCAGAATCTTTGTGAATACCCTGGGGGCCAATGAAAGGCCAAAAGGTAGGGCTCTGTATTGGAAGTAGTGGTTTGCGTAGCAGAACCTGAGGAATTTCCTGTGGCTGGAGAGGATGGGAATGTGCAGGTATGCTTCCATGAGGTCGATAGACATCAGGAAGTCTCCCTTTCTGATGCTGGCCAAGATGGACTGGAGTTTTTGCATCTTGAATTTCTTGTATGTCAGATAAGAGTTCAATCCCTTTAGGTCGAGTATTGCCCTCCATCCTCCTGAAGCCTTCGGAATGACGAAAAGGATGGAATAAAACCCCCTTTCCAGTTGTCCAGTCAGTTATGGCCCTTATCTCCAAGAGGTGTCGAATGGCCTCTCTCATGAGATCTTTCTTGACCAGATTTTGGGACAGTGGGCAAGAGACGAAGCACCCTGGGGGTTGGATGTGAATTCCAGAGACAGGCCGCAACTGATGGTGTCGAGGACCCGGAATTCTGTGGTGGTGGCCTCCCATTTGTAAGCGAAGAGAGCCAAACTGCCACCCACAGGAGGAGCCTCCCTGTAGTTACCTGGCTCTCCTGAAGGGACGGCCTCCTGTGCCTTGAACGGGCCACTTGGCCTGAAATTGCTGCCTGGGTCTGTCTCTGTTACCAGATCTGTCGAATTGACGGTCAGATCTGGGAGGAAAGGAGCGGGAGGGCTGGGCAAACTCCGGCCCCGACCCTGATCAAAAGGACTGCCTGTGGGTATACGGGGTAGGTCTCCTATCTGCCCATCTGATAAGGACATTACTTTGCATTTGTCCTTGTTTTCAACCAAATAAGGATTCAGGGCCTCTCCAAACAGCTGACCTCCGTTTGGATCTAGCATCTGCTCTCCATTGTTTGAGCCACAAGAGCCTGCGAGTGGTGACATTGGAAGCTATGGCCATGGATGAAAACCTGGCGGCATGTAGTGATACATCCGCCATGTATTCCGAAGCAGCCACTAACCTGCCTAAGTCCTGGTGCATTCGTACCTCTTCTGGAGGAACTCTGGCCTGTAACTGGCGAAGCCAGAGAAGGGAGGTTCTGGCGAAGAAGGAGGTGGATATAGCTGCCCTTACTGCCCATGCTGAGGCCGGATGTGTCCTGCGGAAAGAGAGTTTGGATTTCCTGTCTTCTGCCTTCAGGGCCTCTGCCATATCACCTGACACCATGGAAGTAGAAAACAGTGAAGTTAGAGGTTCATCCACAACAGGAACATCTAGCACTTCTGATAATGCTGGATCTACGTTAAATAGCTTTTTGTCTGTTTCCCCCCCCCCCCAGGGAGGGGAAAGTGCCAGGCATCTCCCATTGCCTCTGAACTATATTGAGAAAAAGAGGGGAACAGGGAATGTGCTGCTGAGTGACGGTGTGTTCGGAGAACACCAGACTTGTGTCCTGGCTTGTGGGTGGGGCAGCCTGAGGGGACCTGTCAGAACCAATCTTAGCAGTGGTACTGGCGTTGTGGAGCAGTGACTTAAAGAGACTGGATTAAATGGACCCACGAAGGGAGGAGGGTCCAGGGAAAGGTCCTCATCCTCTGATAACAGTAGGTCCATCTGCCCATACTCCTCGGAGAATGACACTCTGCTCCTGGAAGACCTGGAAGGTGAAATAGAACCTGGAAAGTCAGCTACTCCCACCTGGGAGAAATAAGACAGTCACTGACACAACAGACTCAGGTCTAGAGCTCTGGTGGAGTGTCGAGGCTAAACCCTGGGCGACAGCTTGAGATATCAGGGCCTGTAATTGTTCTGGTGACAGCGCCCCCTGAGGTTCTGAGGATCGAAGACCCACTGCTGTGGGTGTAAATGTGGCTTCCAGGCCCAGAGGTGCAACTCTGGTTGCAGAAAGAGCTCTTTGGAGGCTAGATCCTTCGCTGAAGGGAATCCTCTCTTCCTGTTCAGCCCTGGGAAAATAGAATTGACCAGAGTCCCCTTCCGGGGACCAAACCCCTTGAGCAGAAAAAGTTGAAGGATCGAGTTGAGGGCCAAATACTGAAGCTTCTGTGGGAGCGGGGAAAATATGCCCCGTCCCCACCATGCTCTGCTTCTGTGCTTTGGAGAACTGTTTCTCTTAGGCCTGGTGCCTCTTTCTCTGCCGCCTTGGAGGACCGTTTGCTAGCGATGGCTTTGGCCTTGGCCTTGAGTTTCCCAGCAGCCTCCTGTTTGGAGTGCTGGGGGCACCTTGCAAAGTTTCAGGTGCCATGTTGTCTGCCATCATAATCAGAGATATCTCAGTGGTCAGCTAAGAGAGATCGCAAAGGAGATATCTCAGTGGTGTGCTGAGAGGGATCTCAATAGTAAGGAGGAGAGTGTGCCACTTCACTGGGATCAACAAGTATTCTAAGGTAAGAACAGCACAGTGGTAATGGCCAGCACACAAGTAGTTCACTTAGTGGCAGCAAGACCACCTCAGTGGTAACAGCCAGCGCACTAGTCCTAGTTGGTGGCGGCAAAGCCAAGAATGGCACGGCCAGCACACTGTCTGTTCGAAGATGAACGTAGGAAGCCTAGGCTGAGGCCTAGAGCTATTCTTGTAGTCCCCTAGTGGATGTCCATCCACTTCTGTGAGGCTTGAGTTCAAAGAAAAAAGGAATAATGGTAAAGCAATTATGGTAGTAAACCTTATGTTGTAGTACAACAAGCTGCAATTTCTATGGCTTGTGTAGCGCTCAGCAGTCTTCAAATGCTGCCGCTGAAAAAGACATGCTGAATTTAAAAGTTTATGTTGTGACTAAACATAAACCTTCATGTCTGATTTACTAGGGAAGATGTAACAAAATGGCTTGCAAAGATGCAAGAAAAGGGTCCTCTTCCCTAGTTCACTGAGCTAGCCTCCAAAAGGAAATACTCTCTCTCTCTCTACCCCCTGCTGGAGGGAATGATAGCAGCGTCCAAAATGGTGCGTGCTACCGCCGAAAACAAAAGTAGAGTTAATTCTGCAGTCAAAGCGAAAGCAGGCGAAAAAACAGCAAACACAATGATTTGAAAAGGATCCTGACTAATCGAGTGTTGCAAGCACACTGGATCAGTCGAAAACAAACTTATCCAAAAAGGTAAAAGGAATGAGCGAGGAGAACCCTCCACACACGGTTTTCAAAATGGCGCCCGCAACAAAAGCACCGATAGAAAAAGCGGAGGCTTGAGGCTTCCTTGAAGCCAGCAAGCCAGCTAAAACTTCTGACCGGTTTGGGGCTGCGCTGATCCCAGCGCAGCCAAGGAAATGGGGAATCCACGAATGGGGAACAATACAACCTGCTCAGAATAGTCTCAGGCTGCAAACTAGGAGCCAAACTTTTCATATCTTTCCTGGTCACAGACTAAGTTGTGATTGGGAGGTCTCCTGGCCCAGGAGAGGCGTGGCAAAGTTTGATTGACTTAGTCTAATGCAGGGCTTTTCAACCAGTGGTACGGGTACCAACTGTGGTACATTGGCACCTGGCAGGTGGTACGCGACCATCCTAGAAAAGTGGTAGCGGGGGAGGGAAATGAGCTGAACTAGTGGTAGCACCGCACAAGCCTGAGTGAGAGATGGCTGGAGCTGCAGGGCTGTCAGGGCTTAGTGGAAGCACCAGGATCAGTGCCGCTTTCCAGCTGATCGGCACTTCTTCAGGGCTGTCAGGGCTCAGTGGAAGCGCCAGGATCAGCGTCAGGCTCCAGCTGGAGCTCGGTGCTGATCCTGGTGCTTCTGCTGAGCCCAGAAGAAGCGCTAATCAGCTGGAATGTTGCAGCATCTCCAGGGTCTTGTGATTTACGTTCAGTTGCTTGGCAACTGATTCATATTTATGACGGTCACAGTGTCCCAGGGTCATGTGAAGTGACCAAAACCTGCTGCAACCACCTAGCAGATGTTGGGGAATAAAACCCACATACCCCCCCCCCACTGCCAATCCTCAACAGAAATGCTCACAGCAATGAAAACCTTGGACAGGAGGAAGGGCGCCGCTGGGTGGGCAGGTAGGTGTCTTGTTCGGCTGTGGCTTGGGGGCACTTTTTTCAGTGCCATTGTAACTTTGAACAGTCACTAAGTGAACTGTTGTAAGTTGAGGATTACCTGTACTTTTATCACTTTTTTCCCTTTTTTTTTGGTCATCAAGTTTTTGACACCTTGCTAGGCAACTGGTGGTACTCGGATGTTGCCATATCCTAAAAGTGATACAATGGGTGAAAAGGTTGAAAAGCCCTGGTCTAATGGGTAGGAAGACAGAGTTAACCCATTTGTGGATTCTCCATCTATCATGCTGGAGAAAAGTAAGGTTTTACATTTAGGCAAGGAAAACCAAATGCATAGGTATAGTATAGGTGGTACTTTGTCAATAGTAGCAACTGTGAAACGGGTCTTAGAGTCCTAGTGGACAATCACTTAAATATGAGTCAACAGTGTGTTGCAACTGCCAGAAAAGCCAACACAGTGCTAGGCTGCATTAACAGAGGGATAGAATCAAGATCACGTGAAGTGTACAGAGAAAAGCAACACAGATGATTAGGGGACTGGAGGCTAAAACATATAAGGAATAGTTGCTGGAATTGGGTATATCTAGTTTAATGAAGAGAAGGACAAGGGTTAACACGATAGCAGTGTTCCAATATCTCAACGGTTGCCACAAAGAAGAGTAAGTCAAGCTATTCTCCAAAGCACCTAAAGGCAGGACAAGAAGCAATGGATGGAAATTAATTAAGGAGAGAAGCAACCTAGAACTAAGGAGAAATTTCCTGACAGGGAGAACAATTAATCAGTGGAACAACCTGCCTCCAGAAGTTGTGAATGCTCCAACAATGGAAGTTTTTAAGAAGAGACTGGACAACCATTTGTCTGAAATGGTATAGGGGTTCTTGCCTGAGCAGGGGTTTGGACTAGAAGACCTCCAAGGTCCCTTCTAACATCATCATCATCATCATCATCATCATCATCATCATCATCATCATCATCATCAAATGGATACGTCTCCTTACAAAATAGAAAATTAGATATAATGGCTTCTAATAGTGTATAAAACAATAAAAGTGTTTCGGTAAACACTTTTGAATTAAATCACCTACTTGATATTTATCAGCACTTTGATATCCACATGGAATTAATATGCACGTTCAGGACACAATTGTATGTTTGAAACTCAAAAACAAGGGGAACGATTATATTTATTTGCATGGGCAAAAATACATTGCATCATGTTCAAATGACATGTCCATTTACAGTTATCATTATACAATTGGGTACCGCCTTGCTGTCTATTGTGGAGAGAGAGAGAGAGAGAGAGAGAGAGAGAGAGAGAGAGAGAGAGAGTGTCTTTATTTTTGTACTGCTGCAGTTGATGTTCACAATGCTCCTCCCTCCTATTTTCCCCACAGCATCAACTCTGCGAGGTGAGAAAAGTGATTGGCAAAAAGTCACCAGATCAGCTTCCATAATTAGGGGAGAACCAGAACTCAATTTCCCAATTTACAGTTCAACACTTTAACCACTACACCAAACTGGCTCTCTGATCAGCAGCACTCAAATATTGAAATCTACAATTTTGAGGGAAATTGCAGTGGGGTTCTATGTCTACTTTTTATTGTAGAACTTTCTCTTTGATTAGAGAAGCAAGTATACATTTTAAAACTCCAACAAATATTTAATTAAACATCTTCCTTGTCCCATATAAATCATTCAAGTACTTTGATACATATCTACCAAAGATCAGATACATATCTACCAAAGTCTGGCTGATTAGAGATTATCCTCATCCACTCATTAAAGTAACAGTTTAATTGCAATAGTTAATTGTGTTTAATTAGAAGAGCCAAGAAAGCCCTGAATGGAATCTACAACATCCACATTGGCTCCTCACTCTTAAGTATATATAACAGGTTCCATCATGAGCTTTTAGATTCCATAGCTAACATGGCTACCACAAAAAGAGCAGGAGTCAGCCAGTCATCTATGGAACCCATATAATCTAAGGTAGATCTCAATTTGAATCACAGTTGAATAAACAGGATGCAGAGTAGACTTAACATTTTGTTAAAACTGGATATTTAAGACAGTAAAATAGATGTTCAAAATGTTTAGAAGTTCTAATAGCATCTGACAATGCACGCAAACTTAACCAAAAATTAGAACATACTCAGTAATCATGAGGATTTTCTAGAAACAAAGCTTTCATTGTTTTAAACATAGTATAACTTCTTTATATTATTAAAGTTAAATACTACACGTACAAAAGTATGGACAGCTATATAAATATGATGCATTAAACAAACAAATAAGTCAAGAATTATTTTTCCAACAATCCATACTTTATTTTCTTGACTTATATCCTGCTTTTTGGAAACTTTTTTCCAGTGGAAGAAGTAATTCTTAGTATTCTTAGTATTATTGAAAAATACTTTTATCAGAAAATTGACACATTTTTAGATAGGACTAATCAGGAATGAATCCTTTTTTCATAATACAGGTAAAGTCCATTTAGTGACTATTCAAGGTTACAACAGCATCAAGTGACTAATGACCATTTTTCACACTTATGACCAGTGCTTTTTTGTCATAGAACGCACTGGAACAGTGTTCTGGTACCTTTTTTTGAAGGGAAGAAACGGCTCCTTCCAAGCTGCCAGTGTGAGTAAAGCTCTGGCTCAATGAAAGGAAGTGGCCAGGGAAATTGGGGGCATTGAAGGTCGATCCATAAACACTTCCATGGCCCTGAAAGCGACCCTCTTCTCTGCCTTGGTTCACGGGGCTCCCCGTCACCGCCACCTGTCCTCATCCCCGTGTTGGCCACCAGGGACGAGGACTGACTTCTGGACCGAATTTCTTCGAGGGACCAAGCGTGCTCCCAAAGCAGCAGTGCCGCTGCCTTGGTCACTCTGGCTCTGGAGGAAGCCTCTCTGTCATCAGAGGCAGAGGAGGATGAGGTGGCAGAAGACATGCCGTCTCCAAACAAGTGCCCTCCCAAAAGCTGCGGCAATGGCGTCCGTCAGCTGATGCTGCTCATGTGATCTGTGCCTCGGAAGCTCCCTCAAGCGGTCCCCCCCACACTGAATAAAGGGCTTTCGACTGGAGCTGTTTGTGAGTTCTGGTACCTTTTTTTCCCCTAAAAAATGCACTGTTTACAACTGTTGCAGCATCTCCATGGTCACATGATCAAAATTCAGATGCTTGGCAACCAATTCACGTTTATGATAGTTGCAATACCCCAGGGTGATGAGAACAGCTTTTATGACCTGACAAGCAAAGTCAATGGGGAACCTAGATTCACTTAACAACCGTGTTGCTAATTTAACAATTGCAATGATTCGCTTAACAATTGTGGCAAGAAAGGTCATAAAATGGGGCACATTATGTCACATTTAGCAACATAAATTTTGGGCTCAATTGTGGAGGTAAGTTGAGGTTTACTTGTATTAAAAAAAAATAGGGCACATATTAGTAGAAGTGAAGCCCTGGATGTTTTGACACTGTAATCCACCAATTTACTCCACAGTTTATTTCCACCAAGATCTTGGAATGGAAAAATCTCCTGTGGGGAAAAAAATAATAGTAAAAAAATTTCCATTACAGAAAACATTCCATTTTATATCAATGCTCCACATACAGGAATTTCTTTTGTGAACTATGAAGGTTGGAAGACTTGGTATCAAAATCTGCTTAACTTTTGAGATAAACTTTGGTTTATTTTGAAACTATCATTATGCCTACCAAAACACCTGGTGTTTGGAATCTTTATAATGAAACTACAGAGGGAAAAAAGATAATGTAAATAATAGGGAGAAACCAATGGAAATGATGCAGCAAGAATGAAAAGACATTTGACAAGACACAAAAAGTGTCCAGAAAGAATAAGTCTTCGCATCAGTTACTGCAATTAAAAGCTGGAATAATATATGCAAAAAGTCTATCTCAAGAATTAATCATAGGTAAACCAGCTAAAATGCTTAAACTAAGTGCCTCAAAACTTTACCAATAAGTTTCCAGTTACAGATCTCCATACTTTAAAAGATGATAATTGAACTCCAGAATAGATTAGGTAAAAATCCTTTCCCTTTCTTCTGTTGCAGGAATTTGGTAACCCAGGTGAAGCAGCAAAGCTGCCAAGCATGGAAAGTCAAAGTGATGAGCTGCCAGCTGTGGGGAAACGCAAAGGAGAAGCAAAGCAATGTTTTTCTAGGTTAGTGCCACTAGATATACAACCTGTTAGTACAGTGATGGCGAACCTTTTAGAGACCAAGTGCCCAAACTGCAACACAAAACCCACTTATGCATCGTTGGGTGCCGGGTGGGTGTGGCCCATTGGGTGGGCGTGGCTGCAGTGGTAACGGCAAACTGGGTGGGACTAAAAAGTTTAATCAATCAATTCCAACTTTGCAAGATCTTTTTTTTTCCTGCGAGAAGTTGAAATTGACTGATTGATTGAACCTCTTTTTTTTTGTACACGGCGGGGGAGCCTAAAGCGAAAAGGTTTAATAATACCCAGCTGAAGGCCTAGGACTGGGGCGGTGGCGCGTGTGCCCACAGAGAGAGTTCTGAGTGACGCCTCTGGCACCCGTGCCATAGGTTCACCACCACTGTGTTAGTAGCTCTTCAACACAGTCAAGGTTTTTCTGAACAAAATATCAACTGTTCAAAAAAAGGCTGATGAAAATTTCACTCAAGTTGTATTTGTGGGTAAAATTTCTCTTTCCATAACCAAAACCCAAAAACTAGAAGGAGCATTGCAAAAGAATTTGTCCCTGATGTAATGTAATCACTGATTACATTCTCCTTTAAATACAGAATATGACAGAATTTAAACAAGTTATTGATGCAAAAATCAATTAAGCAGTATCAGGGACACAATAAATATTAAATTGGTGAGCTGGTGTATAAAGAAATTCTTTATTGAGTATTAAGTTAGCAACACCTGAGTCAGCATTCCTCAGGACAAATTATTCCTGAATCATCTCAACACTCAGGTAAATATGTAGCCAATTTGAGTGAAGCAACTAAAGGTGCAGATTAAAAAAAAAAGAGTACAAGCTCTTGTGATTGACGATGTGAGTAACATGAAAACTGAATGGCAAATATTGAAGGCAATGTATCCTCATTTAATGGTGTATGGTTATTTTGTTCAGGAATTGAATCTCTTGGCAAAAGACAAAATACATTTGAGTACAATGAAAGCTCTATTTGAAGATTGCAAAGCAATTCTAAAATTATTCAAAAATCATCCACTTGCTAATCATTCACTTAAAAAATTACTGAAAGAGAAGGGGACTAAGGTAAATGAACTTCTATTGCCATCTGAAACTAAATGAAGGTCTACTAAAATGTTTTGAGATTTTGCTACATACAAAAAATGCTTATTTGTAGAATGTACTGTTTCCCAAATCATTTTTATACCCAGAAACAGCTTGAGAGTAAAGAGAGTTTTAGGTTCAATTTCAAAGAGCATTACTTTGTTACTACCAATTTCAAAATGAATTAAGGAACTTGAAGAAGATACCACAGTTCTTTCAAACATTCCAAAAATGTTCAGACAATCAAATGAAAACATAAGCTTTTGCCTTCTTCATCTGTATCAGGAGTCTTCAAACTTGGCCCTTTTATGACTTGTGGACTTAACTCCCAGAATTCCTTAGTCTGGGAGTTGAAGTCCACAAGTCATAAAAGGGCCAAGTTTGAAGACCCCTGATCTATATCCACAAAAGAAACAGCAATAATATTTTATTCTCATCAAGTTGTTCTGGCAAGCAAAACCACTGGATCTGTAATATTATGGACATTTATCAGAATATGAATTAATTGTTGCTCTTGATACAATTATGAAAACAATTAAAAACTTCCTTGCCATTAATGAAATACCTGTGACGACAGACATACTGAATATCAAAGCAAAGGTAAAACTTTACAGTAAATATAGGATTTGGCAGGAATCAAAAAATTATATAATCTCCTACATGGTGGAAAGGACATTGTAAACTTGACAAGTCTTCATGGTCATTGTTAGAATTTAAGAATTTCACCAAAAGCCATTTCCTGTAAATGGAGCCGGAAAGATTTCAATTCAATCAAGATGAAAAAAACTGCAACTTAAAGAGAACTGTCTTATCATTCTTTACCAGTAAATATCTAACATGCATTATCTTGAATCTTTTCAACTTACCTGGAAAACATTTTTGCTTTCTGCAACAATGAATACTTTTGAATCTCCAAGTAGTATCTTTAATTATAACATCATTTCAACATTTGGGAAAGTATATAACAACTCCTGACTTTAACACATAAATAATTCTTCCCTCTTCACCCCCAGGATATGGGATATATATAAAATAAAAGCTGCATTAAATTCTCTTTTTGTCGGGAGAATCCCATAAATAATATATATTCACAACTTTTCATTTACAAGATCACTTTCACAAAATGATGAATTCTTCTTCTCAAACATGCTCTCAGACAGTCTCTGACATGCATCTAGTGACACAGTCCCACCCACAAAAGATATGGGAACCAAGCAACAAGACAAGGAAAGTTAAGAATATAGTGCTCAAAGACAAAGGAAGAATGTCTAAAAAGTAAGCAATTATTTCTAACTCACTATGGCCACACAGGTTAGCTCCAACCAACACTGTTATAGCCCCAGACTATTCTGAAATAGGGTTTTCGACTTGAAGATCAAATCTTCTAGATGTCCTAATCAGATATGCTGTCAACTCTGAACATTATCTCAAGGCATTTTTCCCTTTAAACAAACCACTTCTTGCATTTCCATCCTCTACTTTAAATACTCTAGGGCTGATTCCACCTGAATTTAGTATTGTTCCTAAGGGCTGGATGACGACGATGATGCTCTGATGTTCTGATGTATCAACATCTAGTGAGGCCATACATTCCATAGCTGTGAGTTCTGACTACTTCAATGCATTTCTCAGGCTCGTCATCCTGCTCCTCTTCCTTCCTTCTCTTGTCTAAGCAAAGATTTGTCTCCCAAACTTAATACCAGATTATTCTGCTAAAGAGTTATATAGACTTTTAAGAAAATTATCGCTATACACTTGTCTTTCATCTATACATTTTTCACTGATGATTGTTTTTTATGGCAGTTTGAAATACTGGAGAAAAATATAGGAACTTTATGGAGCGCTTTAAAATATGGAGTTGACAGCAGTATTTAAAAAGAAAATATCCTGCCAAGAAAGAATCAAACCTGGAAAGCCTATAATTTAGCTGAAATTCTGGGAAAAGTTAACCCTAATGACTTAGTTAGGTTTGGCACAATGCCATTACATTTATTCAATTTTACTGGCATCCAACTCACATTAAATCTAGGTCAGAGACAAATCATGCAGGCCTTTGAAGAACTAAAGAAAAGTGAATTCTAAGTAGAGAACACGCTAAAGAGCAGTAATTTGGTTTTATAGCATTAAGAGAAATTTATATGCTTGTTGTTTTGATTATATGCTGCTTAGGATGTTGAGTTTACACTCTCCGCTGCTTAGAACTTGAATGACTGAAGTAGCATTATATATAAATAAATGCCATGAGATGAACTCAGGTCTGCATCTACATCAGTTCATTATAGCCTTCTCCAACCTTCTGAATTCCAGATATTTTTAAACAGGAATTGCCACAATTTTTGACATTTGGTTTAACAGCTGAGAATTACTAGAATTGTAAGCCAGTGCTTCTATCATTTATCAGACTGAGGGGGTTGCTCCACAGATCTTCCGCCAACAGCAATACAATGGCTATCTAACATTTCATATTTGGGTGTTACTTTTAATAACATACTAAATTATGCAACTTTTAAAATCTGCCCATCTTCTCTCCTTCTTCCGTGTTTATTACTCTTTTGGGGGAGCTTTCCATCTTTCCATTTGTCTCATAGTTCCACCTTTTCGCTGACCTTTGCTGATCATTTATGTTCTTCCCTGCTTCTAGTACTATCTTTCAGCAAGCAGCTAGATTTATACATAAAACTTGAAATTAAATTGAGCATATTTTATGTACTCCTAATTCCATGGTGCAACATGGTATCTCAGAACCTCTTTTAATCTTGTTCCAACATCACAATTCTTTCAAAATCAACTGCCAGCCAGTTCTACTGGTAATCATAAATTAGGCGCAGACAAGCACAGACATGTAATTTCCAACTTGGCAAATATCTTTCTATATTTCAATATGTGCAAGATAACATATCAAGAGATCTGGGCATATACATTTTTGAAAGCATGCCAAAAAAACAAAAACAAAAAAACAAAGCCATAATCCAAAATAGAATACTTCCTCAAATTATAAGAATAGTGCCTTCTATTAAAAATTTTCAATAAAAAAAAGAATAGTGCCTTCTACAAATATAATACATTTTTCTAAATCTATTAATAAACAATTCTGCATCTTAATTCTATAAAAAATCCCAGCAACTCCTAGCTGACCCATCAAAAACCAGTTTTTACAAATATGTAATTATCACCTTGCAAATTCTCTATAACTAAAGGAAACAATAGTTTGCATAAAGTTATAAATTGCAATCACTTTCAAGTTTTCTTTTTAAATGTTTGCTATCCTGTCTTCAGTATAATACTCACATGATAACATGTTCTAAGTAAGAATCACGGCCACTTTTTATCTTACCTGGAATTTTATTTTGATCAACAAAATCATGCAAGAAGTTAAAAGAACTCAGTTCAAACTATTTGCTGAATGAAGTTTCAAATACGCACTAGAATCTAGATACTTGCAGGCTAATGTTCCATTAAAAAGTTAAGGAATATAGGTAGTCCTTGTCTTACAACCATTTGTTTAGTGACCATTCAAAGTCACAATAACACTGAAAAAAATGCTTATGATAGTTTTTCACACTTACAACCGTTGTAGCATCCCCATGGTCACATGATCAAAATTCAGATGCTGAACAATCAGCATGTATTTATGACCGCTGCAGTGTCCTGTGGTCATGTGATCAGCTTTTGCAAACTTCTCATAACCAAAGTCAATGGAGAAGCCAGATTTACCTAACAACCATGTTATTAACTTAACAATTGCAGTAATTCACTTAACAACTGTTGCAAGAAAGTTCATAAAATGAGGCAAAACGTCTTGCTTAGCAACATAAATGTTTGGCTCAATTGTGATCGAAAGTCGAGGGTTACCTGTATTTATGATTCCACTGATGAGCATGGCATCTAAATGGATCTAATTCAACAAATCTGGCAGAGAACTGAGCTTCAACAGAACTATTTGTATTTAATAAGTGAATCAATAGGTGTACAGTAGTAGTTTTCAACTTATCATTACACATGGGACAAGAATTCAATTGCTAAGCAATGAGTGAGTCACCCTCGATTTTGTGACTTTTTTTGTCACAGTTGTTAAGTGACTTACCACAGCTGTTAAGTGAATCATGCAGCTGTTAAGCAAATCTAAATTTCCTCCAATGATTTGCTTGTTGGACAAGACTTAATTCCATCCCAGGGAACCAAATCTCTACTATAATTTAAACCTCTTTATACAGTATGTTGTTTTTCCCATGTGTATCCAAGGAAGCTATATATTTCATATGTTTCAATGCTTGTGAGTCTTATCAAATAAAGTTGAAGTGAACATGGATATTTAAGAAGAGATAAGGACCTTTGATTTTCCATATTTCATACAGAATAACTTTCTATGCAATACTCTCACCAATTATGAGCTGTACTCTATCTATGATGTGGTAAACTGGGTGGATAGATGGATGGATGGATGGATGGATGGATGGATGGATGGATGGATGGATGGATGGATAATTTAGTATCATAGTTTAGTTGTTCCTCTTCAACTGGGATCATTAATTATAATTTAACTTGGAGGGGGTGTTGTTTCTAACCTTCTTACTGTAAAGGATATTACCAGCTCTCAGGTGGATGAGACTTGAACACCATGAATAATGAAATATTTTTATTATAGGGTTAGAGTACCAGAACTTTGCAAACCTGAATGGTTCCCTCCCCTCCCTGCCTTTATCCTAAAGACAACCAGAGGGGGTCTAATCTGAGAGATTTTCTTCAACTCCATTCCTGCTTTGGATTGAGATTTGCCTTATCGGACTGTTGCCTTGGCTGTGTCTCTTCCTCTTCTTCCTCAAGATTATTCTCTCGGCTCATTAAGCTATAAAAACCAGGCCCTGGCTGCATTGGAGTGATACATAGGCCCCATTAAAGCCTTTACAATAGCTCTGGACACAACTCCTCAAAATATTCCACTTAAACTATAATAAACCATGTTTGCATCGTGTTCTACTACCTGATAAAAATAGAAGCAATAATCTGTTTCATACAACATTTAATTAGAACGTATGCAATTAACTGTGAAAAACTCCTTTAGCAAAAACGTTTTCCTGAAAGGACACTATGCACAAAGTACACGATTTCAAGGACAATGGTTTTTAAAAAATAATATATGCAGGGATTTTCAAACATGAATACGTTCATAAAATTATAAAAATACATAAAATGTATTTTATCCATTTATGCTTTAGAATTCAACTGAACTTCAAAGTTTACAGCTCCTTTAACCTATCAGCAAGTCTGCTAAACAATTTTATTGGATCTATGATGTATATCCTATTCCAGTGATGGCGAACCTTTTAGAGACTGAGTGCCCAAACTGCAACCCAAAACCCACTTATGCATTGTTGGGTGCTAGGTGGGTGTGGCCCATTGGCTGGGTGTGGCCAATTGGCTGGGTGTGGCCCATTGGGTGGGCATGGCTGTGGTGGTAACGGCAGTTCAATCAATCAATTCCAACTTTGCAAGATCTTTTTTTTCCCGTGAGAAGTTGAAATTGACTGATTGATTGAACCTTTTTTTTTTTGCACACGGCGGCAGAGGCCTAAAGCGAAAAGGTTTTATAAAACCCAGCTGAAGGCCTAGGACTGGGGCGACGGTGCGCGTGCCCACAGAGAAGGCTCTGAGTGCCGCCTCTGGCACCCGTGCCATAGGTTCGCCACCACTGTCCTATTCTAAGAACCCAATATTAATGATTAATTAATGTAACTCAAAAAAAAGCCAATATAGCATTGTAGGTGCTAGTTAGGCATGGAGCATCTCAGGCTCTAGTTTTCTTTTTGGTGTGGAAATCAGCCAGATGATTTTGCCCCAGCCTCTCTCAGCCTTAGACTGGGAAGCTGAAAAATATCAATCTACTGTCCCAAATTGGATCAGACAGTGGATTAGAATTCACGGTTTCCTTTTATATAATGTATCATTTTCATTAAAATTCATAACAGTGCAATATTTATCTCAAGAAATTGTACCTGTTGCTTTTTAAAATGTGATTTTTCAAATATAGAGTGCCAGTGAAAAACATAAAGCTACATATTTTTGTACTATTTCAAATATTTACAGTATTTAAAAAAAATATATGCCAAATTTGTTCCTAAATAGATTAAATCTCATCTAAACAAACAATATCTTTTGGAAATTAAACAGCTTACCTTTCCATAAAACAATTAATTATAAATACACTTGAGGCCATTAATAATGGGGACCTACACATATAAATATGATTTGTGTAGCTCATATTACATGGTTGCATATTACATAGTTGAATAATCAATGTATTTGGATAACATGGCTTACCCCTGTCCCCAGACACAAAGCCATATAGATTTGTGATTTGATTTTAGAGAAGAAAATACAAAACAAACCAAGGCTTCTCCCTTAAGCTTGTTTCAGCTGGAATAAATTCTTACTTTTGTTCATGAACAAGATCGCTACTAGTTAGATGGGCGACCAGAAAAAACATTGTAATAATGTAAGAGATCCAATCACATATTATGTAATGCCATAAATAGGGAAGGATACCCTAGAAATCAGCAGGTGAACCAGGTGGTTGTACTCCCTTCATCAAAATATATTACACTGAATTCTACATAAATAGAAAAATACAATTTGGGAAACCAAACGCCATGTTCTTGCTCAATTAATATCCATAGCTTCGAATGCACCTCTCAGCTCCTCAAGCCATGCCGTGTTTTCTCAAAAGTAAGGCCTACCCCAAAAATAACCCCTAGCTTGATTTTTGGGGGTGGGCCTAATATAATCCCTACCCCAAAAATAAGCCCTAGTTTTGGGACAAAGCACACACCTAAACAATCAAGCTGCCCCACGCGGCCCGCACCCATTCACCTTGCAGCCAGGCCTCTCCTCGCTAGCTCACGTCTTCTGCAGCCAGGCCTGTATTTCTCAGTCACAGGCCTTTCCTGAAGGGCATTGCAGCCGAGAACTGAGCTATGGATGGTTTTGCAAGATCTCTGCAGCTGAGGACTGAGCTACGGACTGAATCCCTACCTCAGTACTTGGCTGCATAGGCCTTCCCGAAAGGCCTGACTGCAAAATGCAGGCCAGAATGCAGAAGAAGTGAGCCTGCTGGGCGGGCCTGTTGGTGCCAGAGGTGAGACATCCCCCGAAAATAAGACCTGGTGCCTCTTTTGGTGGCAAACAAAAAACAAAAAAAAGACCCGGTTTTATTTTGGGAGAAACACAGTAGAACTATATCCAGCATTGTTTACAAAATAAATCATAGTGAAAAGTGTGAATTAGCATTTGTGTACAGGTTACACCTTAAAAAGACAGTTATTTGCCTTAGTAAAAATAGAAAGCCTCCCCTAAAACCAAATAATATTAAAAACATGAAGGCAACCTTCTCTTGGTGGAATCCAGAAATTTAAAAAAAAAATGGAAAAAAAAACCAGGGAGGGACAAAAAAAAGGAGCCATAAAATTTACATCTATATTTACATTGACACCACAACTGTGATTATATGCAATTTTTTAAAGTTCATCCAAATACAAGAACCCATAGTTACATAGATTATACGAGAAAAAAAATATAAACTTAGATCATTGCTCTCTGAGAAACTGAAGAATTAGAAAAACCAAAGAGATCATTATTGGTTTCAGAAAAGGCAGGCACAGCACACTTCTCTGTGCATAAATGATTCACCTGTGGAGATGGCTACCAGCATCAAATTCCTGGGTGTGCAGCTAACGAGTAGGCTGACTTGGTCGCTCAACAGTGAGAAACTGGTGAAGCGGGCACAGCAGCGCCTGCATTTTCTGCTCCGCATGAGAAGGAGCGTTGGCTTACCTGAATGCCTCTTCTCAGCATGATGATGAAGAATCCTCCAATGGGTTATTTCAGTCCTCCTGCCCAATCAGACTAAGTTGTCAAGTTGTCACACCCCTCCTTGACTGGAACCTCCCAGTTTCATTGACGGCGTAGCCAATGACAACAGTTCAACGTGATGACTCTCAGAGCAGGTACAAGGAAAAACAACCCCCTGGCACTGACCTAAGTGATCTCTAGAGGGGAGGGCATGGATTCTTCATCATCGTGCTGAGAAAAGGCGTTCAGGTAAGCCAACACTCCTTCTCCAGCATAATGACTGAAGAATCCACCAATGGGACTTACCAAAGTCCTGCTGTCCCTACAGGAGGGAGTCAGTTGGGGCCTGTGATCCTGATGCTGGCACTACCTGTTGGAGGATTCATCTACCGAAGGAGGCCTCAGCCGAGGCAAATTTGTCCAAACGATAATGTCTAATGAAAGGAGAAGGCGAAGACCATGTTGCCACCCTGCAAATGTCCTCTATGGATGCTTGAGTTGCCCACGCCACAGATGTGGCAGCACTGCAGGTGGCGTGTGCCGTCACATGACTAGGAATGGGCAGGGCAAGTGACATGTATGCACCTGCTATGCACGCTCTGATCCACCTGCCTATGGTTGAGGCGGATACCTTTTGCCCCATGGATGAAGGCTGAAAGGATACAAACAGGGCTTCAGACTTACGGAAAGCCGCCGTGCGTTTGATATAACAGCGCAAGGCTCTACGTACGTCTAATGTGTGCCATTGCCGTTCCAGGTCATGTGATGGGCGGGGACAAAAGTTTGGAAGAATAACCTCCTGTGATCTATGAAACACTGTGTTGATCTTAGGGATAAAGGAGGGATCTAACCTAAGAACCACCCTGTCCTCGTGAAACGTGCACAGGTCCTTCCTGATAGATAAAGTGGCCAGTTCCGAGATATGCCTGGCGGAGATAATGGCTATCAGGAAAGAGACCTTGAGTGACAGGTGCCACAAGGAACAGGTTCTAATGGGTTCAAAGGGTGAGGACGTTAGGGCCTGCAGAACCCGGGGTAGCTCCCAGGAGGGATACCTGTGAACCACGGGCAGTCTGCTATTGGTAACTCCTTTAAGAAAGGAGCGGACCATAGGGTGCTGAGACAAGGACTCTGCTGAGTCCCAGGAAAGCACCGTGGAAAGAGCCGCTACCTGTCTACGAATGGTGTTGGATCGCCTTGAGCTCCAATTTATGTTGTGTCTCAGGTCTGACTGTGACCACTGTCCCTGAGCCATCTGAATTTGGAGGTGTGCACCCCAACCAAAGAGACTTGAGTCCATGGTCAAAAGGATACGGTGAGGCTCCTTGAAAAGAGTCCCCTTGCGCACGGCCAAAGATGTCCACCAGTCGAGAGAGAGAAGCACCTGGCGTGGGACCCGTACAAACTGGTTGGAGGAACTGGTGTGCCATCTCTGGTACGGGAGCAGGAACCATTGGAGGGTCCGGGCATGTAGTCGGGCCCACGGCACTATCGTTATGCAAGATATTAACTTCCCCAGTAGTTGGGAAAGAAGAGCTAGTGCCACTACCCTGTTCCTGCATACCCTGAGAACCAGGTCTAGGATGCTCCTGCATCGTTCCTCTGACAGAAACACGTGTCTATCACCGCACCCAGGTGTAACAGACAGGTCGAGGGAGACGTCTGGCTCTTTTTGAAATTTATCAAGAACCCATGGTTCTGGATGATAGTAAGGGCCAGATCCGACTGGGCGATCGTGACAGAATTTGATTGGATCATTATGTCGTCCAGGTAGCACTGGACGCACACCGGGACCAATCTTAAGTGTGCTGCCAACATCGCCAGGATGGAATGGAGCATCTGCATTTTGAACTTCCCCTACTGGAGATGGAGGTTCAGACCCTTGAGGTCGAGGATTGCTCTCCATCCCCCTGAGGATTTGGGGACTACAAATAGGATGGAGTAATATCCCTGTCCCGCCTGGTTCAAGGGGACCTCCTCTATGGCCTTGTATGTTTAGTAAATGACAAATGGTGTCTTCCGTGAGCCCTCTTTTTATTGGATTTCTCAGAGTTGGACAAGAGACAAAATGGTCTACGGGTGTGGATTTGAACTCCAGGGACAGGCCTTCTCTTATGGTGCGCAGAACCCAGGAGTCTGTGGTTGTGTTTTCCTATTGGCGGATGAAAAAAGTGAGTCTGCCGCCAATGGGAGGGGTTCCCCCTAAGTCACTTGTTGCGATGACCCCCTCTGCCACAAAAGGAAGATTTGCTCTGGGTCTGGTACCGGGACTGGTCCCTATAATTCATCTTGTCAAATGGACGTTCTGTCTTGGGAGCTGAAGGCTGGTATGATTGTCCTGTCTCTGCCGTAGCACCAGTCCAAAAGGACTGATGGCAGCCATAGGGGAGCTCTCTTTGTCAAATGAGAGATGACCTTTTGTTTCTGTTTGTTTACTATGAGGTATGGAGTTAATGCCTCCCCAAATAATCTGCCTCCCTTGAAAGGGGCAGTGGCCGGCCGCCACTTGTTTGCTTTCGACCCTCTAATTTTTAAGCCAGAGCAGCCTCTGTGCGACTACGCTGGAAACCATTGCTCAGACCGAGTGTTTGGCAGAGTATAGGGAGACATCCGCCATATACTCAGAGATCGCTATGAGTTTGGTCAGGTCCTGGTGGACTCTGACCTCCTCCAGGGGAATTCTGTCTTGCAGCTGTCTAAGCCAGGTAAGGGAAATTCTGGTGAAGAATGAAGTAGAGGTTGCCGCCTTCGCTGCCCATGCAGAAGCTTGGTGAACTTTGCATAATGCTAGTTCAGATTTCTTATCCTCCGCCTTAAGGGTGTCAGATACATCTGCTGGTAGACTGGCTGCTGAGAAAAGTGGAGCTAGGGATTCATCCACTTTGGGGACCTCCACTAAGTCCGTCGAATTTTGAGCCATATCAACAATCTTTCGTTCAGCTGCTCCTTGGGATGGCTGAGCTGCCGGGGATTCCCATTGTCCCTGAATATTCTTCAGGAATAAGGGAGGGCAGGGTATTTGCAGATGCCGAACTACTGGTTCGGAGAACAGGGGATTCGTGTCCTGGCCGGTGGAGGTCCCTGGAGTGGGGACCGGGTCGGAGGTGAGCTTACCCGCTGCACATACCCTGTGCAGTAAGGAAGGAAAAAGAGAAGTATTAAATAGTTCTGCCATGGGCTGGGAGTCTTGTGGAGGCTCCTCACAATCCGACCACTGGTCTGCATTTTCATCATAATCCGAAGCGCTGGAAGAATCGGATTCAGGTGAGTGGGATGATGAGACCATGCCGGTACGATCTAGTGTAGGTCGTGATGAGGTAGTGGGCGCTGATGAGGACCTCGGTATGGGTGACGTTTGATGATGGTTACCGATGAGGCCATGGCTTGAAGAACCGCCTGCGATATCAGTGATTGCAGCTGGTTGGTAAAGGATGGCTCCTGCGGAGGTCGAAGCCACACTGCAGTCGGTGTGAATGTCGCTGTGGGTGCCGTGGAGGGGCCTGGCAGTTCAAGGTCCTCCCCAAAGAGGGGTGGCCCTCCCTGACCAAAGGTCTGAATCGAGACCTGCTGATGCTCACACTCCAGTGACCACACCCTTGATGAAGCAAGTAGTTGTGCTCCTGTCTCAGGAGCTGCAGGTGGGGGGAGCGGAGATGTATGTCCTTGCCCAGCTGACAAGCGTTGGGCCCCGGATAATTGCTTCTCCAGGGCTCTGTGCGTGCGATCGGCTTGCTTGTCGCTTGTCGCTCTTCTCCCCGCAGCGCTCGCAATTTGCCAAATTCGGCCCGTCAGCTGGGCCGAAGGAGACTTCGCCAAGAAGCTGCAGGCCGAACAGCCTCCAAATGTCGGCCGCGAGTGGAAGAGCGTTGATGGAGGCCAGCAAGCAGTAGAAGGCCTAGCGGCCTCAAAATGGCGGCCGCAAGAGTTAAAACGTCAACGGATGTAGTCTACGTGCGTTCTGGCAATGGATGCCTCTGAAAGGGACTGGGAAGGAGACTCAGCTGACTGCTGAGCTATGGAGAGAGGAAAACCACCCCTCCGTAATAGAAGAGAAAAATACTTTTTTCCCCTGTTTGAAGGAAATAGGGGACAGAACCCCCTGTAGGGGAATAATCAGAGGCTGGAAGCCTCCAATTCTCCAATTCGAAGAATCCACTAATGGGTGTACCAGTTTTTATTAGTCTAACCTGCCTGAAGAATGAGCCTGAGAGTCAAGTTATCACGTCCTCATGGGTGAAAGACTAAAATGAAACTGGGAGGTTCCAGTCAAGGAGGGGCGTGACAACTTGACAACTTAGTCTGATTGGGCAGGAGGACTGAAATAACCCATTGGTGGATTCTTCAGTCATCATGCTGGAGAAAAGCACATTTTCCTTCCCCTGTCCTGACCACCTTCTACAGGGGGACGATCGAGAACATCCTGTCATACAGCATCACAGTCTGGTTTGGAGGCATCACTGCTTCAGACAGGAAGGCGGTGCAGAGAGTGGTGAGAATGAATGAAAAGATCATTGGCATTTCCCTCCCTCCCATCCAGGACATAGCACAGAAGCGCTGCTTGAGCAGGGTCCGTAAGATTATCTGGGACACTACACATCCTCTTCACAACCTGTTTTCCTTGTTTCCTTCTGGGAGGAAGCTTCGTGGTATCCGAAGCAGAACATCCAGATTCAGACAGAGTTTCATTCCATACAGCATTAACCTTGCGAACTCTCAAGCTTCCTCCTTCCATTATATATTCAAGATGGACAATATTTAATATTTCTTTGCTACGTATATATAGGGATATGGATCTATACATATGTTGTTCATAGTATGTTTAGTTTTGTGTCATGTATGTGTTTCACTTTGAGAGCGGGCAACGAAATTTCATTTTTGATGTGTGCCATTGTGCCCACAGTATACAAATGACAATAAAGGTTATCTTATCTTAAGAGAAAATACAGTACAGAAATGACACTCGATAACTATTTAATGAGTGGAATTAAAATGATGAAATTAAAATATCAATATCCATTTTAGTATCTTTTATCTAACAGTTTTGAACTGAAAAAGGCATACAAAACAAGGCTACCTGGCCTAGCTATCTGGGGAATTTTGTAGGTAAATGAAACTTTCTGAATTCAGAGAATATTTTAAAAATTCCCATTTCCATAATTCCCCACAGAATTTTAACTGGATACAGATAAGAATATTAGCAATACTTCTCATTATCTGGAGAAGGAACTTCCAGGAAATAATATGGTTTTAACAAGCCCTGCCTCAAGTTTTTCAATTATCTGTAAGAATATCAACAATTGTTAAGTCAGGCAAAGTTCCACAAACAATGTAGATTGATTTTCAAAGCAAGGCAATTAGAGGTTAAAAGAGCTAAAAATGATATCTTTAAAAAATAAGAGAGAAAAGAATTGATGCAGAAAAATAAAGGGGCCCAATAGCATGTGAAAGTCCCTCTACTTTTTCTCTTACCTGGACTATGTTAAGGACTCTGCCCAGGGGGGGAATGAGGAGCTGTCCCTTTAAAAGGCATTGGCTGCCTCAGAAATAAATTACATGTATCCGGAGGAGAAATGCATTTATAGCAGCTTGGTTTCCTGAAGTAATGACACAAAGAACAGAAAGAATGGTAGAAAGGGTGGTAAGGGAAGAAACAAGAAGGCAAGAAGCCACCATCTAGGGAAGGTTAAGAGGTAGAGGAAGAGGTGAAATAGAAGGCAAGTAGAAGAAACCACAAAAATATTAAAACTTTTACTTTACTGAAATCAGCTATAAGAATTTTTGAAAGACTATTTTCCCCCTATATCAAAAACTTGTTTTTCCCCCCCTCATTTTTCTTTTTTCTTATCCAAGCCAAGTTCATGTTTCACTAATGGTCACCAAATAGTTTCTTCAAGTTCATCTCTGTGATCCTCTATGCTAAGTAAAGTTACAACCCAGGCATTGGAAAACAGGAGGAGGTAAAGAATCTCGATTTTTACTGATTGGTTGGTTGATTGACTGATTTAATTTCTATAGCTGCCTGTCTTCGCAAATGACTCTGGGCGGCTCACAATTATGACAATTGAGCAGGGCTGGGTTGCAATTGGTTACCCTGATCAAGAAGTAAAGCAGCAGCCAATGAAGCTGGCTGCCTGGGGTGACATGGCCAAGACTGGTAGGGGGCTGACTGCTTGTGAAGAGCTCTCCACAATAAAGAGTGGAGTGGGGTAATTAGAAGGGAGTAGTGCAAATGGGCATTGAATGGACAGGGCAGTAAGAGAAACCCAAGGAAGAAGTATTCTATTATGAAGGCACTGAATGGACAGGGACAAGCATTTAGGCCAGAAGGAGCACCCTGGGCAGTAGGCAAAGTGAACTTTAAACACTTGTAACCAGGGCTTTTTTTTCTCAGAGAACGCCCAGAACGGAATTCTGGCACCTTTTTTGAATGGAACCTTGTAGGGTAGGCAAGGCAGGTCGTATGATGTGTGTGAGTTCCTGCATCTTTTTTTTTTTTTTTTTTAAGAAAAAAAACGCTGCTTGTAACTAGTGACACAAGCCGGGTTATCTGAGCTGCAGTCTCAAAACCAGGATGAACAAAGCCTGTCAAATTAGTTGCAAAGAGCAGCCTGATATGATCACATGATTGCTGGGAGGGAACAGCACTTGGAACTTCAAATTTGAGTCATATCTCTTTTGGCGGGGGGGGGTCCATTGTAACTTTGAATGGTCACTAAGAGATCAAATCAAATGTCAAGGACTACCTGTATGGTGACTGATACATTCAAACAATTACATTCTGGCAACAAAATCCATTAACTAGTAAGTCACCAAGGAAGACCTACAAGTCTACCTACAGAAGATATCAGATTACTGTTAAGATGGAAGCAAAAACTGAGAGGGCAGTTTCAGAAACTTATGACAATAAAAAAACAACACCAATGATCACTGGCAACTGGGGCCACTCAAAAAGCAAGCTATATTCTTATTAAATCACAATCAAATAATAACAGTTAAATAGACAAGACTATTTCTAGAGAAAACAAGCTAAAGTAAAAAGTGAGCTCTATAACTGCATATATTTTCATTAACAGATACTGAAACAAACAAGAACATCATGTTATGTCTTTTTTATGAATTCCAAGGACTTTATGACTGATTATTCTACAAAAAGAGTAGTGGAAGAGACCTTTGTGGTGAAATATAGAATTATTATTTTTTTCATTTTTAGATTATCCTACCAGTTTAAATTTGACCTTCAACATTTGTACAATCAGGGAATAGTGTTACTGTTGTCTCATACAGCACCTCCAGTTTTACTCCAACAACATAGCTCTATTGTGTTATGCAATTCAACCTGATTCTGCATATTTACTTAAGCGAGACCTTTAAGTTTACATTTCTGTTGTCTTCTCTACCACCATATATTTGCTTCAATTCTTTGCAGCTCCAGTAGCCATGCACACCATAGAAAAATCTACAGTGAGGAGTCAGATTTCTATTACACCCAGCATGACCAACTTACAGTGCTGACATAAGCATATTATAAACAAAAATGTCAAGGAAGTTGGCAGAGACTTTCACTTTTCATTTGATATTACAATGGTTCATGCAGACAAAGAATGGAAGTCTCACAATACTTCGGTGATGTTCCATGATCTCCAGCTATTTTTAAATTAGGGGATGAAAAGGAGAGTGTATAATTACTATACATATATATTTGGTCTAATATAGATAAATATAGACACCAAGGAAGAAAAAATATTTGTCCATTAATACTGTTTTTTCTTTGGCTGAAAAAGACCAGACATACTAACCCAGATGTGTTTATACTCTATATTAAATGGAACACATTTATGAAGTTCAATACAAAGCAGAAATTATTGCATGGTTAACAGCAAAAGAATTTAGCAAAAGTCTGCCTAATCAGAAGCAAGTTGTTCTTAGAAAAATTAGTATAGAATTTTAAAACAATTTTCATAAACCTAGGTTTTTTCCAAATTTATTTTTGTTAACTCCAAATTTCCAACTGAGAAGAAAATGTGGTGGTTACTTATGTGTACCTGCAGTTCTTTAAGTGGACATATGTAATGCACAGGTTATGTGCAGGCCCGCATTTGGTACCTTCGCATATAGAAATTTATAGCAGGAGCTTCAGCTTCACACATACAATGCTGCTAAATACCTTTACCCAGAAGCCTCTTCAGTTCCTGTGACTGACACACAAAACCTGAAGGAACATTAAGCTGGAGATATAAAAACACAGAAAGAACATTAGTACATGTGTTTTGGATGCATTTGTTTCTTACTGGTGAGATACTATTAATGTGATAAAAGTTGGGAATTTGTCTATTTATAGCTTCAGGCACATCAACCCTGGATGACTACAAATAATTCTGTATATCAGATTCTAAATGCTGGCTCAACAAAATCTGTCCGTTCTCAGCCTTTGAACTGGATTTGTGCCAATGAAGAGGCAAAACTGCATAATGTGATTCTGTGTGGTCCAAGCGTAACTAATGATTTAAAACTTGATTTGCAATCTATTTATAGTTAACGTTTAAAATATAGATATATTTAAATTAATTAATCTTGTAAATTGCTATTATAGTGATGCTACAGAAAAGTACTGGGTTACTTTTATGATGGGGGGACTATAGTCTTTTAAGGACTTAATAATTTAAATGAAATGAAATTATTGGTTTTCTTACTATGTGGCATTTGTGTAATTATTGATTAAACATTTGGATAAAAATATTGTCTTTCAAAAAAAATAAAAAACTGAGGTAACATTTAAATTACCTGACCCCAAACATGAGGGCAGGCTGTATGAATTTAGACTGTGACCAGAAAAACTACAGGTAGTCTCTGATTCACTGTAGTCTCTGATTCACACACATGAGGGAAGAACAAGCTTCTTCCATATCTTCCATGGTCTAATTATCATAAAATCACAAAAGAGTGCATGGCTTTTCCTGAAGTTTCATCTCTCTGAGAGTACAATCTAGTCTATAATGCTGGAAGAAGATGGAAAGCATAACTTTGATATATCCTAAAAAGGCTATCAATGCTGCCATGCTAGCCAAAGAAACATGGATATTTCAACACCTCAAAGCAGAGATTTAAAGTTGCGACCATCCATTTGGAAAAACTGGGGGGGGGGGGTAGGGAGACACGCCCTTTAGATGGATACTGGGCGGCCATAAATAAACATTGGTTCTTGTGAAATGTTTTCATATAGTCCAGGACAAGACAAACACCCAAAGAAAGACAAAGACAAAAAAAAATTTTTTTTCTCCCAATGATGAGGAGGAGGAGGGGGAAAAAATAGGCAGTCTTTATGTCTTGATGCGACTGGAAGATCAAGACTGACTTTGGAAAAAAAGGGAATACCAGGGAGATTGCTTTGCTCCTTTATTTTTTAAAAAAATCCTTCACTTCAACAAGACGCTGCAGCTACCAGAGAGCCTACTATCCATGAGAGGAGGTGAATCACAGTAGAACAATGGTTCAAAGAGTTTCGATACTTATTATTCAGAGAACAAAGAGAGGTTCTTGCTGGTAGTGGCAAAGACACCAAAGGGCAGAGATTACCCTAATCTTTCCATAAAATGCTTTATATAGCAGGTTATTTATTTAATTTAATTTGAATGCCCCCCAACTCCAATCAACTCTGGGCATCTTACAACAATATTGTAACATAAAACTATAAGAAAATATAGAAAACCAAAAACATCCTACAAAATGATCCTAAAATGGCAATCCAACAAGAAAACTAACAAAAGGTCACAAACAGGAGAGTCCAAACCATGTTACCCCAAAGCCTAGATAAATAGCCAGGTCTACATGCAACTAGGAAGCAATCATCTAAATAAGGGAACAAAATAAATTTAAGGTCGAGTAACATGATGACAGATGTAATGTATTCAGGGGGAAAAAAGTCTCCTGACCATGGGAAGTCCCATTGGTAAAAGGTAACACTGGTAAATGGAACCAACTATTATAATATTTAGTCTAGTGGTTAAGACATTAGGCTAGAAAGTAGGTGACCATGAATTCAAGCCCTGCCAGCTAGGTGATGTTGGATCAGTAACTCTTTCTCAGCCCAACAGGATTGTTGTTGTGGGGAAAAAGGAGGAAGAATGTATGTTGGATATGTTTGCCACTTTGAGTTATTTGTAAAAATAATAAAGCTGGGATATCAGGAAAGGAAAGGCAATGATAAGAGTACTACAACTATGTAAATATATGCATTCTGCAACTTGAAAGATGTGAGCTGCACACCCCTCTGCAAGAGAGGATGGATGGAAATAATCAATATAAATCCTGAAGTGAGAGGGCTTCCAAAACAGTATCACAAAGTTGGGAAAGTCTATTTACACCACACCTATCTCTCAATGCAGGCATCTACCACGATAGACAAGTGGATGTTCTGCATCACTTCAACATATTCAATGATGGGGAGCTTACCCTTTCTCTGAGTAATGGATATCACCATTTAATTGCTTAACTTATATCATGTTATTGTGTGTCCTGAATTCTAGAAGAATATGACATCCTTTCTTCATTCCATCTGTTTTCCCTCAAAGCTGAACAAAACTTTCAGTCCTCATGCTCATTTTTATTTCAGAAATTCAGCTCCCAGTGTGTAGGTCAAAACTCTCATAGAGGTGTCTAGAGTCCCTCAGCTCACCAAGGATTCTTGCGGACTTCAAAATTAGAATCAAGCAGTCTCCCTACTATGAGCCAATTTAGTGTAGTAGCTAAGGTTCTGCCCAGAAACCAGGAAATTGTGAATTCTAGTCCCACCTTAGGCATAAAAACTGACTGGGTGACTTTAGGCCAATCATTCTTTCACTGGACTGTTGTGGGGAAAATAGGAAGAGGAAGGAACAATACGTATATTCTCTACCTTGAGTTACCTATTAAATAATAAAGGCAGAATTTAAAAAATCTAATAAATTGGCTTGAGCAAAGTAGCTTCCATACTCACAGAATTTTTAATTTACATTAATATTGCATTGAGAGATGGGAACTTGCCAGTTATTTTTAATACAAATATTAAACCAAGCCATATTATTTGATTTTTTTTTCCTTCTGAAATGCTATGCTGTCTTCTGTACTCATGGATAAAAAGGATTTTCCTTTTTATCCATAGAAAATCCGTGATATTGTCTCCCCCACCACAGATATCATAGTAGCAGTATGGGCTATGTGCAAGCATTTACAGGAAAAATCAAAGAGAAAAAGGAACATTCAGGCGTTTTAGAATAATTAGAAATATTCAAGATTGGATAGTATTAAGTAAATCTCTAACCATTCAAGCTGTTTTTCATTTTAAAGTTCAAGGTTTGAATATACAAGGTTCTTATCCAGTCCCTGGCACTCCCAGTAGAATCAATGAAGAAACTGAAGAGTAACTACCAGACAGACTGGCTTGATGAGGTAATATTTTTGATATGGTATAGGATGCTTATATTGTATTATTTTTGTAGAAGAAATTAGTAACATACAGAAATTTCCCATACTTTTCCAAAGCTTGGACTGGTATGCTTACTAGATCTTTGGGCCAAACAATACTATTTGCATAATTATTCCTTTAAAAAAAACTCTCTTCTCCCTGTAGTCTGAACTGAAACTCTCATAATCTTCAGTCAGCACAGCTGACAGCCATTTTGACAATATTGGAGGATTTAGAAGAGAGATGAATGACAAATGAAAATAGCACAAAAAAGAATGTGCTGCTGTTCTTTTTCTCCCCCAAGACATCAAGTCACTATCTTCAGGCAGACAGATCAGAAGGCTGGAAAATGTACTCAGAATAAAAAAGAGGCAAGTAACTATATTTATTTAGCGGTGTTTTCAGTTTGCATTGTACCCTTCCATAAAAGGCAAAATTGTGTTTAATTAATATTATTTATAAATAATAAAATATAGAGGAACTTAAATTGGAAAAAGTTAAAAACAAACCCTGAATTTAAAGAGATTTGATTCATAGTCTGACAGCCACACAAATGCCCTTTTCCTGTGCTTGATAAGCTGCTGCTGGTATCTACAGTCTTTAGGCTTAGAGAGTCCTTTGTAGCTCTTGATATCCAAGCAGATTCATAATGAGATGCAGTATATTCCAAGGTAGGGCTGAGCCCCTAATTCTATAAAATCCTGATAAACCTTCCCTAGAAAGCCTACAGCAAACTGATTTAGTTGGGATAAAGCAATAGACCACTCAGAGAAGCTTTAAACTAGCGAACAGAAAATACCTTTTGTCCCCTGCATCTATTTTAGCACTTAACATCTGACCCTCCAAGAGACAGTAAAGAAGAGCTTTTATTCACAGAATCATCCAATTCCCACAGCTCCAGCTGTTGAAAAGCGTCAGACAATATTCCTGCATTAAAATATATCTTTTTTCAAGGCAGCGAACCATCCAGATGTTTCAACATTAAGACTATAGAATGCCTACAAGATGCAATATACAGCTTGTTGTGTTGTTTCTATCCCCCCGGGATACAAGCTGGAGAAAGCAGGTTGCCCGAAATGCAGTGGAAGTTTACAGGCAAAAAATAAAAATAAAAAATCATTGTAGTCAATGAGGCAGGAAATTCCCTTTTGTTTCCATTATGTCAGGTTTCTTTTATGAGTCCCTTTTAAAAGTTCATAACCTGATCTCTCTATGGCCTCAAATAAAAATAAATGATCTGTCACAGAAATGTTTTAAATGTTTATTTCTGCCTTACATGTTAATATTTCACCCAACCCAATCAATGCTTTGATGTAAACAAAATCCTTTATCATTTTAAAAGTGAAGACAGTTGTCAAAAAGCCTTTCCTAAAATATATGGGGATCTGAATGGGTTACTCCAGATAATCTTCTTGTAACTTTGCCTCCTATTCAGAACTCATTAACAATTCAATAGCCTAAATGAATTTCTTTAGATCAATTGCTGGAGCAAATAAGCACACTATATGTTTGTAATACATATTCAATACTGTGAATGCTATTCATCTTCTAGCAGACTGGTAATCAGGGATTATTACAAGCAAATTGTGTAGGGCAACAATAGGAATCGCATTTGGAATATTTCTTGGTCATTCATCTGTCATTAGAGGGGTTGCCAAAAAAATTCCTAGTTCATCCATTTCCAATTCAGCAACAGACTCCAGTTTGCTGTAATAAAAGTAAGGCAGCCATCTCCATTCTTCTTTTTCATAACTGGTGGAGGTCTTCCACCAGTTATGGCCTACAAACACAACTATTCCTAACCATTGGCTATATTGGCTGGAAGTGACAAGAATAGTAAGCCAAAAACATCTGGATAAAGTTACTTTGGGAGTAATAGTTTATGTAGAACCTTGAAGGGAGAAATAAAAGAGGAAGATACTTCCCCCACTATGTCCTCCAGTTTGAAAAAAAGCCCCATTATACCAAAGATGCTTTTTCAAAAAGCAACTGGATTTCTTTGTTTTTCCTTGAATATGTTTTGCTTTTCAACCAAGAAGGTTCTTCAGAACCGAAGAAGCTTCTTGGATGAGAAGTGAAACAACTTCAAGGAAAAACAAATAAAGTCCAGTTGCCTCTTGAAAAAGCACCTTCGGGTCAATCATGATCTGGATGACCAAGAATCTCTATAGACAGCCCCATGACTATACCACTGAGTGAAAAATGTTCACCAATTAATGAAAAGAAACAGACCCAGACTCTCTGATAGTCCTAGGTAGGAAAATACTACAGCTTTACAAGGTACAGTTTCAGTCCCCAACTCTGTTTGACCGGGAACAAAGGGAAGCCAGGATTCCAAAAGACAATAATAACTGAACTCTCACAGTGAGGAAAATATCCAAACTATCAATTAAAGGAACTAAACAAGCAAAGTATCTTTTTAAGTATGAAGCTGAAATTCAGCTCCAATTTTGGCCAAGAAGAGTATGCTCTGAATATTGAATGTTTAGAAAATATACTACAGCTTTTTAAAAACCGTAGCACTATAAATACATTCCACCCAGATGCTCCTTAAGACTTCTACCTGTTCTCAGCAGAACTACCAGAAAGGTTGGCAAGCACTTTAAAGAAATCATCTTCGATATAGCTAGAATTCCTTCCTTCCAGGTACTTTTGAAAGTCCTAAGCATACAAATTCTGGCTATGGTTCTGCAATCTATATTTAAAAATGTTGAAGCTGTTTAAAAAAAATTTAAACAAAATATGCTAGCTAGTCCATACAGTCATCCAAGGTCAGCATGATGATCAGTGCATCATCATGAAAAGGTAATTGCAATATTAACAGATGATTCACAATAAAAGGACAGGCACTGACTCCATACAGACAGTTCTTTTGCTTGAAAGTAGATAAGGGCAAGGATTCGTAAACAAAGCATACTCTTTCCAGAGCAAACAGTGCTGAGCTGTGAACAAAGAAACCATCAAGTTTAAAACACACAGATGTAGCAAGAAGAACTGAGAGTAAGAATCTCTTCGACAGCAATAACTACTATCCCTTTCTAGAAAAAAAAAAAACAGTCTTGAAGCAGGAGCAGCAACAACTTTATTTCGGTGTTACAAGAAGAGGTGCATTTTCCCTCAGTAAAAATAAAATTGGTATGTTTGAATATTAATTATAACTTCTCTTTAGAAACAATTCCCAAATTGTTCCAGATAATCAAAAGTTCATAAATGAGTTTAGCAAGAGTATTCTGCTAAACATGAAACTGGAACACCTACAAAATGCTACCAGTTATTTCTTTTATATCATAATGCTTCAATATTCCACTGTTTTGTTTTCACCCAATTTTGTAAAACCAATATTAATACCCACAGGTTTAAAATCCTCACTTCATCAGTCATGCAAGTGCCAAACAATCTACATGCAATATATCAGGAGTCCCCAATGTTTGGGGGCTGGATATACCATTAAGCATTCTGAGTAAAAGTCATCGACATTATCCCAAAACTGAAACTGGTGAAGTTGCCTCTCTCATTTTTCTAACTCAGCAAGATAATCTCTACCACTTCTCTCTCTCCTTCCTTCCTTCCTTCCTTCCTTCCTTCCTTCCTTCCTGTTTTCCCACCAGGCGTGCATATTCCTCAAACAAAGCAGTAGGTTTCACATTCACCAATTTATTGTCTTGTCTGTGGTTTATGTTAAGCCCAAAGACATTGCCAAAATGCCCCAGGTTGTGCCTAAGGCAAGGGCTTCCCTTTTTTTTTTTTTTTAAATTAAAAACCAGATGAGGCATGAAGCCTGGAAGGTGTCAAGGAAGTTTCAGTAGGTACTTTGATGCCATGGAGAGGATCCATGTTTTACATAAAATATGCAGATTCAAATAATACAAAAAGAAAGCCAGGCATTCTTTGCTTTCAGAAAACATGGTGATTTACAACCCAAGGTTAAGAGTACTAAAAAACCTAAATCATTTTCCATTTTTCTCATACAAAAGACTGCACTGCCCAAAGTTATTTACAGTGAGATCCTATACACATTTACTTAGAAATAAGTCTACTGAGTTCCAAACTGCAGCCACACTATCGCTTGGCAACGTTTTTATAATGGCTTCATTCAAAGGTTTAGTTTCTAAAAGTTTTGCGTGTCTGCTTTAAAAACAAGGGTAACAATGAGATGATACCAGGGATGCAAATACAAGGTTATATGTCCAGGAGAGCAATCTTACTAGATTTCAATAAAGATGTAAATGAATGAAGAGGATGAGGTATTATGAGTCATAGTAGCATCACTCTCAAATTGTCAAGTTTCTGTAGGCCAGGTTTTATTGCTATTCAGATCGAGGTTTATATACATCAACACAAAAGGGGAAACAGTGCAAAAGAATTTAGCTGCAGAAGTAAATCAAAAGTCTGCCTTCTTGCTAGTCCCACATATTCAGGCACAACAATTTGAGAACCCAAGATCAATCTTCAAGCACAGGAACAAGAAGTATGCAAACTAGGATTGAATATTCTACTTTCAATCTCTTACATTTTTTTTTGCAAACATAATTCAAATTCATTATTGCAGACACATTTTCAAGTTGAATTTCACTTCTGAAAAGCATAACCAAGAGAATAAAACATTAAAAAGAAGAAAAAAGAAAGAAAAACTGAAGAGATAGAAAGGAGGCATGGATCATGAAAACAAATGTTCCCGCTTGAGAAATACTTAATGTGCTGGAAGTTATTTTGTAATGAAATAACAAAACTTCGACATTCCTTTATAAAGAATGTGATCCCATTGTAGACATTATTGGTACTTTGGTATAAACTGAACTAGTTGCAGCTTTATTTATTAACCCAAAAAAGTAGTTATCTGCATACAGGGCAAGAGAGAGTTGTGCCTCCATTTTTTTCTTTTATAATTTATATGCTGTCATTTATAATAGGGTATCTAGAGAAAGTTAGGGCAAATCAAAACTTTCAATTTAATTCCAAAAGTTAGGGTTAAATGAGACTCTGATTTAATTTGATTGCTATGATGCCTACTTGCTTCAGAGTACAGTAGTTACATCTTGATATTGGGAACAAAACAGCAGGTATAACTAGGCAGATTCAGAAGCAGATGGTGGGAACGCACTGAGTTATAAAGTTACACTAGAAAATGGAGACAGCTCCTCCCATTAGATTGTACAGGACAAGGCAGTTTCAGGCCTTTGGGGTGTCTTGTTAGTGCAAAGTACTGTGTAGTTTATGTTGGCAGTCAAGAAAAAAACCAGAACCCAAAGAAAAGGCAGATAAGTCTATGTGACTCAATGGTATTGCTTTTTAGAGCATCATTATTAAGCAACCGACTCACAAGATGTTAGGATTCGCCACTGACTCAGAATGACCTTCAAAAAGGCATATAGACTCTGACTCAGTTTTCAGGGGGGTAGACATATTAGTCCTTTGCAGATGAGAAATCATGCCAATCGCCTTCCAAAATACGTTTCAACAATTACTAAATATTACCTAATTGTGGGTGAACATTCACTATGGAAACTCAATTTGTCATAGGATATTACATGTCCCTGGATAACATTTTACACCTCCATATTTCCCAGTGTGACAAGAAGCAGGCTGAGAGGACAGGAATTCTTCCCTCACTAGTGAAAAAGCCAGTCCCTTTGTCGGCCAGTCCAACATTGCTCAGAGAGTTTGCTCAAAACCACATTTTCATCTCAAACAGAGGACATGAGGGGCTCTCACGTCCTTGGGCTCTTATATTCCCTAGTGCTCTCTCTTCAACAGCAGAAGGTAAATAGTGCAGCAGGAGATTCTACAATTATTTCAAGAGGAGTTTCCTGTAGCAGGGAAGTTTTAGGAGAAAGCAAAAGATAAAAATATTTAAATGGCAAGAACTGAAGATATCTGTAAATCTTCTCAATGAGTCTCTGCCTTGCTCTCCTCTCCCATTAATATTTGCTTTTTCAATAAGAACGGATATAATAATGGTTATTTCCTTAAGAAATAGTATACATCTTGATCCCACACCAGTTTGTTACCTCAAAAGTATTTTTTCCCCCAGATCTATGATCCAATTTTAGATTAAATAGGCACCTCTCCCACAACAAATACTGATTTCCTGTTACTCTGGTTCAACTCAGTAGGACCCAGTTATAGCTTTAAATTCATCAATTGAAAGACATGTTACAGGGATTAAAGACTTGAAGAATATTTATTCCAGTTCATAAAGTATCAATTAACCTTCTACACATTAAGGCATTTGAAGTGAAATTTCAATTGGAAGTTCTTGTGTTACAGTTCCCTTTTAACTGTAACACTCTCATGCCACTTCTAATAAATAGTGATGTGGAACTAAATTCCACATTCAACTGCGACAATCAGTCCATCAAACACATTTTCTATGCATTCTTACTATTCTGGCATAATAAAGCATATCGCTCCATATTTAGCAAAATGACTAGTATTGCTGGATAGAAGTACTATACAATTCTGACATAAGATAAGTTTCTGAATCTCTAATACTTCTTGTTTATATATTTTTTTTTAAAAAAAACTGCTAATTTATCCTTTAGATAAATTATCTGCCAACACATAAATTCTATCATTAGTTCTTATTTCCCCAGGTACTCCCAAGACAAGAAATTAATAAACAAGCAAAAACAGTCCAGATTCCTCAGACACATGGAAGAATTAGAAGGCATTAAGTCATTCACTGAATCACATTCAGCACTAGCACCAAAACAGGCTAGTTCATGTTTAGTTGAAAAATAAACGGGAACCTTAACTCCTACAACAGCATGATGAAGCAAGCATGAAGAAATCATGACCTGGAGCATTAAGTTTAAAAAGGGGCTGCCAGCAGTAAAAGCATACATGAGAGTAGCAATGAGTGGGTCTGACCATCTGAAGACTAGGTTCCAGGATCTACAGAGCTATGAAGCTTACTTGATAATCCTGGGCAGTTCACTCACTGTCTTTCAATCTAACATGCTCCAGAGAATTATTGTGAGTAAAAAGGTCAAAGGAATCATGAAAATTGTGAGTAAAGCACACAATTTAGGCAAGCAAAAATCAACACCTTCACATCTGTTGTTTTTTTCAGTCAGCATTCTAACAACATGAACAAAACTATGAATTCACCATTTTATCACATTCATCAAGGATTGTCTTCATTTGCAGCGTATTTTTATTTCATAGCATCAGAAATCTGAACTGTAAAAAGAAAAGAAAGTCTTACCTTGAAACATTTAGGAGAAAAACTTCACTACAAACCTTTAAAAGGAGAAGTTGTGGTTCAACTACCAATCAGAGTAGCAGTGAGAGAACAAGTAAACGCTGCTCATAAACTAGCTGCGCTTCAAAGATAGCCACTCCCAACATTAGTAAGAGTTTGTTGCACAGTGAGTAATTTACATTGAAGGGTGGAACATGAAGGGAGTTCATGACTTAAATCCAGAAACAATCATTTTTCTGTCTCCAGATCACATTATTTTATTATTGACATGAGGGCTCAACATATTGATTATTCTCCTTATCTCAAACACTAGATAATATGGATAATACTGCATTTATACTATTTTAGCACATTCCATAAATTTATTACATGCATAAGAAATGCCATAGCATCTTTTCTTGGGGTTTATGATGCCCAACTTCTTTCCTATATAAATGAATACATAAGTCAGAATGCATCACATGGTTGTGAAATGAAGAAAAACTAAGGTTGAGAGGTATAGCAAAACACATTACTGTAGTCTATGCTCTACAGATTACATTTCAAGAAAGAAGCCATTTTCTCCTTCCCAACCAATGGAAGGGAAAAATTCTATCAGAGTTCAGCACACTGTTAATCAATATAGCAGCTCTCTGAAAACTGATCAGAACAAAATCAAAATTACTGTGAGGGAAGAAGTGAGAGAAACAAAAAGATTGAAAATTCAACTGAATCTGGCCAGACGTTGTAGAGGAAAATAAAAATCCTCAATTTCCCCAAAATATATTCTCAAAATATAGCACAGTGCATCTCAGAATCTTGGTGATTTCTCCAATCTATGGTATCTTCCCAGTCATGTGACTTAGAACAGAGCTATTACTAAGAGGCTGGAAAAAGTCCAAAAGTGATTTTAGTATTACAATTACTGTCACTTGACAATTATGGTTTCTCTAAGGAACAGGGAAGCTCAGAAAGCATAACTGAAAATTAATTACCATGCAAAAATAAATCTCACTGCACTTAAGAAATTTGCCATCTATCCTCTCCTCTCCTATCTATCCTAAGTATTTCAGCATACATTTAAAAGCAATATTCCAAAATCAGACAACCTAAGGGTTAGTATTTTTTCCTTAGCAAAGAGCAATCTTATTTTTAATTCTACTAACAAAAATTTCTCTTCAGAAAATTTCGGATAATCAACAACCCATTTCCAAATTGCATTTCACTATCTTACTTTCTGTTCCAAGTATCAGTACCTGCAGGAAAGTTTTCCAGTTCTAAAAAACTTTATTTAGAAATGCCCAATTCAAGCACTATTAATCAGGCATAAAGATGTCTTATTTTAATGGGACTGCATTTTACCCCTTTTTTCCTGCAATACTTTCATTAAATTACATATAAAATATAAATAAAAATAAAAAACATAAACATAAAATTACATATATTTTATTTTCAAAGTTCCAGGGCTTTCATTGTCAGGCCAGCAAGAAGAAACTATTGCCTAAAAATTATTCTAGAGGTTTATGTCTGTAGGTTTGCACTTCTACATTATTCCAGAGGAGCCAGGATAATTTCATTTTTAAAAAGCAATACTGTAAATGAGAACAACATCCTATTACAATATGTATTTTGCTTACATTCCTTATTTTGCCTTCTATAAATTCTCCCCTCATAGATACTACCCCATGAATTTATCTCACCTATCAGCAGTGACATCACCATTAGGGTCAATGGTCAATAGCCAACATCTTAGAAGATAGGCTCAAGATCCAGAAAGAGATTTAAACACTGGGCCTTATCCAACAAAATGCAATTCAATAAGGTTTTACATTAGGCAAGAAAAAACAAAGGCACAAATATAGAATAAGTGATATCTGGCTCAACAGCAGTAACTGTGAGAGGGATCCAGGACTCCCAGTGGGCAACCATTTAAGTATGACCCAGCAAAGTGTAATGGCTGCCACAAAAGCCAACACAGTCTTAGGCTCCCTCAACAGAAGAATAGTACCAAGATCACGTGAAGTATTAGTATCACTAAATACTGCCTTAGTAAGATCACACTTGGAATACTGTGTCTAGTTCTGATCACCATGATACAGGTAGTCCTCGATGTATAACAGTTCATTTAGTGACTGTTCGAAGTTACAACGGCACTGAATAAAGTGACTTATAACCATTTTCACACTTACAACCTTTGTAGCATCCCCATGATCATGTGATCAAAATTCAGATGCTTAGCAACTGGTTCATACTTACGACCATTGCTGTTTCCCAAGGTCATGTGATCACCTTTTGACAAGCAAAATCAATGGGGAAGTCAGATTCACTTAACAACCATGTTACCAACTTATCAAATGCAGTGGTTCACTTAACAACTGTGGCAAGAAAGGTCATAAAATGGGGCAAAATTCACTTAACAAATGTCTCACTTAAGAACAGAAATTTGGGGCTCAATTGTGGTTGTAAGTCGAGAATTACCTGTACAAAAAAGATGCTGTGATTCTAGAAAGAGGATAATTAAGACAATTAAGAGTCTGGAGGTTAAAACATAGGCTGAATGGTTGCAAGAACAGGGTATATCTAGACTAATGAAGAGAAGAACTAGGGGCAACATAATTCCAATATCTGAGAGGCTGTCACAAAGAAGAGGGAACACCCTATTTTCCAAAACGCCTGAGCATAAGACAAATAATGGATGGAAACTTATCAAAGAGAGAAACAACCTAAAACTGAGAAATTTCCTTGACAAGTGAGAAAAATTAATTTGTGGAATGGCTTGCCTTCAGAAATTGTGGGGGCTCCAACATTGGAGGTCTTTAAGAAAAGATTGGATAACCTTTTGTCCTGAATGGTATAGTGTCTCCTGCTTAGGTAGGGGGTTGGGCTAGAATACGGGTCGGCAGCCCACGGCTCCGGAGCCACATGCAGCTCTTTGAGTCATCACCTGCGGCTCCGGAGCCTCCTCCACCATTTGTAGAGAGAGACAGAGAGGCACTTTCGCTTCCCTTCTCTCTCAGGCGGACTTACCTCCTGCAGGGCTTCTGATTGGCCCTGCGCCCGGGTGCCCCACCCCCTAGGAAAGCACGACCAGGGCCTCATGGCCTTGGAGCAACCTAGGGAAGCCCCAGGATCCCTGCTGGGAGCGGCCCGCTGGAGGCTCCTCTGCAGCCCTCCCGCAAGCCACGGCCCAAGGGAGACCAGCCTCTGTAATCTCCAGCCAGCCCGACCATTGGACCCGCTGGGTGGGAAGGCGCGCCGGAGTCCAGGCTGCCGGGAAGGAAGAAGGAGATGCAGCAAAGATAGGGGAGGAGAGCCAAACACATATACATATATATACACACACACACATACACACACACACACACACACACACACTAAAGATAAAAAAGGATATATGCAGTGTTATCCTCATTTCAGATATCAAGAAAGTTTTGCGGCTCCCAGTGTTTTTTTTTTCCTGTGGGAAACGAGTCCAAGTGGCTCTTTGAGTGTTTTGGGTTGCCTATCCCTGGGCTAAAACATCTCCAAGGTGCCTTCTGACTCATGTTATTCTGTATTCTGTAAATTGCCAATACAAACTAAGCCTCTGTAGTATCAGTAAATCAGCCAATATACTGACAGTCATTTATGAAATAAATATATGGTCTTGGCATTTGAAAGCAATCTCGCACGCCAAATCAATTTATAGAATGACAAATGTTACTGTGAAAATTACTTTCAATGTCATCTCCAAGACTATCTGTAATTTCTTGGCATGATTTTTTAAAATAATCAAATTAATATGAACAAATTTGGACATACAATATTGTCAAAATGAAAGTATGGACACATTAGATGCTATGAGGGTTCTGGGCAGTATCTTAGATCTTCCTAGCACTGTGCTATTCTGGACAGAGCGCTGTAATGTTGTCACTCTCCCAGCTTAGGAGTCACAGCCCCAAGTGCTCCTATCACCACAGGGACCACTTTGGCCTTTACTTTCCACATCTTTTCCAGTTTTTCCTTTAGACTTGGTATTTCTCCAGCTTCTCATATTCTTTCTTCCTGATGTTGTTGTCATTTAAAACTGCTCCATCTATCAATTGCCTGTCTGTCTGGATCTGGAAATCCCATAGAATCTTAGCTTTCTATTCTCCATGATCTTCTGTAGAATCTCCCACCTTGACCTGGGAGGGTCTAGCCCACAGGTTGGCAACCTGCGGCTCCAGAGCTGCATGTGGCTCTTTGAGCTTTCCCCTGCAGCTCCTAGCCTCCATTTGAAGAGAGAGACAGAGACAGAAAGAGTCTCTCTCTCTCTTTCTCTCTCTCTCTCTCTCTCTCTCTCTCTCTCTCTCTCTCTCTCTCTGTGTAAGTAAAAAAGAGAGAGGACTCACAATGCTCTCTCACGAGGTGAAAAGCTTTTGGGACGGGGCTCCTCCCTTTGCTGTGTCTCTGCAGGAAGCAGGAAGGGCAAGAGAGAGCTAGCTAGTTCAGCTATGCTGACTCAGGAATTCTGGGAGTTGAAGTCCATGAGTCACAAAAGAGCCCAGGTTGCCTACCCCTGAGCTTGTTGGAGAACAGCTTGAAGCCAGCTTGCCAGGTGACCAGAAGATCAGAGAAAGGGAGAGAAAGGGGGGGGGGGAGAGAGAGAGAAAGAGAGAGACCCTTTTGAAATCTAAAATGAAGATAACACTGTATATATCTTTTTTACTTTTATGATATGTATGTATGTATGTATGTATGTATGTATGTATGTATGTATACGTATATGTATGCAGGTCTTGGCGTATTCGGGTCTTTTCCCATGTAAGATTGAGAGTATCTTGGCGATGTTTCGACGAGGTCCCACTTCAGGCTGGGGTCTTCGGCTTCGTGCTTGTGCGAGCAAAGTGTGATCGGAGCTGCCGTCTCTCTATAAATATTGGTGGGGGTGTGTGGAGTGCTGGCTTAGTTGCTGTAGGTGGGTTGGTTGGCTGTGTTGGAGTTATTGTTTGTGGATTATTCGGCTGTTTCATAACATCCTGAGTAGCTGAGGTGCTAGCTGTGTATCCATTAGTCTTTTGTGTTGTAACGACCTGGGTAATGGGCTGTGTGATGACATCCTGAGATCTAGTGTAGTGATATCCTGAGTTCTGTGTTGCAACATCCTGGGTGGTTGGCTGTGTTGTAACCTCCTGAGTTCTGTGGTGTGATGTCCAGAACAGAAGGCTGTGATGTGACATACCGGGCTTTGGTTTGGCTCCGAGTTTGCAGTCTAGCTCTGTGTTCATGACGTGTGTCCGTTTGCTTTGTGTGGGGGTCGGAGGGAGGTGCAGCAGCTGATGATGTCATCATGGTTTGGCTTCTGGATGGTGGTTGCATTTCGTCTGAGGGATGGGTTTGGGCTTGGGTTTGGGTCTGGTGAGGGTGAATGGTGGTGGCGTACTGTGTTGTTCTGGGTCCAGTGTCAGTTTTTGTGGCTAGGACTCGTTTACTGATTAGGGCTAGTTTCCAGATATCTGGTAGGTGGGAGGTATCGTCATGTTTATTCATATTGTGGAGGTGTTTTTCTATTTCTATTTCGATGGCTTTCATAATTATTCTCTTGTTGTGGTGTTCAGTTTTGGAGATTAGTTTGGTTCCTTCAAAATCAATTTCATGTCCTGTAGCTTTAAGGTGCTGGAAGAGGGAGGAAGTTTTTTCTGCTTTTATGACTGCGTTCTTGTGTTCTGCGATGCGTGCATTTATTCTCCTATTAGTTTGTCCAACGTATGTGGCTGGGCAGATTTTGCATGGTATTTCATAGACTCCTTGGTTTTCTAGCTGAATCATGTCTTTGGGGCTTCTTAAGATGTTGGCTATTTTTTTGTTTGGTGCCGAAGGCTGTCTTGATATTGTGTTTGTGGAGAATCTTGCTGATTTTATCTGTGGTGCCTTTGATGTAGGGGAGGACGGCGATGTCGTTGTACTGTTCCATGTCTCGGTTCTTAGGGGGTGTTTCCCTTTAGATTAGGTTGGAAATTGTATTTCTTTGGAATCCGTTGGAAATTAATACGTTTGTGAGAGTGTGCAATTCAGTTTTCAGGTGGTCTTTGTTGGCTAGGCGTTTGGTTCTGGAGATGAGAGTCTTGGCTCCGGAGTTGATCTGTGCAGGGTGGTGATGGGATTCTGCGTTTAAGTAGCGGTTGGTGTGTGTTTTTTTCTGGTAGATGGTGTGTCCTAGGGAGCTACTGGGTTTTTTTGTAGATTAGGACATCCAGAAAGGGGAGTTGGTTGTTAGCTAACATTTCCATCGTGAATTGTATTTTGGGGTATAGGCTGTTGAGATGTGTGAGGAAGTTGTCCAGTTTTTCTTTCCCGTGTAGCCAAATTACATATCTCAGCCAGAGTTTGGGTTTGTGTTCAGATTTGTCTAAGGCACAGGTCGGCAACCTGCGGCTCCGGAGCCGCATGCGGCTCTTTGAGTCTTCCCCTGCGGCTCCCAGCCTCCTCTGCCTTTGCAGAGAGAGACAGAGACAGAGAGAGGAATTGCACTTCCCTGCCTCTCTCTCTCTCTCTCTCTCTCTCTGTGTGTGTGTGTGTTGTTGTTGTTGTGTGTGTGTGTGTGTGTGTGTGTGTGTGTGTGTGTGTAAAAGAGAGTGCACTCACAGTGTTCTCTGAGGAGCTGAAAAGCTTACTGGGCGGAGCTCCTCCCTTTGCTGCGTCTCTGCAGGAAGCAGGAAGGGCAGGAGAGAGCTAGCTAGCCCAGCTAGGCTGACTCAGGAATTCTGGGAGTTGAAGTCCATGAGTCATAAAAGAGACGAGGTCGCCTACCCCTGATCTTGTTGGACAACAGCCTGAAGCTTCTCAGGTGAGCAGCAGATAGGAGGGGGGGGGAGAAAGAGAGAGAGAGAAAGAGAGGGAGAGAGAGAGAGAGAGAGGAAAGAGAGAGAGAGAGAGAAAGAAAGAGAGCGGGGGAAGAGGAGTGGCAGACCAAGGGCAGATAGAAAGGGAGAGAGAGAGAGAGAGACCCTTTTGACATCTAAAATGAAGATAACACTGCATATATCCTTTTTTTACCTGTGTGTGTATGTGTGTGTGTGTGTGTATGTATATATATATATATACATACATACATACATATACATATACATATATATATACACACAGACACACATACACACACACACACACACACACACACACACAAACACACACACACCTATAATAAAGGTAAAAAAGGATATATGCAGTGTTATCTTCATTTTAGATATCAAAATGGTTTTGCGGCTCCCAGTGTTTTGTTTTTGGTGGGAAATGGGTCCAAGTGGCTCTTTAAGTGTTTTGGGTTGCCTACCCCTGGTCTAAGGCGTTGGTTTCCAAGTGTTCCATGTATAGGTTTGCGATGACGGGTGAGAGGGGCGATCCCATAGGTGCTCCTTCTACCTGTTTGTATCTTTGTCCATTGTGGATGAAGTATGTATTGGTTAGGCAGTGGTTGGTCAGATCTAGGATGTGCTTAGGGGGGTTGTATTTGTTTTGGATAGCTGTCAAGGCTTCTTTGATAGGCACTTGGGTGAAGAGAGATGTGACATTGAAGCTCACGAGTAGGTCGCTGGGTTGTAGGCTTTGTTTCTTTATTGTTTCTATGAAGTGGAGTGAGTTTTGTACGTGTGAGGAGATGGATTCTGTGTAGGAATGAAGTTGTTTGGCGAGAAATCTGGCAATATTCTGTAGAGGTGAGCCTATGGAGCTGACTATGGGTCTGAGTGGTGTTCCCGTCTTTGTGAATCTTGGGGAGGCCATAGAGCTTGGGGCATCTGGATGATTTCTCTCTGAGGATGATTCTTTGCTGGATCTCTTCACTGATGGGAGAGGCTTTTATTTTGGATTTGGTGGTTTTTTTCCAGGTAGGTGGTGGGGTCTGTGTTTAGAGATTTGTAAGCGGGGTCTTGGAGTAGGTTGGATAGTTTGGCTTGGTAGTCTGATGTGTTCATAACCACCGTGGCGTTACCTTTGTCTGCTAGGAGAATGATTATGTTGTTGTCTTTCCTCAAGTTGGTGAGTGCTTTTTGTTCTTTATGTAAGTTGCTTCTAAGTGGATTGCTGGAGAGGAGGATGTTGGTGACTTCAAGTCTGATTTTATTGGCTTCATCTGAGTTGATTTTGGTTAGGGTAGCTTCAGCTCTGCATATGATGTTTTCAGTGGGGATGCATTTGGGGGCGACTGCAAAGTTGAATCCTTTGGAAAGAACATTGGTTTCTGCTATGGTGAGGGTCCTGTCTGATATGTTGTGTACTGTTTGTTTCATGAGTTGTTGTGGAGGGGGGTTGGGCTTTTGGCGTTTTTCTAGTCTGTGGAGTTTGTTGGTATGTGTGTCTGTCTCATGGGAGGTCTCTATTTCGGCTCTCCAGAGGGCTAGTTGTTTGGATTTATCCCAGAGTGCTAGGTGGATTTTATTACTGAGTTTGAGGTGAAAAGTGAGTAGGTCCCTATTGGTTTGGTCTAGTAGGAATCTTTTCCTGTGGAGTTCGTTTCTGACTAGGGCTAATTCAGTTCTTTTCAGGATCCTTTCGGTGGCTGAGGTTTTGGAATGGAATTTTAGTTGGAAGCAAGTGGGGATCATGTTTTTGTCTCGGCAGTTGGGTAGGAATGTGAGGTCACATAAGATGGTGGCTCTTCGGACTTCGAGTTTTTCGTAGGTCCTGGTGAGCAGGGTTTCCTCCCCATAGAGGTAAGAAATTTGTTTTCGTAGATTTTCACGGGTATAGGTATGCAGGTCTTGGTGTATTCGGGTCTTTTCCCGTGTAAGATTGAGAGTATCTTGGCAACGTTTTGCTGAGGTCCCACTCGTGTAGCCTCGTCGAAACGTCAGCAAGATACTCTCAATCTTACATGGGAAAAGACCCGAATACGCCAAGACCAGCATACCTATACCCTTGAAAATCTACGAAAACATATACATATTATATATATACACACACACATACATACATACATATACATACATATACATGCATGTATGTATATGTATGTATATGTATGTATATGTAGGTCTTTGGTTGTTCGGGTTTTCTCCCGCGTAAAATTGGAAGTGTCTTGGCGACATTTCGACGAAGTCCCATTCGTCATCTTCAGGCTGGTGTTTTCAGCTTCGTGCTTCAAGGAGCAATGTGTGGTCTTAGCTGTTTCTTCCTTTTAACTGCCAGTGGGGGTATGAACTGATTGGGTGGGAGCTTGGCTGTGTTCTGATTGGGTGGAGGTGTGTTCTGATTGGTTAGGGGCTTGGCTGTGCTCTGATTGGCTGGGGGGTTGGCTGTGCTCTGATTGGCTGGGGGAGTGTTCTGTTTGGTTGGGCTCAGGTTAGTCTGAGTTGCAGGGGGGTTTAAGATTTTGGGCTGCCTTGCTATTTTTTTTGGCTTTGCGTTCGTGGTCGTGCCTCATCTTCATGGAGGGTGTCAGTTTGCTACATGTATGGATTGGAGGGGTTTAAAGTGGCTAATGATGCAGCTTTGGAATAGAAGTTAACAAAAAAGAATATAAGTTAAGAGCCTTTGCGGATGACTTGGTGGTTACTTTGTCGCAACCTACTTACTCTGTAGTAAAGTTATTGCAGTTGATTTATCATTATGGCTTGGTTTCGGGTTTTAAGATTAATGTTAATAAGACTAAAATCCTACCTAAAAATATGACTATTCGGGAGAAGCAGACTTTGTCTAACCTGACGGGTTTTGAAATTGTCAACAAGGTAAAATATTTGGGGGTGATGTTATCTGTTTCTAATGCAAAATTGTTTAAAAATAATTATGAAAGGTTGTGGGTTAGTGTATAGAAGGACTTGAGGAATTGGGAGAAGTTGCAATTATCTCTCATGGGAAGAATTGCAGTGATAAAAATGAATATTCTACCCAAGTTTCTTTTTTTGTTTCAAATGTTACCGATTTTGAAGAACGAGATTAACTTAAGTGAATGGCAGAAAGGAATCAATAAATTCATCTGGGCAGGGAAAAAGCCAAGGGTTAAGTTTAAAATCATGCAAGACTTCCGTGACAGAGGTGGACTCAAGGTACCGAATTTGAAATTATACTATGATGCGGTGGTTTTAACATTAATCAGTGATTGGGTAAATTTAACAAACCTTGAGATACTCCATTTGGAGGGATGGGACTTACTTTTGGTTGGCATGCCTATTTAATATTTAATAAAAAAGTGGAACGGGCTTTTAAATCTCATATTATAAGAATTTCTTTACTTAGGGTTTGGAGAAAATATTATAAAAGTGATTTTAAAGTACCACTATGGGCTATACCTTGGCATGCGATAGAAGGAATAAAAAGAGGTGTTAAAATGGACATGGTGTCTTATACACAGCTACTTAGATGGGATGGACAAAATTGGCAGTTAAAACTACTGGAAGAGTTAGTACATGAAAATATTACTTATTCTTGGTTTCAATATAGGCAATTAGTAGACAGATGGAAGATGGATCGCAAGGTGGGTTTTCTCAGAGAAGATGAAAATCTTATTAAGCAAGTGAAGGACCAAAGACTAACTCATATTAAGAGAATTTATGGGGTTCTAGTGGAATTGGACTCAGAAATAGAATTAATTAAAGATTGTATGATTAGATGGGCGCAAAATTTTGGTGAACCAGTCCTACTGGATACCTGGGAAACCATTTGGGTGAGAAATGTTGAATTTACACAAGCACAGAATTTAAGGGAGAATTTCTACAAAATGTTTTATAGATGGCACCTTGACCCACAAAAAATGTCTTTTATGTACCCTGACCTACAGCCTAAATATTGGAGATGTGGTTGTTTGGATGCCACCTACTATCACATCTGGTGGTCGTGTAGAAATATAAAAGCCTTTTGGATTAAGATATGGTGGAATATTCAGAGAATTTTTAGAAGGAGGGTAAAATTTACTCCACAATTATTTTTGTTAGGTATAGTTACTGATTTTGACACAAAGGAGGTTATATTGATGTTAAATTTGATTACAGCCGCAAGGCTGTTAGTAGGACAATATTGGAAGAAGGAATCTTTGCCTACTTTGCAGGAATGGTTTCTTAAAGTGTCTTATTTGGCGGAAATGGCAAAGATTTCGGCTTTTTTAAAAGAACAATCGCAAGAGAAATTTTTTGCTGTTTGGGATAAATGGATAAAGTTTATACAATTTAAATTGGATATAAAAATATATTATTTAGCTTTTTTATAACTTTTATTTTTATATACATACATATATCTTAGTTATACTCTTTTTTTTCATATAACTCTTTTATTTTTATTTTTTTAATTAAGCCTATATTCTGCTCTGGGAAGCTCCGGGGGTGGGAGGGAGTGGGTGTTCTGGGGGGGGTTGGGGAAGGGTTGTTTTGTTTTGTTTTGTTTAGTTTTTTGTCTATGTTGTTGTTGTATTGTTATTCTTTTGTTTTTTTTGTTAAAATTTATAAAAATTTTCAATAAAAAAAAAGTGGCTAATGATGCAGCTTTAACAGCTTCACATTGTTACTCGCTTCCCCATTCCCTTTTGCTCTCAAATCGGGAAGGGAAAAAGATATTTTGCTCTCAAATCGGGAAGGGAAAAAGATATTCCTCTTTTTCTTGGGGAAATATAGGACGTCCTATATTTCCCCAAGAAAAAGAGGAATATCCTGAAGAGCACAGGAAGAAGAATCAATAGTGTGAAGGACACTTTAATTTGGGGAAATATAGGACGCTCCCTTCCCGATTTGAGAGCAAAAGGGAATGGGGAAGCGAGTAACAATGTGAATGTAACTAAGGGTCACAAGAAAGAATCATTGGATGTTGTAAGTGAGGCAAGAGTCAGTTGGCTGGGACCAGTCATGAGGTCCATGTGCCGAATGCGGGCGCAGCTGCATTTATAAACAGGTTTCCCCACTGGTTGGTTTATACCCTGACGATGATGGCAGACTAGCCATCGAAAGCTTGGTCATATTTATTAAAAACCATGTCGTTTTATCTCCTGGTGATCTCCTTTTTATCGAAAATGTATGTACCCAGGAATCACTATTCTTCTATTTTTAATGTTGTTATATAAATATATATGTATATTATCTGAGTTAATCAATACATCAAAAAAATTCATAATATTTTTTTTCTTTTGGGTCTAATTTTTAAGTATTAAACAAATAGCATCCTTATTTTCAACTAATTTCCAAATGTTTTAAATTGAATGACTAAAACTTCCCTTATCTCAACTTCTCCCTTTGACCCTCTAATTAGTAATATGAAATCCCCTCTGATAAATCAAAACCCCAATTTTCTTCAGCCTTATTTTAGCTTTCTTTCTTTGCCAACCAACCTTCCATGTCAACGCTTTTAAATCATCAAATAGATCTCCCTCTGTTATTATATATATTGTTTGGAATAAGAGAGACCATTTAGTTGCCAATTTTTTGGAAGGGCTAGCCCATTTGTATTCCTTAAATTGTCTCCTTATTATTCCAAATCCCCATAATTGTCCTGGTATGTTTATTTTCCATTCAGTCTGTTCTTCTTGCTCCTCAAATTTCTTCTGATTTATATAGAAAGTCTTTTCCATTTTCAATGTTGTCAGTCCCTTTTCTGGCTATTTTATGGACTGTTATTTGTTGGTCAATTGAATCCTCTGTTTTAGTATTTGATTGTTCCACTTCTTCTGTTACCTTCTGCGTTGTTAGTTCTTTAGCTCTAGTCAGAATTTGGGTTTGTATATCTAAGCTGACATCTTGTTCTTTTCTGTAACATCTTATTTCGTCACAAGCTGAAAGGATAGTTTCATGTATTGCATTCAACATGGAAAGAACATGTTTTCCTGGTCTTCATCCATCTTCTCTTAATGGTGCGTTAAGTTGAGGACTTTGAAATCAGACGATGAAAATAATTTTATAGCTGGGTATGGGACCTCTATTTCACGTGTTTGTAGGTAGTCTTTATAGTAAAAGTCATTTGTCAAGTAAGATTTTATAATCCAAGGTATTTCATCATCTCAAATGACCAATATTCCTCAGATAAAAAAATAGGAAGGCAATTCCCCACATACAGCTCTAAAAAACAATAAATTCATAGTTCATAGTTCAAGGAGGCCAGCCATGCTACCCAGAAGTTCTCTTTACAGCTGAACTTCTCACAAGTTGTGTTTATCAAATTTAAAAGAATCTTATCTGTAGTCTGGGCTTCAAGCCAAGTCTCCTTTAGGCAATAACAAATTGTAATACCAAGCTTTGCCACAAGATGTCACCAATGCCACTTTTTAAGTCCAAAAATTTTATAGTCCTTTTTCCAATTTTATTTCTTTTTTAAGATAAAAACAAAAGTCTTCGGTGAAAATAAGAAAACTTTTGGTCCCCAAGTTTCAGAAACATATAAATCCAATTAAATTAAAGTTATTCTTTTAGTGCTTTAAGTCCCCTGGATAGTCAATCGCTGCTATTCTTAGAGGCTGGGATAGAAATTCCCTTCCCTCTCTTTTCACAGGGGGAAAGATACTTTGGACAGCTTTTACAGGAAGAAAAATACTTAGGATATTAGAGAGAAGATCAGATCTCACCCAGTTTCATCCGCATTGCTTTAGAAGTGCCTGTTGGTAAGTTTGACTTCGGCTGTCTGCATCTTAGTGATGAGCCATATTGCTATGGCCGGTCTTTCCTCCACCGATTTGGAGGGCTGCCCCGGATCAAGTGGAAGGGTTGCCGCCCTCCCACGATTAAGCGCGGGTCCCCTCCTTGCTCGTTGCCCCTATAGGGCAACTTTCAACCCTTTCCAGGGTCCCTCAATGGAACGAAACCGAATGCGAAAGACAGAGCTCACCTTCCAGCGGCCGCAGCGGCCATGATGGCAAACTAGAAATCTATTTTACAGTGGGGAAAAAAGTATTTAGTCAGCCACCAATTGTGTAAGTTCTCCGACTTAAAAAAATGAGAGAGGCCTGTAATTGTCATCATAGGTAGACCTCAACTATGAGAGACAAAATGAGAAAACAAATCCAGACAATCACATTGTCTGATTTGGAAAGAATTTATTTGCAAATTATGGTGGAAAATAAGTATTTGGTCAATATCAAAAGTTCATCTCAATACTTTGTTATATATCCTTTGTTGGCAATGACAGAGGTCAAACGTTTTCTGTAAGTCTTCACAAGTTTGGTACACACTGTTGCTGGTATGTGGCCCATTCCTCCATGCAGATCTCCTCTAGAGGAGTGATGTTTTGGGGCTGTCGCTGGGCAACACGGACTTTCAACTCCCTCCAAAGGTTTTCTATGGGGTTGAGATCTGGAGACTGGCTAGGCCACTCCAGGACCTTGAAATGCTTCTTATGAAGCCACTCCTTCGTTGCCCGGGCGGTGTGTTTGGGATCATTGTCATGCTGAAAGACCCAGCCATGTTTCATCTTCAATGCCCTTGCTGATGGAAGGAGGTTTGCACTCAAAATCTCACGATACATGGCTCCATTCATTCTTTCCTGTACATTGATCAGTTGTCCTGGTCCCTTTGCAGGGAAACAGTCCCAAAGCATGATGTTGCCACCCCCATGCTTCACAGTAGGTATGGTGTTCTTTGGATGCAACTCAGCATTCTCTCTCCTCCAAACACGACGAGTTGTGTTTCTACCAAACAGTTCTACTTTGGTTTCATCTGACCATAGGACATTCTCCCAATCCTCTTCTGGATCATCCAAATGCTCTCCAGCAAATTTCAGACGGGCCCGGACATGTATTGGTTTAAGCAGGGGGACACGTCTGGCACTGCAGGATCTAAGTCCCTGGCGGCGTAGTGTGTTACTGATGGTTGCCTTTTTTACGTTGGTCCCAGCTCTCTGCAGGTCATTCACTAGGTCCCCCCGTCTGGTTCTGGGATTTTTGCTCACCGTTCTTGTGATCATGTTGACCCCACGGGGTGAGATCTTGCGTGGAGCCCCACATTGAGGGAGATTATCAGTGATCTTGTATGTCTTCCATTTTCTAATTATTGCTCCCACAGTTGATTTCTTTACACTAAGCTGCTTGCCTATTGCAGATTCAGTCTTCCCAGCCTAGTGCAGGTCTACAATTTTGTTTCTGGTGTCCTTTGACAGCTCTTTGGTATTCACCATAGTGGAGTTTGGAGTGTGACTGTTTGAGGTTGTGGAGAGGTGTCTTTTATACTGATAACAAGTTCAAACAGGTGCCATTAATACAGGTAATGAGTGGAGGACAGAGGAGCCTCTTAAAGAAGAAGTGATTGTCTGGATTTGTTTTCTCATTTTGTCTCTCATAGTTGAGGTCTACCTATGATGACAATTACAGGCCTCTCTCATCTTTTTAAGTGGGAGAACTTGCACAATTGGTGGCTGACTAAATACTTTTTTGCCCCACAGTATATCTTTTAAATAACTGTACATAAGTTATTTGACAAGTAATCCTTCTGCCATCAATTCTTCTCTTGATTTTGCATTCTCCTTGACAAAATTCTACTGTATCAGAATAAGTTAACCACATATGTTCACTTATCATTTCTTTTCTATAAAATACTTCTTGTGGTGAGAGCCACAAAGGTATTTTCTGACATAACCTGTTTTTATATCTGTTTCAAAATCTGTATATGGCACATCTAACAAAATAGTTTTTAAAATCTATATTAACCTTCAATTTATCATACTATAAATATCCATGAGACCCACATCTCAAGTCTTGTCCTACTAGTTTCTTCTATTTCTCAGTAGCACCCAATAATTCATCCAAACTAAACAAGATGCAAAATATAATTTTATATCAGGTAAACTCAATTCTCCTCTTTTTTTACATCAGCAAGATTTCTGCCTTCCAGGTGTCTTTTATACAGGTAACGAGCTGAGAGTGCTCCTAATCTCAGCCTGTTACCTGTATAAAAGATACCTATCCACAGAAGGGGCGTTGTCTTACCTGAACGCCTTTTCTCAGCATGATGATGGATAATCCACAAATTGGGTTTCCTGAAGTCCCTTCTGCCCAATAGACTAAATCTGAGAGTTAGCCACGCCTCCCGCTGGGCCGTGCTGCCCCAGTTCTGATGAAGGCGAAGCAGCAAAGTCCAACGCGTTGGTTCCTTGACCCCTGACACAGGACTTGACAGTCACTAAAGGGCGGGAGTGGATTATCCATCATCTTGCTGAGAAAAGTCATTCAGGTAAGACAATGCCCCTTCTCCAGCATGAGGATAGATAATCCACGGATTGGGACATACCAATGATATGTGATACGGTTAGGGATGGATAAGGACTGGGATTGGTATGCCTTGGCGATACAGACCTTTATCCACCTTCCAATGGTGGTCAACGAGACCTTCTGTCCCATGGAAGAAGGCTGGAAAGAAATGAAAAGCGCTTCTGATTTACGGAAGGCAGAAGTCCGCTTTATGTAAATGCAGTGCTCTGCGCATATCCAAGGTATGCCACTGGCATTTTAAAACGTGAGATGGCCTAGGACAAAAGCTCGGCAGAATAATCTCCTGGGAGCAATGAAATAATGTGTTTACCTTGGGAATAAATGATGGATCCAGCCGAAGGGTCACACAATTAGTACGAAAAACGCACAGATCCTCCCTGACAGAGAGTGCTGCTAACTTGGATATGCGTCTGGCTGAAGTCACTGCCACCAGAAAGCCTACTTTCATTGACAAGAGCTGCAAGTCACAAGACTTAAGAGGCTCAAACAGTGATCTGGTAAGAGCTTGGAGTACACATGAAAGATCCCAAGAGGGGTACCTATGGACTGTGGGTGGCTTTGTGTTGATCACCCCCTTAATGAAGGAACAAACCATTGGGTGATGGGCCAGAGAAGAAGAACCGTTGCATGAGAGCACCTTGGCTAGGGCCGCTACCTGCCTCTTGAGGGTATTCGGAGAAAGGCCTTTGTCGACCCCGTCCATCAAATATTCCAAGATCCCAGGCACAGTAAGCGATGACATATCAATTTGGTTCCTGGAACACCAATTGAAAAAGCCCTTCCAAGTGGAGTTATAAATTGTATTGGTAGATGGACGCCTGGAAGTCTGGATCATGGTGATAACCCTTGCTGGATAAGACGCCTGAGTCAAATGTTGCCGCTCAAATGCCAGGCAGTTAGCTGAAAACATTAGGGGTTGGGGTGTTGAAGCACCCCCGACTGAGCGCTATGCAATCCGAAGGCAGCCTCCACAACGCTGAGATGGAAAGGCTCACGAGGTCGGCAAACTACAGACACCTCAGCCAATGTGGAGCAATGAGAATGACCTCTGCCCTTTCCCGTAAAATCTTGCGAATAACCGCAGGCATTAGAGGAAGAGGGGGAAACGCGTACAGTGGGATCTGGGCCTTGGACTGCATAGAGCATTCCCCTCCCTCCGCTCCCGGAGATGGAAATCGGGAGAAGAATCTCAGAAGTTGAGAATTTGCCGATGACACGAACAGATCCAGAGCTAGTTGCCCGAACCTGCCTGCTATCTCTGTGAACAGGGGCGGATTCAGACGCCACTCAGAATGGTCTACCGTTACCCTGCTCAGTGCATCTGCCTGTTTGTTTATCACCCCCGAAACATGGTCCGCCTTGATGGAGGAGAGGTTGTGCTCGGCCCAGGAGCATAGCAGCCTGGCCTTGGTCATGAGCGACTCGGACCAGGTACCCCCTTGACGGTTCATGTGAGCTTTGGCTGCTATGTTTTCCATGAAGACAAGAATGTGCTGACCCCTCACCATGTCTTTGAAGTGTTTCAATGCCAGGTGTATGGCTCTGAGCTCCAGCCAATTTATATTGTGCTCCAGGTCCCGTTGGGATCAGCAGCCCTGAGCCAACTGGGATTGGAGATGAGCTCCCCAGCCAAATAGGCTGGCATCGATGGTGAGAATAAGTCGTGATGGTTCCTTGAAGTTGGAACCCCTGGCTACTGAATGGGAGGTCTACCATCAGAGAGACTTTCATACTAGCGGTGTCACCCACATTGACTTGTTGGAGGAGGCAAGCTTCCGCCTCTGAAAGGGAAGGAGGAACCATTGCAGGACCCTTGAGTGCAACCTGGCCCAAGGCAGTATGGAGATGCATGAGATCATCTTGCCTAAGAGTTGGGAGAGAGTAATTAGAGGAATAACCTGGGCATGTTGTACCTGCCGTACCAGGGCCCAGATACTGATCTGGCGGTCTGGTGACAAGTAGACCATGCACCTTGCCATATCTATTACTGCACCTAAGTGAAGAAGACACGTGGAGAGAACTAACTGGCTCTTTAGAAAATTCACAGAGAATCTGTGGTTCTGAAGTACCTCGATGGTGAGGGCCACGTCTAGCCTTGCTGTCTGAACTGACATGGACTGAATGAGGATGTCGTCCAGGGACCTGCCTCAGATGGGCGGCTAAGACCGACAGGACCTTTGTAAGCACCCTCGGGGCTGATGATAGACCAAAGGGAAGAGCTCTGTATTGATAATGACAGGATTTGTAACAGAATCTGAGAAATTTGCGATGCCCGAGAAGGATTGGGATATGTAGGTACGCCTCCGTGAGGTCGATTTACTTCAGGAAGTTGTTCCTCCTGATACTGGCCAAGATGGATTACAGGGTCTGCATTTTGAATTTTTTGTAAATCAGGTAGGTGTTTAGTCTTTTTAGATCGAGAATGGCCCTCCATCCTCCCGAGGCCTTCGATACCATGAAAAGTATGGAATAAAAGCCTTTCACTCTCTGGTTGGCTGGAACGGGTTCCAAGGCTCTGATCTCCAAAAGATGATGTATAGCCTCTTTCATGAGGCTTCTTTTGGATGGGTTTGAAGGGGCTGGGCATGGGATGAACCGATCTGGTGGTCTAGAGAGAAATTCCAGAGCCAGACCACATTCTATGGTGGATAGAACCCAAGCGTCGGTGGTGGTGCTTTCCCAACTGTGTATGAATAGAGAAAGCCTGCCACCTATAGGGGGTCCCTCCCTGGAGTCACTTATTCCTCCTAAAGGAACGCTCCCCCATGCCTCGTAAGGGCCGTTTTGACTGTCCCTGTTGTCTGGGTTTGGGGCCAAAGCAGTCTGATTGCCGATCAGACCTGGGAGGGAAGGAGCGAGCTGATTGAGTCCATTCCGGTGCGGAAGTGTTACGAAAATATTGTTTACGGTAAAACAGGGAAGTCTTTCTGTCCGCTCGTCTGGCCTGGTGGACTAACACCTTCTTCTTGTTCTCCACCAAGTAGGGGTCAAGACCTTCCTCAAACAACTGACCCCCGGAATAAGGAGTGGTGGCCAGGCCAGGCGCCATTTGGACTTTAAATCCGCTCACCATTGTTTCAGCCAGAGCAACCGTCGAGTGGAAATGTTAGCGGCAATTGCCCTGGCTGAAAATCTGGCCGCGTGGAGCGTAGCATCGGCCATGTATTCAGCCGTCACCCTCAACTTACCCAAGATGTGGTGGGCGCGCCCCTGATCCTGGGGAATCATGGCTTGAAGGTCTCGAAGCCAAATGACGGAAGACCTGGAAAAGGAAGTTGACGTGGAAGCCTTCACTGCCCAACTGGATGCTTGATGCGACCTACGTAAAGAAAACTCAGATTTTCTTCCTTCTGGCTTTAAGGCTTCTGCCATATCACCAGGAATGGTGAAAGGTGAAAAAATGGGAGTTAAGGAAGTATCTACAGTAGGAATTTCTAGTAGATTTGTTAAGGATGGAGCCACATTAAAGATTTTCTTATCAGTGGCCCCAGGAGCAGGGGAAGCGCCGAGACTAGCCCATTGTTTCTTTATGGTATTGATAAAGAAAGGAGGACATGGTATGTGCTTTTGGGTTACAGTGGGTTCAGAGAATAATGGGTCTGGTGTTTGACTGGTGGAAGGGGTGGGCTGTGGTTCTTGCTCAGGCGCTATCTTAGATGCCTTAGCCAGAATAGACCTGAACGTGGGATCAAACAACCCCACAAAGGGAGAGAGTTCCTGATGTGATTCCTCATCCTCTGACAATGGCGGATCCTGCATCTCCTCAACATCCGAATATGACTCTGTCTTGAGATGAGTGATCAGAGGCAATGGAGCAGGCATATTCTGAGGGTTCAGAGTGGAACTGAACAGAGGACAATGGTTTGGGCCTCTGTAAAGAAGCAATACTCTCCAAAACTTGAGCCAGCATAGACTGAAGCTGCTCTGCCCCAAGTGCTTGAGGAACCTCAGGACGGAGACCAGTGGCCATGGGGTGAACGTGGCTGATGGTCCTGGTTGAGGATTGGGTGGGTGGGCCACCCAGGTAAGGTTTGGATCTGGAACCATAGGGCTGATGGACCTCTGTAGGGACACAATATCAGGGGACAACGGACTGTGAACCTGAGCCGTTGTTGTTAGTTGGGGTCTGAATAAAGAGCCTTCAGAGGTAATAATGGAAGCTGGAGGAGTCTCAGTCGGAATCACCTTTTGAGCCTTTGAAATCTGCCTCTCCAAAGCCAAATGCCTCCTTTTCAGCTGCTTTGGAAGAAGCCTTGTTAGATAACACCTTGGCTTTTGCTTTCAGCTTCCCTGCTGCCTCCAATTTGGAGAATTTGTGCCTCCTCTTGCTTGGGGGGCTGGTAGGTGACAGTACAGCCTGAGGCTGTTTGTTTTTTGCCATTACGATGGAGATCCTTCAGCACAAGTTTGAGGATGGATCTCAATGAGGATAGGAGCTGAGGTCTGGTGTGATAACTGCTGTGAACTGGTAAAACCAGTGTGAGCTCCTGGTAATAGGAGCAGAGGCCTGAGTTGATGACTGAAGAAAAACTGGTAAAACCAGTATGAGCTCCTGATAAGGCCCTGTTAGCCACAATATATTGTGGAAGGCCAGTTACCGGTGAAGTAGCAATTCCAGGTAAGGCTTCCCAGGAGGAGCAGTCTGAAATTCCCAGGTGTCCCAGTATATTGCCAGAGGCAATGTCAGGTGGATGTGCCAGGAGTAGTGTTGCACAAGCTATAGGACACCAAAACCACCAAAAATGTGTGCTACTCAATATGGCAGCCGTCCACGTGCAGGGCGATTGCAAGGCTGTCCGAAGGCACATGGAGTGTAAATGTGCTGATAAAGTCCTAGATGATTGAAATCCCCCACTTACTCTCCCCCCCGTTTGATGAAACTGGAACCTTGGGGGGGGGGAATGTTGATGATGTTGGGTGATTAAACGACCCTTGGGGCCTTCAAAATGGTGGCCATCGAACACGTGGTTAGGACAGGAGCACGTGAATCAGCTGGTCTAGACTGCAGTGAATAGCTGGTAAAACCAAAAACGAAAATTGGCCTGGAAATGCTGGGAAAAGCAATTCGCAAACTCCGTTTGTTAAGCAGAGACAAATTCCCCTCAATCTAAACAGCCTCAAGGTGGTACGCCAAAATGGTGGCCGCTGGCCACGCAGAGACCGGAGATTGTCGGGCCGAAGCCCAGCTGATCAACAGTTGCTCGGGGCCTCCGCAAAGGTCTGCCGATCAGATGGAGCAATCGGCAGAGCCTCGGCTCAGCTGGCTGTATCAAAATAAAAGTCTCATGGGCTGGTTAGCCCAGATAACTAGAGGAAGCAAAGAAAAACAAAAAGAACGAATTTAAAGCTAAAGCAAGGAGAAATAGGGCAAACTATAAAATTCTACAGAAGGAGGAAGGATAAAACACGGATTGGAAAAACCTGATTCTAGCTGAGAGTGGAACCAATGCGTCCTGCTGGGCATAAGACTAAGTCGGAACTGGGGCAGCACGGTCCAGCGGGAGGCGTGGCTAACTCTCAGACTTAGTCTATTGGGCAGAAGGGACTTCAGGAAACCCAATCCGTGGATTATCCATCCTCATGCTGGAGAAGCAATCAATCAATCAGATTCCAAACTCTCCACCATGGCCAAGACCAAAGAACTGTCCAAGGATGTCAGGGACAAGATTATAGACCTACACAAGGCTGGAATGAGCTACAAGACCATTGCCAAGCAGCTTGGTGAGAAGGTGACAACAGCTGGTATGATTATTCGCAAATGGAAGAAACAGAAAATAACTGTCAGTTTCCCTCAGTCTGGGTCTCCATGCAAGATTTCACCTTGTGGAGTTTCAATGATCATGAGAACAGTAAGGGAGGATCTTGCCAATGATCTCAAGGCAGCTGGGACCATAGTCACCAAGAAAACAATTGGTAACACACTACGCTGTGAAGGACTGAAATTCTGCAGTGCCCGCAAGGTCCCCCTGCTCAAGAAAGCACATGTACAGGCCCATCTGAAGTTTGCCAATGAACATCTGAATGATTCAGAGGAGACTGGGTGAGAGTGTTGTGGTCAGATGAGACCAAAATCGAGCTCTTCAGCGTCAACTCAACTCACTGTCTTTGGAGGAGGAGGAATGCCATCCCCACCGTCAAACATGGAGGTGGACACATTATGCTTTGGGGGTGTTTTTCTGCTAAGGGGACAGGACAATTTCACCGCATCAAAGGGACAATGGATGGGGTCATGTACCTTCAAATCTTGGGTAAGAACCTCTTTCCCTCTGCCAAGGCACTGAAAATGGGTCGTGGATGGGTATTCCAGCATGACAATTACCCAAAATATACGGCAAAGGCAACAAAGGAGTAGCTCAAGAAGAAGCATATTAAAGTCCTGGAGTGGCCTAGCCAGTCTCCAGACCTCAATCCCATAGAAAAACTGTGGAGGGAGCTGCAGGTTTGAGTTGCCAAACTCAACCTCGAAACCTTAATGACTTGGAGAGGATATAAGAGGAGTGGGACAAAATCCCTCCTGAGATGTGTGCAAACCTGGTGGCCAACTACAAAAAATATCTGACCTCTGTGATTGCCAACAAGGGTATTGCCACTAAGTAATGTTTTGTGAAGGGGTCAAATACTTATTTCACTCATTAAAATGCAAATCAATTTACTGTATAACTTATTTGAAATGCATTTTTCTGGATTTGTTGTTGTTGTTGTTATTCTGTCTCTCACTGTTAAAATGAACCTACCATTAAAATTATAAATTGATCGTTTCCTTGTCAGTGGGCAAATGTACAAAATCAGCAGGGGATCAGATAATTTTTCCCCTCATTGTAAAAGGTACAATAAATAAGAAAAGATGCATAAACAAGATGCCTAAGGACAACTATGATCAAAAGTAAGATCAAACAGAATAGCTGTTTGTAAAAGATGAACAAGATCATATTCTGAAAGAAATATCATTCTGAATTATAGGAATCACCACCAGGAAGGCCTATCACTTGAGCATGAATCTTGGAAGGAGAGGCATTTCATGTCCACACCAGTTTCTGTTCTGACAAAGCATTGGCCAATATATCCTAATACTGCAACAAATGGGAATTAAAAGGTTATATCATAAACCAACCAATGTATTTATTTTAGGACTGGCATTGTTCTATGTTCACAGACACTCCTACTAGTAATCTATCTACTACATTTTGCATTAGCTCTAGCTTTTGGGACATCTCCAAAGGCAGGCTCACATACACGTTACAGTAATCCAGTGAATAGAGTAGACCTGGGCATTTTACGGCCCCCAGGCCATATCTAGTCTTTAGCTGTCCCTGTCTGGCCCACATGGATTGCTTTTATTTTGAAGGGTTTTTTTTTCAATTTACATATGCATGTACACGCACATCTACACACCTTCATAGCCATCAGTCATTTGGCCCTCCAAAATACTCCCAGTTTCTTAAGTGGCCCCTTGGGAAAATTAATTGCCCAGCCCTAGTACAGAGAGAACTTTTCTTTAAAGTTTTACCAATAACTGCAAGTAACAGTTTCCAAAGAGTTAACCAATAACTAACTATATCAGGGGTCTTCAAACCAGGCCCTTTTATGACTTGTGGACTTCAACTCCCAGAATTCCTCAGCCAGCATGTTTGAAGACCCCTGAACTATACTATTGTTTTCTTTTGCCCTCAATCTGCTATGAAATGACCGCATCAATTATTGCTTACTTACTTCTATCATTTTAACACTTACTTTTTTTGTTTTTGCATTTTTTTAAAAAAAAAAATACAATTTCTTTGAATATTGGAGACAGTTTATGAAATCTGAACGATTTACTCTGGACACAGAACTGAGACACAACAGCAGACACATAGTGCTTTCTGTTATAATTGCACAGCCAAGCTGACGACCGATATGCAAACCAAATGGAAAAAAATAACTACTGACTACACTTAGGTATTTAAAATCCAAAGTACAGGAGGCCTTCAGAAGCTTTCATTCTTATCCATTGCTATTTCAGAATTCCAGGCCAGCAAATGTAAAACAAAATATCTGGGGAAAGAACTTGCTAGAAGCTAGATCATGTCTACTACTTGTCACAAACTGGCCTCACCTATGACAGGGAAAACTACATTATACTCTGAATTCTATGTAACTGCATTACAATTACAGAGATACGATCACCAAGGAGCCGATCTTGGTGAGTGCCAGCAGAGATTTGCACAGGAGATGAGGCTTGTTCTTCTCTCCATCTTACTCATCAAAATTGCCACACCAGGAAACATAATTCTCTAAATATTATGATATAAAGCAAACTGCTCCACCGAATACAACAAAGAGACTAAGCCCTTAGCAGCAAGGAGACATTTATTTATCATATTTCCATCCCGCTGCAGTCCAAAAAGCTCTCAATATAAAAACTAATTAAAGTAATAAAAATAACACCAACCAAATATTAGAATAAAAAGCACTAAAAATAGAAGTTAAAGTTGACATGATAAAATCAGAGGAAGGAGCTCCAAAACGATTGTAAATGTTGTGGCTTTTGAAACGTAAACAGGGTGGGGGCTTGTCCCACAGAAAAGGAGCCCCTTCCCACTTCAGATTCCCAAACCTCTTAAATATGAGGGATTAACAGTTTCTCCCTTTAACTTGGAAATTGTTTAAGATCTAGGCTACTGGTTAAAACACTGTTTCTAGGGCACATATGTCATGGTATACTTACAATTCCTATTTTCTCCAGGAGGTATATCTACCAGCTGTTTAAATGCAGTTGTAGGAATTCTGGCAGAACTGCTTGAACACTACTGATGACCCAATCTGTCATTTACATGATTGCAGAAAAACTGGGTTGTGTTTGGACTTGCATCAAATTCTTTCCACCAAAAATCAAAAACATGCAACAAAGATGATATATTTTCTGACATCCTACTTGAATGTAGATTTGGGTTCCTGAGAATCTCAATCCTCATAACTTTACTTATATTTATATATTTGAAAACATGTTTGTGTGTGCTGAAGTAACAGAAATCAAAAAGTGTCTAATTCATATCACCACCCTAGATAAATTAATAGGAGAAAATATTACTGAACCCCAAATTAATGCTGAGTAATGTACTCTATAAAATTTTCCAGTGTTTGAAAGCAGGACTTCAGTTCCACTTAAAGTAGCTGTGTACTAGACAACTCATGACCTGTGGGGTCGTTTCAGATATTTTCTTATCTAAACAGAGAAACAGAATAATCACAGGTGGACAAAAATTAGTGGGAGAAGGAATAACTTTCAAATTTCTGACAGCTTCCCATTTCTTTATCTGAAGATAGCAGTGAGCATCAGAAATCCTTCCTTCCTTCCTTCCTTCCTTCCTTCCTTCCTTCCTTCCTTCCTTTCTTCCTTCCTTCCTCCCTCCCTTCCTCCCCTCCCCTTCCCTTCCCTTCCCTGCATGCAAGTAAATGGCTGCTGCCAGGTAGGGAAGGGGGCAAGGGAATATGTTAGTGACCAGTACCATGCAAACACAGAGGAACTGGTAGAGAGTGCACCATTTCTCATTTATTTTCTCCCTGCAACTTTCCACAAGCATGCCACCTCTATGCTACTGCATGCAGGTAGGGCCATGTGATTCTCATTTCCAATGTTTCCTGACAGCTTCCCACAAGCTGATGGGGTACAGAAGCAACTGAAATGACTGTTGATGTTCCGTGCCATTTTCCCACTAGCAAAGTCTCTGCTGAACAAGCAGCAGTGCAGCAACATTAAAGCAGCAAATAAAATAAAAATCCCCAACTTTCGTTCCCTTGGGATTAGACAAGTCCCACCTTAACCACGAAAGGCAGCTGGATGACCATGAGCCAGTCACACTCACTCAGCCCAACTCACTTCACAGGGTGGCTGTTGTGGGGAAAATAGGAGGAAGATGTGTTGGATATGTTTGTCTGTCACCTTGAGTTATTTGTGAAAATAATAAAGGTGGGATATAGTTAAATAAATAAAACAAACAAATAGAAATAAAATGACTGGATGCCAGCATTATGCAGGTTAGCTCATTTTAGGTACTTTTGTTGACAAAATTTTGTCCTATGATGCAGTGTTTTGGTTTGGTTTGGTTACAAAGTATCAAACAGACAGGTTTTAGTAATATACAGTATATAAATAAATCCTTGATAATTTAAAAACAAAATTTTGCAAAAACATAATTTCTAGACACTGAAATCAAGAATAAACTCAGATTACAGTACTGAATTTAATAAGGGCAGTTTTAATACACATAGAATTGTTCTGTATTTGATTTAACTAAATCCAAAGATCACTAGATTTTAAAATAAGAATTGTCCATTTGATATCTCATAATGGCAATGGATCATTCACTTACTGAAAACAAAGGCTCACAAACTTTTGTCTCTCATACACACACAAATATGTAGCTTTGGATCATTTATAAACCAATGAACAAGTATAATGTTTTTTACTCATTTGTTTAATTGGGTACTATTTATCCAGTTTTAGGACTTCCGTGGAAAACAAATCACGCTTGAGGTCATTTTTATGCAGAAATATTGAACATTCAAAGGGTTCACAAACTTTCAAACACTATGGAAAATATGTATAGCTGCCCTGACTTACATTCTAGGATCTGTGGCCACACAAATCTTTAAATAAATCAACACCCTTTAATGAATATTCTGATTTTTCTTACATATTCATTCAAGATAACAAAAAAAACAACCCGTCCTCTTAATGCTAATGTGTGTGTCTGTGTTTTGGAAAATAGCTGTCCTATAATGCAGCTTTTCCTCTTTTCAGTCAGAACACATCTTAGCAAACAACATGCCCAGACATATACAAAGTTGATTCTGCCTATGACTCACCTTTAGTTAAACAGATAGGAGCAGGGATCCATCTGAGGAAAATATAATTATGTTACTCCAAGTATTCATTGGTCAATTGAATTTCCCTATCAAAAAGTTACACCCTAGCCTCAATAGAAATACATTCTTTGGACAATGAGTAGCTGGTAAGCAGGGAAGACCTAAGATCTGGCCATGCTGTTGAGTCCTAAATGCCCAGCCTCTGCAAGCTATTTAATTATCCTTAACTGTTAAGTATAAGGCATTCTACGTTAATGGTGAAGGCAGCAAACTAGATACCAGGAAGTTGTGAGTTCTAGTCCCACCTTAAGCATGAAGGCCCTGGGTGACCTTGGCCCAATCACTCTTTTTTTCAGCCCTAAGAAAAGGGCAAGACAAACCACTTGTATAAAACTTTACCAAGAAAACTTCAGGAACTTGTCTAGGCAGTTGCCAGATTCAAAATTGACTCAGAAGCATCAATCTATAGTACGGTTTATTTTAAATACAGTCACCCATTATTTAACTTTTTTCCCTGCTAAATAGATTTTTTTAATCTACTGTTACTTATATGCCCAGTGCTGTGAATCAAGGTTGAATTTATTAGTCAACATGCTACTTAATAGTGCATAATTTCACAGAGATTAAAGAGGCCTATTCCATTGGTATCCACATAATTTTAAATTCTTGATTATCCAGACAAAACCTATTATTATTTATACAGGTGACAGCAATTATGTCTGGAGTTTACAACAGATACTCTATTTCTCCTCATTGTCACAGTTAAACTCAATAGCATTTGAGCTCAAGCAAGCTCTGTCCTAAAGAAGTTGACAAAGGTGAGAGGATGAATAAAGTCCAAGTATGAGAACAAGAGTTTTTATTCTTCCCTTGCCAGTTCTTTTATCTTTAGATACTATTCTTTCCCAACTCTTTTCAGATCTATGGAATTATCTCACAAGAAGCATTAATTCAAATTACAAAGTCTCACCAAGACAAAGAATGCTGGAGAGAAATACCTTAATCTATACTGATTAGAAGTAGTACACTGGATCCAATGAAAGGCCTAATCCAGCATTTCATTCATTCCCAAAGATGAAACACCTGGAAAGTACACAACAGATTATGAGTATAAAATAACTTAATTTCAGATCCATGTTATATCTTACGTCAAATATATTTATGAAGTGGCTCTTATGAAGAAAAGCCACTAACAGAATTACTTTCCTTAGATTTGTCTACTTTTTCATTAAGATGGCCAAGTAAGCTGCTGTAATTGTATCTTTAGAAATCAAGAAATAGAATGTATCTATGCACTAAGTATTTCCCTTTCTATCTTGAATTTCTCACCGTCCAGTTCTGTACCATTTTAACTCATCAGTGAATCACTGCAGCCCTCTGATCATTTTGGTTGCTCTTCTGTGCATCTTTAGGATGGATCCATAACTACACAGTATTTCAAGTCTGGGTTATGGCATAAATTTGCTTAAAGAGATTATAACGTTAGTAACTCCTCTTTTCTCTTTTTCCCATGCAGCCACACTGAGCCTATAAGGGAGCTTTCATCTTTCCCAAATATATAAACAGTACCTTATCGGCATATCAAACAAGCTCCAATTTTTCTAATGTTAGGTTCAGACCTACTTATTTCTGGAAATTATGTGCAGTCTGAAACAAAGCCAGGACATTTACAACTAACATGGCATGTCTTTACCAGAGAGATAAGCAGAACAACTTCCTGTAACAGACGTAAAACAGAACATTTGGGAAAGGTGAATTCTAGTAAGGAATCTTTATTTTTAGATACAACACAGCCTGTCACAATGAATGTAGCTGTTAGAAAACAGATTAGTAGAATCTTCTTTCTCTAAGGAATATTCCAGACAAGACTTTTGTCATTTTCATTCTGCACTACAACAATTGTAAAATTGTACCTAACAACACACTTCATGCTGCAGTTTTAGTTTCACAAATTTTCAAAAACAGACACAATACCTAAAATAATAATTATTTACAATACCTAAAATAATAATTATTAATCATCTGTTTATTTCCACAACTCATTGATGCAGCATCTCTATGGCATGGATTAGTTTCTTTTCTCACTGCTTCTCATTGGCTAATTAGATTAGAAGGAGTTTCCCCTCCCCAAGCCACTCCCAATAAAAAGTAATGGTGGACTAATGCTAAGGAACTTCAATCAAAACTAGCAGCACATTATTCATAAGCAAAAGCCAAAACAGAAATTAAAGGCAGTTTCAGACCTCTACAAAATCAATAGCTTTAATAAGCTGCCAAAGAATAATAAATGACCTCTTCATATGAGGTATTAAATTGGCTAATTACCCATTAATGTTTTCAATGATTTAAAAATACACATACTTATTGCACTATAAAAACACACATAATGTTATAGGAAAAAAAATCACCTCTGTAATTAGTAAAACCAAATTATGCATGAATAATATAAGCAAATTATGGGAATAAATTATTACAGGAGGCTCCTGATAGATTTTGCAAAGCTTAAAAGAGAAGCAGCACAAAAGGAATGAAGCCCTCAGGTAAAGAAAATAATGGGATACAGAGGCATCAATGGGGAGGGGGGCAAGTGACAAAAGCAGTGTTAAGCCATAAATCCTGCTCCTTTTATACACATATTGTCCTGCTGCACCCACATTCAAAAGAGGCTTAGATAGCATCACAAAACTACTTTGATTATTTTGACAAAAGCACCAGCTCCTGCAATATGCTTATACAAATATAAAATCAGGGTTATAGCCACAAATTATTAAAGACATAATTTGTGACTATACTCTTGAAGATTTTTATGCTATCAGAAATTAAAAACATGAAAAATACTACTTTTTATATCAGTTTATATTTATATTTAAAGATAAATAGCCTTGGTTCCTTGGTTAAAACGTGTCTGGCACATGGTTAAACATTAGTTAGAGCTTGACAACTAGACATTTGGTTCAATTGTCAGAAACAGAAACTGAGATCTTGACAAATCATTGTACCATATGACGACTTCTTGAGAGACCCATAACATTTGACTTGTATACCAATATCACGGTATAGATTACCTTCACTTGGTGCCCAAATACGTAATACTCTTTTGTAGGCACCTATACTGATCTATCCACCAACAGAAACAAAATGGAAATACATGGTTGCTATTACAAGGCCCTCACTGAAAACATGCACAGTAAACAATACCCAGTGAAAATAAGCGAATTCTTAAAGCAAGATGTTTGTAAAACAGAAGAAGTCAGCGTACAATCCAATACTTATATCTTGTTTATCACAAAATGTATGCCAGTATGACTAGAGGAAGCCAAACTTCATGTATCTACTGGTAGACGGAAATCACTACCAGTACTTCCAAATTTCTGAATTGCTTTAATTTACAGCTGTAAATTAAATTAAATTGGAAAGAAGCAAGGATGGGCGTCTTAGAATCTACACACTGGTTTACTGAATTAGGATGTAACAATCTACCAACACACACAAACGTAGCTGAGCAGGATGCCAAATAAAAACTGTATCACATCCCAGGCTTTTGACTGGCACCCTGTTTTGTAGCCTGATGCAAGTGGTTGATGTATTCCCCTTCAAGCCTGTATAGTTTTATACAGCTTCTGCTTATATTTATTCTCAGTGAAAAGTACCACATCCTTGGCATAAAACCATCCCCAAAAGGCATCAGTAATACTAGCAAACAACTAATCAATGTAGACAAAGGTCCCTCCTAATAGAGATGCTTACCTCAAATCTGATGTTTTTAGCTTTCTGGAAAATTTAGTTGGATCAAAGGTGCTGAAATTAGTCTGTAAAAATCTTTACTCTCTTAAGACTCAGAACTCCCCAGGGAGGAAATATTACTGGCTTACAATAATTTACATTCTCTGTTATATATAATTTTCACTCAACAATAATCACAATGCAACAAAGAAGTACCTATATGCAGGGCAAGTAGCATGCTATCGATACAAACATCCCTATTGCAAACATGTCTCCATATTAAATTAGTATCCTCACTCGGCTATGCTGAAAAAGCACTGCAGTGCTTTGAATTGCGGCTTCAAGGATACCGTATCAAGATCAGATGCTATGCAAACAATGCAGAATAAGCGTACCATAGTATACTTTAAAAGATTAAATTGTGCAAGGTGCATTATAACATTAAGAAAACCATTTTTTTTAGCAGCCAAACATGCCGGTGTATTTCCAGTGTAGGGTTTATTGAAAATGGAATATTTTTCATGATTCTCCAAATGTTAATATGATTTAAATTAACTGCTTATGTGAGATTCCCATAAATGAAACTGGGTCAATCACATCTGCTACTGAAAATTTATATTTATATATTGCAGAGCTATATATAAAAACAACAAGACTCTAACAAGAAAACAGCAACAAAACAAGAGCAACAAGATAACAAGAAGGAAAGCTCTGAAAGCTGATGATTGGAAAAACATGTAAAAACTGTAAAATAAATTAAAAAACAAAAATAGGATGAGAAGAAAATATGAAGGGCAAGGGCAACAGCTACCTTGGAACATACTGTAGGTGGCTAACTCAAGAAAATTGTATAAATTTGCTTATTAAACATTCCTTCTCTGAAGTTGTACATAAAGATTTTCATGAACTTTTTCAAAGATAATGTTCCTATGTAACATAACATTATTGCTTCCTCCCAAAATATTCTGAAGAAAACCATGAACAAGACTTGAAGTTTCAGTAGCAGCAGCAGCAGCAATAATGTATAGAATGCTATTCACCTTAAAGACCATTGTACAGAAATACAGCAACATCTCTTAAAGATTTGTACAGAATTACCTTTTTTCTCTGTACTCTTGCATACTAATATTATTTGAATGTCAACAGTCCTTTAGTTTTAATGATTTCTCTATAGCCTAGTATTACTAAAATGTAATGCATTCTACAGCAGAGACATCACCCTGCCAACAAAAGTGCGTATAGTCCAGGCCATGGTTTTCCCAGTTGCAATGTATGGCTGTGAAAGTTGGACCATAAGAAAGGCTGAGCGCCAAAGAATTGAGGCCTTTGAACTATGGTTCTGGAGAAGACTCCTGCGAGTCCCTTGGACTGCAAGGCGTTCAAACCAGTCAGTCCTAGAAGAGATCAACCCCGACTGCTCTTTAGAAGGCCAGATCCTGAAGTTGAAACTCAAATACTTTGGCCACCTAATGAGAAGGAAGGACTCACTGGAGAAGGGCCTAATGCTGGGAAAGATTGAGGGCAATAGAAGAAGGGGACGACAGATAATGAGATGGCTGGATGGAGTCACTGAAGCAGTAGGTGTGAACTTAAATGGACTCCAGAAGATGGTAGAGGACAGGAAGACCTGGAGGAATGTTGTCCATGGGGTCACGATGGGTCAGACACGACTTCGCAATTAACAACAACAACAATGCATTCTACAAGCAACACATTTGCTCAATTACTAATTTTGTGCTGTATACTTTTCATAGTATAAAATCACCATATAATGTAGGACACTTAAAACCATCATCTCTTTGTGTTTCTTTGCTCAATTAATTCAATTGGCCAATTGTATCTTTGGTTTGTGATACAGGTAGTCCTCGAGTTACGACCACCATTGAGACCAAAATTTATGTTGCTAAGTTAAAGATTTGTTAAGTGAGTTTGTCCCATTTTACGACGTTTCTTGCCACACTTGTTAAGTGAATCCTTGCATTTGTTAGTGACATGGTTGTTAAGTGAATCTGGATTCCTCGTTCTCTTTGCTTGTCAGAAGGTCGCAAAAGTTGATGACATGACCCCAGGACACTGCAACCATCATAAGTATGAACCACTTGCCAAGCATCTGAATTTTGATCATGTGACCATAGGGATGCTGCAAGTGTGAAAAATGGTCATAAGTCACTTTTTTCAGAGCTGTTGTAACTTTGAACGGTCACTAAATGAACTGTTGTAAGTTGAGGATTACCTGTATTTGCATCAGGCTAGAAACTGGGAGACCATGAGTTCTAGTCCTGCCTTACATACGAAGCCAGCTGGATGACTTTGGGCCAGTCCCTTTCTCTCAGCCCTAGAAAGGAGGCAATGACAAACCACTTCTAAAAAACCTTGCCCAGAAAACTGCAGGGACTTGTCCAGGCAGTCTCTGAGAATCAGACATGATTGAACAGAAAAGAAAAAAAAAGGAATGGCAGATCTAATGTTAATACAAACTAGATGACAAAAAAGAACAAAAAGAGCTATTATAAAAAGAGTTATGATAGATACGGGGAGGGGAGTCCCTCTCCACAAAGCCAAAAAAAAAAAAAAAAATCCATTTGTTCAAGCCCTTGAACTAATTAAGTAACTGCTTAGAATCCAGCCTGTCATGATAAATATATTATCAGGGTAAGATAATTCATAAAATGTCCCCTTCTGAAATAATTAACTTTGTATTCTCCTCAGAAAATTACAGCTTTACAGAAATGAGACTACTATTTGAGTTTTGAAAAATGATTCATACCTGAGTCCCAAAAGGAAATTCTGCATGCTTTATTAATTCTTTTTTAACATCAACTGCTTCTTTTGTTTCACAAAATTCACTTATGACTGTCATTTTATGAGGACAGAAGACAATCATTCAATAGCCATGGAGCAGAAAACAACAAGGAGAGTTAAGAAAACAACTAAAGAAGGGAAAAAAAGAAAAGGAGGAAATGTGCCATTTATGTCTCAAATACAATTTCAGGTTTTGTTTTTAGCTTAAACAGGAACTTGTGTAAAGTGCTTACATATGCATTGAACAGGCTGCAGACCACATAGAAAGCTCAAAAGTCTTCATTGTTTTCAAAACTCTTCAACCATATAGACACCTTTTAAAACTCATTTTCCTTCCAAAGAGATACTGTCCTGCAAATCAGCAGTATATGCAAGACAAATCATTTCCAGTAGGCATGGGTAAGCTTTAGTCAAATGAGTTCTAGTTTGAGACCCTTGATCTGGATGCAACTAACATATACTTAACATTAAAAATGCTTACTCCAAATTTTTAATGCTTTTGAATCCCACAAGAATATAGAATTCCTAGTCATTTTTCACAAAAACAAACTCCTGTTTAGCCTTACCAACTTTCCTAATTTCAGACTGTACTTTTGGAGTCATTTGCTTACATATGCATTTAAGCCTATATGCATTTGACCCAGTATATGGCAGGGGTGGGCAATTAATTTCCCAAGGAGCAATATGAAAAACTGGGACTGTTGGGGAGGGCCACGGTGCGCCACGCCCTCCAACACCATTGGGCCCTGGCACTGATGCCCTACCCCCTGCTAGCAATACCAACACCACAGGCTGGCTAAGGACAGTGGAAGGTGTGAGTGTGACCTGCACTCCATAAAATGTGGTAAAAAAGATCTGGTATATCCTATCAAGAACAAATGATCCATCATGTCACTCTCATACTTCAGAATGTATATGAAAGGCTTTCTGGTTATCTTTAAACAAACTATTTTGTATATTTGAACAATAAAATTAATCACTTTAAAAGCAGTTTTTGGACTATCTTTAAAATGGTAAAATTGGTTATACTATTCACATTATTCTGTTATCTACCAAATTCTAATTATCTATCCACTGACAGGCAACGCTGCTGATGTAGTAAGGGAAGTCCCTATATATTCTAACACCAGTTGTGATATCACTGCACCAAGTGGTAAGATATGTATAACATTTTTCTAAATTAATATATGCAGGGGGAATAAAAAAGAAACTGCAGCAATTATCCAGGCAGACAAAAGGCCTATCATGCTAGAAGCTCTTAATTGCATAAAGCATATTTGTAGTTCTCATTCAATAGCAGTTTCCCACAAACCAAAACATTTTTTAAAAAGGTTCATTTCACTACCCAAATGGAATAATAAAGTAAAACCTGGATCATGCAGGATTAAAATGGAGCCTTTTTTTTTTTACATGGAACCTACTGAGTACCACTTACAAATCAGTTTCCATTCTTCTGCACAAAATTATTTGCACTTATTATGCAAAAATGTAGATTCTTATAGTTTTTGTGTTGAACCTGCAGATTATATGCATCACTGGTGTGGTCAGATGTATACAAGTGGAATGAATGGGAGGAATGGAAAGAATGTGACCTGGTTCTCTCAGTGACTGTTACATCCTCAACCATCATATTCTGCCTAAGCATTTCTCTAAATTATGATGCAGAAGTGATGGGTCAAGAGTCTTCTTTAAAGGATGGATTCAGAAGAAAGCTTAATTAGTCAAGCAATACCTCCAAAGACTTTGCCTAGCAATTATAAACTATTAACAAATAGAAGAAAAAAAAACCTAACTCTAGAGGGACATGGTCATATGGGGGGAAAAAATTCATTTTATTGATACTGTACTTCTAAAACTAAACCTCAAAACTTGGCTGAACCCTTTTCTACAGAGAGAGATACTAAACACCCCAAATTAGAAGAGTTATGATTAATGATTCTGTCTGTGCAGAAAAAAAAAAGATCTATGATTTGGTGGTTTCAGGTATGTTCCATATAAAATGCTGATGCTCTGTCTATGATGATCACAGCACTGGATCTATTTTTACAACAGTGACAAAAATGGACAGATACATGATTGCAATGGCACATTTGTGCACAGAATGAGACTAGTGTTCTGATAATTGCTTCAGAAGGATTCCAAGTAAAACCTTGGGGATTCACAGGAACCTCTGGTTCAGATCTGTTTCTTGGCCTTTTTATATAGGCCAGCAGTGTTATTGCAGTGAACATTATACTGAATAGATAACTATGACCTCTATTTTAATAGAAGTTTTCATGCAAAAATAAGGAGCACATATGCACCTTGAATCGTGCTACAGTAATATCAAAAAACATCAGATCCATGACAGTTAATGGAGATAGAAGTCAACTGTGATTTAACCATGGCCTTCAATGCATCCTACATAAAAATTCATAGGGATGTGTATGAATCTAAATTTCACCACACTGCTCCCCAAAACCCATTTACAGCAACAGCAAAGTATTTGTTTAGTAACATTCTACCCCTGACTGTAGATTGTGGGAGTTATGTTACAATGCAGGTCGAAAGTCACAATTAAGTCACAAACTGAGGGAAAAGGGAAATTGTAAAAAAAAAAAAAAAAAGGAAATCTCATCTATGCAGCCACAGAAAGAAAAAGAGGAAATTACGTCTCTGTGGAAGAGAAGGAAAAAATAAACTGAAAACATTTGTGTGGGTGTGTGCAGAAGTGTGCGTATGCACAGGCGGCTGAATTTATTTTAGTCAACCTTAAAATAAAAATTTTAAAAACCCAAAATGACCTAATCTGTTTTATCCAGCTTTCATGCAGACACTCGTAGCAAGATCCATGCTAACCCTAAAGGAAAATGTAAACGCCACCATCAGGGAACAGACTACAGAGCGCACGTTGGGGGAGAAGAGGTACGGGTCTTTTCTTCTTATTTCCCCCATTTGTCTCCACCACCACCCCAGCAAAGAAAATCAATTCAACTGGGAAGCCCATGGGAGAAATATGTTCCCTGTTCTCCACAGTCGGAGAAATGGAAGGCTGCCAATAATCTGGTTTCCGCCCTAGAGAAGAGAAAAGGGGGGCTCACCTTCCGAGAGCTCCAGTTCCAGCTCCGCAAGCTGCTCACGGACCTCTCGGGGCAAACCGACCGGAGGAGAAACAGCGCCGTTACCGCCCGGCGGCTCAGCCATGATGGGAAGCGATAAGTGCCCGACTTCGGCGAGGGCGACTTCTCTTCTTTCCCCTTTTCAGCGCCGGCAGCTCCGGGTCTTGCCGTGCCAAACAGAGGCGGCAACGAGACCCGCTACCGTGGCCATAATCCGACTCTCCTTGAGCCTCGCCGCCACCACCCTCCTCCTTCTCCGTCTCCTTCTCCTCTCAGCCGCGTTGAAGGAGCCCGGCTAAGTCACATGAGAGAGGCGGGCAGGCCCAGCCCAAGCGACAGCCTTCCTCCTTCTCCCCACAAGAGGACGAGGGAAGCGCCGCCCCGGGCAGGGCAGGTCCAGCGCTGGGAAAGGCTGGGCCTGTGCCGTGGGCGTCCTCTACCGGCTTTCTCCCACAAGCTGCCTGCCCCTTCGAACTGCCGCCGGCCGTACGAGGCCGGGCGAGGCGGTGGCGTGTGGGGCCGCTCCTGGTTCCCTCCAGGCGCAATTGCGTTTCACTCGAGGATGGATTTCGTGATTTACTCCAATTTCTGCATTACCTAGAAAAGTGATCAGCTTAGCTAATGGTTGCAGTGCTTCATGCAAACGGAGCCAAAGAGAATGGCGGACTGCATAACATTGCAGCAAGCTATGGCTTATTTTTACAGTTACCTTTATGTTGTATCTTTAGTACAGGTAGTCCTCAACTTATGGCCACAACCGAACCCCAAATTTCTTTTGTTGTGAGACATTCTTAAGTGTGTTTTGCCCCATTTTACGACCTTTCTTGCCACAGTTGTTAAGTGAATCACTGCAGTAGTTAGTAACACAACTGTAAAGTGAATCTGGTTTCCTGATTGACTTTGCTTGTCAGAAGGTCGCAAAAGGTGATCACGTGACCTTGGGACACTGCAACCGTCATAAATATGAGCCAGTTGCCAAGCATCTGAATTTTTATCACATGAACGTGGGGCTGCTGTAAAGGTCGTTACTGAAAAACAGTCATAAGTCACTTTTTCAGTGCCATTCTAACTTTGAATTCCCAAAACCACCAAATATTCTTTCTTCTTCCAGGCTTTTATCATTTTGATTGCTTTCTTCTGGAAGGTACCAATTTGCCAATGTCTATCTGAAAATGTGGTGCTCAGAAATGGATGAAATATTTTTGGATTGGTCTGACAAATGCATAGTGGAACAATTACCGTAAATGCCGGCATACAAGGCGACCCGGCGTATAAGACGACCCCCATCTTTATAGCCGGGCCGCATTCCTAGAACATCGTCTTATACGCCGGAAACTACCAGTATTTCTGGCGTATAAGACGACTCAGCGTATAAGACGACCCCCGTCTTTGGTGCGGATTTCAGCGCTCGTGGAAGTCGCCTTATACGCCGACATTTACGGTACTTCTCTTAATTGTTACACTATATTTTGGTTGATACATTTGGAGTTTTTAGCTGAAGTGTGAAGTGTGTTGGTTCAAGGCATCCAGATCCTTTTCACAAGCCTGGCTTCCTAATAGGATTAGTCTCACTGCCCCAATTTTATATTCATGCCTTTGTTTTTTCCCCCTGCTTTGAAATTAACATTGAAATTCTTGCTAGAAGAATGATCATTCCAGTTTATCCAGACCTTGCTGAATCCTGATACTGACTTTTAAGATGTTTGCTATTCTATTCATCTTTGTGTCATCTGCAAATGTGATACAGGTAGGTGGTAAATAGTGCAAGTGTGAATTGTAATTTGATACCAGGCTGTGTATCAAATTACCCAAAACTTAATTAACTCGTAATTAGCATATGCACAATTGAGGCTAGTGCATGTGCAGTTAGTTGGAATTTTATATACTGTTAATCTTTGTATGTGCAAAATGGAGAAATGGTAGATTTCATCAGAGGAAAACAATGTAAAAGTGTAAGCTTTAAAAAGAAGAGGCCCAGTATTGCATTTGTGCAAAAATGCAAAAAAAGTGCAAAAAACATAAACATGTCATAGCAATGTTAAACTAGTACGAGATGTTAGAATATCTGAATTTTCTGCAAATTTTTTTTATGTTTTTATTTTGCTTTCTGTAACTGTGACTTTGTTAACCATAGATGTAAATTATAAATACATAGCTAGTCCTTGCTTACTGACCATTCATTCAATGACTGTTTATAACAGCACTGAACAAAAGGATCTACGACTGATCCCCAAAGTTATAGCCTCATAGTCATGTGATCAAAGCTTAAGTGCTTGGTAGCCCACCCACACTTACAACCATAAGGATGTTTCAACTCCCCCACTCATTTCCCCCTCCTTTTAATACTTGGCACTCCACAGCCCTTTTTCCTAGTTGTCCATATTTATAAAAGTCATTTATAAATATGTCGAACAGTATAGGAAGTAGAGTAAAACCTTGCAATATATTTCTCAACACTGTCCAGCTTGATGTGGAACTGACATTAATTGGGTATGATTGCTCACCCAAGCCCACATCCAATGGTAGCATAATTTAGTGCACATGTTGTCATTGTGTATATTAGAATCTCATGGGTAATATCATTGATTGTTGCTAAAGTTCAACTACACTATTCTTGTTGCATTCCCTTGATTAACTTGTATTCCCTTGGTAACAAGCTGGTCACTTTGTCACAGTGACTTATTCTTGATAAACTCATGGTAAAGTCATGCAATCATTTATAAATGCTCACAGAACCATGCTTAATCATCTCTTCCAGAGTGTTGTATGGCATTGATGTCAGACTGATGAGTCTATAGTCTGGGTTCTCTTTTTCTCCCTTTTTGAAGATAGAAATATTATTTGTTGTCCTCTAATCCTTGGGCACTATTTCTATCCTCCAAGACTGTTCAAAGAGAGGGACTTCCAAAGGGACTTCCAGAAGATTCTTCAAGCTCTCATATGTAATTGGTCTGGTCGTGCAAATGTGGTAGTTCGGAACACCGTTACTTAAGATGGGTTGCCTGTCCTTTTATCTTATCAGTTGCTCTGCTTAAAATGATGGTATTTGTCTTTGGCAGGAGAAAACTGAAACAAAATAGGAGTATCTCTTAATAGCAATTGCACTTATATACCGTTTCATAGTGCTTTACAGCAGGGCTTTTCAACCTTTTCACCCATTGTACCACTTTCAGGATATGGCAACATCCGAATACCACCAGTGGCCTAGCAAGGTGTCAAAAACTTGATGACCAAAAAAAAAAAAAAAAAAAAGGAAAAAAGTGATAAAGTACAGGTAGTCCTTGACTTACAACAGTTCGCTTAGTAACTGTTCGAAGTTACAATATCACTGAAAAAAGTGCCCCCCAAGCCACAGCCGAGCAAGACACCTGCCTGCCCGCCTGGTGGCGCTCTTCCTCCTGTCCAAGGTTTTCATTATTGTGAGCATTTCTGTTGAGGATTGGCAGCAGGGGTGGGGTGGGGGGTGTTTGGTTTTTATTCCCCCCCATCTGCTGGGTGGTTGCAGCAGGTGGTTGCAGCAGGTTTTGGTCACTTCACATGAACCCGGGACACTGTGACCGTCATAAATATGAATCAGTTGCCAAGCATTTGAATGTAAATCACAAGACCCTGGAGAGGCTGCAACATTCCAGCTGATCGGCGCTTCTTCTAGGCTCAGAAGCGCCAAGATCAGTGCTGCTTTCCAGTTGGAGCCTGGCGTTGATCCTGGTGCTTCTGCTGAGCCCTGACAGCCCTGCAGCTCCAGCCATCTCTCACTCAGGCTTGTGCGGTGCTGCCACCAGTTCAGCTCATTCCCCTCCCCCGCTACCACTTTTCTAGGATGGTGGCGTACCACCTGCCTGGTGCCAATGTACCACAGGTGGTACCCGTACCACTGGTTGAAAAGCCCTGCTTTACAGCACTGAGTGATTTACAAATGTCAGCCTATTGCCCCCAACAATCTGGGTCCTTATTTTGCTAACCTTGGAAGGATGGAAGGCTGTGTCAAGCTTGAGCCGGTGAGGATTGAACTCCTGGCTGTGGACAGGCTTAGCCTGCAATACTGCATTCTAACCACTGCGCCACCAGGGCTCCTATATTGAATGTGTTCGCTATCTGGATTATATATTTATTAAAATAATAACTTTGGGGTATAAATAAATATTAAAGAACTTGTTATAATACATATATCCATTGCTTCTTTCCTGTCTTCAGGTGCTTTGGAGAATAGCCTGCCTCCCTCCTCTTTGCGGCAACCCCTGATATTGGAACAGTGCTATCATGTCACCCCTGGTCCTTTTTTTCATTAAACTAGACATACCCAATTCCAGAAACCATTCCTTATATGTTTTAGCCTCCAATCCCCTGATCATCTTTATTGCTAGACTCACAACATCTTTTTTACATTGTGGTGACCAAAACTGGATGCAGTATTCCAAATGTGGCCTTACCAAGTCATTACAAAGTGATATTAACATTTCATATGATCTTGATCCTATCCCTTTGTTAATGCAGCCTAGAACTGTGTTGACTTTTTTTGGTAGCTGCTGGCTCATATTTAACTAAGCGTCCATTACAACTCCAAGAAAGACATGAAAGAAAGATGGAAAAGGAAAGAAAGACGTAAAAGGAGCCAAGAGCATCCTCCCAAACTGGCTCCACATACAGAAGGGCCACCATGTTTTAAAGAACTATACAATGTTAAAAAGAATATGAGCAATCAGTAGCAAAAATCACTAAAATATGGCTGCTCCCAATTAATTCAGGTACTACAAAGATAGCCATATTCTCAATCTCCCCTGCTTTTGTTATTTTATTTATTTAATTACTGGCTTAGTCATCAACTCAGAGCAGCTGGCTTCCATATGCAAACGTGACTAAAACAATAATCCATAAACTATAGGTAATAAAATAGTCTTATGCCTTTTGTAAAAAATTCTGGGCTAGAGTGACCAAATTTGCAGAGCACTAATTCATGGCTAATTGAAACTCTATTTATTGAATTAATGAAATTTCCTGATTTCATAAAATGCAGAGCTATAACTAGCTAACTGTATTTTAGATTATGCAAGCTCAGCCATTATGCAAATCAGGCTATGTGTTGTTCAACAAAACACAGCTTTACAATATCCAAAGTATGTTTGTTCTCTGCTGAATAGCTTATTCATTACCGAGAACAATAAAGTGTGTTAAAACTAGAGGTTGGATAGGAAGAATTTCAAGAAAATCTGTCTTTAGTCCTTTATTGCTCTTTTGTGCCTTTTCCAATTTATCTATAAACTAGAGTATTTCTTCCAAACAACTTTCCCCTTTACTTTTAAATCCATACAATCTTTCAGCTTCCTCCCCCCCATATGATTATTGTTCTAGAGAAGAATAAAGAAGTTAAGGATTCTGTCTAAATGCATTCTTAACTCCTAAACCAGGTTTTGCCCTTTTGGCCTTATTCTCAGCAGTATCTAGCCAATTTATCTGAATTTAGAAGCTGAAGGTCAGGCCTCATTAATCCTTGGATAAGAAACCACCCAGGAATTCCAGGCCTGAACTGAAAAATATAAAGATAACCAGGAAGAAGGCAATAGCAAGCTGCATTGTTGCAAAAAAAAAGTAATATTTCTTTGCATATTTCCTTTTTTCTGCTCTTAGTCAATCCCCCTTGATTTTGTTTTAAGTAATAAATCTGGAAGAGTTCTGGGAGTGGTCCTTGGTGCTCTTTGAGCTCACTTGTTTTCTTGCAGACGTTTTATTACCCTAACTAGGTAACATCATCAGTGCTAGTAAGGAGTGCTGTTTGCTGTCGGTTTATATTCTGGTGTCTTGCCTGTCTGGGTCGGTGAGGGCGGTCTTAGGGATTCTTTGGTCGGGCTGTTTACTAATGGCTCTTTGGCAATTTCTTGATTGAAGGTCTGAAGGTGATGTTGGAGTTAATTTATGCTGATTAGAGTTCTGGAAATTGTATTTCTCCTGAAGAAAAATAAAAACAAAGAAATCCCTGTAATACACAGACCATACTATGTATTAATGGATCTGGATCATTATCATCTGAATGGAATTTAGATTTTCTCTTGCAACAGAGTAACAGAATGGAGCATTTTTGAGCCCATCATCTAGCTCTGAGGTCTGCATCACAAAGGAACAAATGTGCTCTGGGCCATCTCTTCCCAACACACATTCTCTTTTTAAAATTATTTCTTTCCAGAAATGGCAGAATCCCATTTCCACTTCTGGCTTCAAATGGAATCTAGGAACAATGTACTGGAGAAAAAATGGCAAAAATGGGTCTTTACTACCAGTTAGGATTGCAGGCTAATGCAAGCAAAGTTAAAGGCATTTAAAACACACACATTTATATAGAAAAAGTATCTAATGGGTTCCATATCGTTAATTCCTGGAGAGACCACAGACCTTTTAAATGACCTTAAATCTACAGACTGACTTTTCAAAAGGTTTTAACTCACATATGGAAACCAATATGCAAATAAAAGAAATTGTCTATCTTATTTTCATTGACAAATTTCATGGATTTTTTTCACTAATCAATCTGTTTCCTCACCTCCCAGTTTTAGATTTCCTCTTACTATTTCTTTATTATACCAAATAACATTCAGACAAAGTTTGTTTTTTTTAAGGTGGCTTTTATTATTTCCTTCTAACTGTTATTTCAATTTCCCATAGCACCTTGGCAATGTCAAAAACAAATACAAATACATGTATAATCTTAACAATTAAGCATGAACCTACTTTACACAATTTCTTGGATTAGACAGCTTTGACAACAGGAATAAACCAAACTGATAATAGATAAGCCAAATAATTGAGATATATATGAAGCTATCACTCTGATAAGTGAGACTAGATGTGTCACAGAAGTCAAAATTTTGGGGGGAACGATATAGCTAATTAGTTTGTTTTATTAAAACAGAAGCCACTTGCACACCAACACTTATATTTGAAATTTCTTTGAGGGAAATTTTATCCATAACTGATTTTTTTTAAAAAAAGTCATTAAATAAAAGTGTTGAAGTTGTTAACAGGTTAGTTCAGAGGCTGATTAATTCCTATACTAAATCTTAAGTCTACATTAATACACTCATTCCCATCTCTTCAAGAGTCCAGGGCTGAAGATGCAAATAACCTTCATCCAAAGAACAACAACAACAAAAAAAAAAATATCCGGGGGAGGGGGGAATCAGAGGTACCATCCTAAAGAAAGCCAACACTATATAATAGATTATCTCTCACATACACACAAGAGCATGATAGATCATTACAACTGATGGTGATCTTATGTTTCAGAAGAAAATATCAAAAGTTAAAAGAAAAACCTATTGCATATTTCTTGTAATCAATAGTTTACAAAAGTTTAAGCAATCCCCACCCCGAAGTGCATTTCTGTTGCATTTTATCAGTATACAATGTTGCATTTTATAAATTTAAAATAATCTGTACACATGTAGCAGGAATTTTTACCGAAGTGAATGTTCACTCAATGACAATAAAAATAGTGGATATATTCAGACATTTAGCTGATACTGACGAAGTAATAAGGCCATAGCTATTTAAATTATAGTAAAGCATTGCTTAAGTCACTTAATTGCTACTGATTTTCCCATATCTTCAGGTCAATAAGATTTCAATTTTAATCTGTTAAAAGAGCATCACAACTTCCCAAGCTATTTTGGAAAAAAAAAGAAGAGATAACAAATAGAAATACAAATTTCACACATAGAGAATCTTCTTTTCCCTTTTAGAGAAGTACAATACCTTGGCTCAGAATTATTGACTAAAACTAAAGAATGTGTAAAAACTCAAAATTTCCTGCTAATGAAGATCTCCTTTCATAAGTTCAGGAAACAAAGGTCATTGTGATCTTTATCATCTTGCATATTATTATATTTCATCAAAAGTTTAAGGGTAAAAGGCATGTACGTCCAATTATGACTTATTAAAAGGGAAATACAACTGTTCTCTTAGTTTATAGTTTTGGCATTGATGCTCTATGAAATGAAATATCAGCTACATCTCTGTTGCTCCAATATTTACAATGAAAATGCTCTTTTTATTACATTTACCAACATAAATCATACCGGCAATGTCATTTACATTCAACCATTGCTGAGACAGAAGATAATGATTTACAAGTTGGTCAATATATCAACTCAGTTTTAACGATGATTTGCTCATTTACATTTAATGCACAGCTATGCAGAAAACAAACACTACCAATATTGCACATCCTTACAGCAAGATAGTAAAATTGCCCTGACATTGAATCTAAAAACCTATTGTGTCTCATTTCTAAAGTAATATGGGAAGACTGATGAAAATCCAATACACTTTTTGAGAATGAAGAATAATGATTAGCCCAGATACCTTTGTCACTCAAATGTAATTGCAAGTTAACAGCACATAGCATATGGTTCTTCTTTTTTTTTTTTTTTACTTCATCATTCTATCTAACTTTACAGATTTAGGTATTTATTGTAACAAAATACAAAGGGATATTGGATGAGAATGGAGTAGATGTTAACTGAGGAAACGCTTATCAAACACTTCAGTTTTAGAAATCCCTCCAAGGTATTAATCTGACATTGGAAAAGCTGCTTTTACACACTTTACACATACATTGCACAAGAGCCACTTGTGTGGGGAAAGCACACATGCACAGATATAAGCTTCAGGATGTACAACACATCCTTTCCCTCAATCAATTTTTTCCCTCACAAGAAAATGTCTGTGAGCTATATTTGCTTCAATATCCAGTAACGAAAAGAGTTACATTTTGTTGATCTGTCTTTGAATACTAGATTCCATTCCAAACAGAGTTAGATTTCACATCCTTGCATTGCCAAGTAACTTTTAAAGTAGCATCTTCCCACAGAATTGCATTCTTCTTGAAGAGGAAGCATTTTTAAATAATTCCTAGCAACTGTTAATTCAAATCCATCTTTAGTTTGCAATGACACAGTGCTTTATCTATCCTAAAAATAACCACAGTATAGCAGTTCAACCTTTTTTCCATTTCAAGTGCAATAATCAGAATTATGGGTCTTTTAAAATGAAGTATTTATACATTTTTCAGAATTCCTAACATTTTAAGTACTTCACCTTTTGTGTCATATCCAGCAAAAATAGCATTATGAGTAAACCAAAGTGGGTTTGTACTTAAGAGACGTGATCAATTATTTGCTTTAATGTAAAAACTGCCAAGGCCAGCAGTTACTTCAAAATGAGAAATGATTAATAACATGCACAGAAAAAGAATATCAACTGCCTAAGTACATTTATATTTCTCAATCTAATAAAAAAAGTGATTGCCAAGCTGAATAAGTTAGAGAAATGACAAATCTGAATATATATATATATATATATATATATATATATATATATATATATATATGAATGATATGCGTGTTCTCAAAGCCATTGATAGAGAATGCCTACAGAATAAGAAACTGCTGAAACTTTTCTGGCTAAGACAAATCAGAAGATTACCATTTTCACAGTTAATTATTTATCTGCCACTGACATTTTAAAATTATCACTAACATACACAATCTAAAAATGCATGGTGGTATCTCACAACTGAGTTTTCCAGTGTTTACAACTAATGTCTTTAAATTTGTATATTTTGCTACCAACTAAAGAATCCAATATACTTTCCCCTAATACTTTAATACAGAACTTTGAACTCTAGCATGCTGATTTTGCAAGATTAGCCTGTTGTAATTGTCCTAGTTCTTTTCTTAAGTTCTATAATTATCAGCTTGTAAACCACACTGCTTGTTGCACAAGGTTATTCTAATTAACATAAATCTATCCTAATATTCTTGCCAATATTCTCCAAAGTAAGTTAATTTTCACTTATCAGCTCCATCAAACAAGGAAACTTATGAATCCTTGTTTTTAGTCTCTCCATTAAATAAAACCTGATTTCTGGTATAGTTTGAAATTCCTCCAAGTAGAAAAAGTGTTTTCAGTATATCAAAGAATGGCCCCAGCGAGGCCCCTCTATTTGTTAAAGTGAAGTCAGACCCCCAAACTTGTCTTGCCTCTTTCTAGAGTACGGGTGTCAAACTGGATCGCATCACATGACGTATTGTGATGGTTTTTTGCTTTTGCGGAGCCGGGGTGGGTGTGGCCTGCGCATCCGACCCGCAAGCCGACAGTTTGACACCCCTGTTCCAGAGAATTGAGAATATTAAAGAGCTGAAAATCTCAATTCAATGCACCAATGTAATGTTTATTATGCAATTTCACATTCCCTATTTTTAGTTCTGCATTAGTGTCAGAATAACTACATTCCAGCTAGATGTGCTTAATTCTGTAATAAAGGATAAGAAAAAATATTGAAGCAGAGGAAAAAATAAAACAATGCTATCCCTAATTAGAAAAAATACTGGAACAAATTAAAATCTTGCCCACTATTTCTTGTTTACTAATCTTGCTGTTTGCATACTCCAGAATAAAATCATAGTTTTATAAGCTGACCAAAATTAGTTAAGTCAAAGACTATTATTTCCAAAACACAAAATTCTACAGTAGTACAATCAATTATTATCAGTGACAAAATCATGACATAACAGGTAATATGGCTACACTCATTCATACTGACCAAGCATGTTAGTTTTGGGGCTAAATTGTAATGCAAGGCCATTAATGGCATACATGTCATCTTACAAGCCATACCTTAAATAGATTTTTAGAAGTAATTTATAACTTTTACAGTTTTTTCCAAAAAAAATATTTGCCCCCTCTTCAAGTAAGAAACATGCTAATATGTGTATTTGTTCCTCATCTTTAATAAGCTAGTTCTTAATGCAAAAATCTAATTCAAACAGGAAATTAAAAACAGAAAGTTACAAAAATTATAATCTTTATCATATTTATATTGATTCTATTTCTCCAGCATTTTGTATCACTTCGAGATGAATATTGGGATCCCTTTAAGCTCTCTCACATTGCAAACCCTGTGCTCTTGAATTTATTGTCCACTTTCCCTATATTTATATTTCTCTTGAGCTGGCCAGTTTCTCCTCTACTGCTCTTTAGTTCACAGTTCTGATTAAATAAAAAGTTTGATCAATTTTCCTTTGGTGATCGCGGTGGCATATACTGTTCCTTGCCAACTCGCCGAGGCGCTCCCTGAGGAGAAGACCTACGTCCACACTGGCGCCTCTGTTCCCTGATTTTTCCTGCAGCTCCTTTGGGAGGCCCATTGCCTCTGAAAACAGCCAAGTCATTCATCCGTCCTTCAGACTTTTCATGTGCCTTCTCTCCAGCCTTCTCATGGGTGCCATTTTCTTCTGTTTTGGCAGGAGAGGTTACATTAGAGCGCAGCTCCCTAAGTGGCTGAGCAGGAAGAGACGGTACTTCTTTTGGAGGTTTCTGACAGACCTCAGCATAACTGAGCTTCCGGGGTTCCTTACCGAAAGAAAAAGGCTTTAGTATGCCTCTAATATAACAAAATGCTAGTGACAATTTAAAATTAAAGCTATATTTAGCAATTGTATATACAGGTAGTCCTTAATCTACAACTAGTTGCTTACCAACTGTTTGAAGTTATGACGGATCCTGAAAAAGCTACTTACAACCTAATTTTGAAGTTATAGTTCCCGCAGCAACCCTGCAGTCATGTGAACAACATTCAGGCAGATTCACTGTGACCGACCATAGGAACTATAGCCCAATCTCCCTCCTCATCCTGCCATGCTTGCTTCCTCAACCTGACCCCCACACCCTCCTCCCCAGCCCCATCACCTGGTCCTTTACCTTTTAGTGTAGATCTTCTGCAAGAATCCTTGCTACAGGATGGAGTACCGTGAGATAGGAAAGTAGGCCGAGGGCCTGAAGGCACCTCGAGGGATGGGCAGAGGAGCACAGGACCTTGAAAAGCTTAGGGCAGGCAGGTCTAGGATAGGCTTTTGCTTTGCCCACCCCTAAGGCTCCCTGTTTTCCACTTAATGATTGTATTTGGGAGAGATGGGATGGTGATCATTAAGCAAGGAAAGCACATAGACACCTTGCTTAACAACCGTCAGGACTTGCAGGTGTAATAGGCAGACTCGATGATTACAGTCATAGGTCAAGGACTACCTGTATTTGTTCTTCTCCACTTTCATCCAAATGAGTCTGATGTTTTTATTTTAAGATTTTTTTAAGGTTAAATTGTGTACTTCTATTATATCTGGAAGGTAGTTTACTAAAACTATCCAAAAATGACTGAAAGCAGTACCTTACCTGTATCATTACAACAGGCATTGTGTTTGCATTGGTTGTGGATGAAGTGGTATTTGTCCTTGGTGATTTTACAGTACTGGGGGGGCATACAGATGAAGGTGGAGAAGTCTGACTTGCAGCCTCCTTGTGCACATGAACCTCTTCTAGTTTCTTCTCTTGCTGAGTGGCACTAGAAAATCCATTAACAGAATTGTGTGACTTCTTGCAGATTCAAAACTTTTTTTAAAAAAAAATCATAAATGAATTGTTTTGAAGCACAGAGACATTTTCTAACAGGTTAATTTTCTGTTTTGGAAATAATTGTTTAGATACATAACATTTTCAAACAGATTAATTTTCCGCTTTGGAAATAAAAGCAACTATGACTTCTCTTGTTCATGTTTTCAATGTTGGTTGATTAAGACAGCTACCTTAATCAACATTTTTCAAAAGGAACCAAACTTGTATAGTATTTTACGCTTGGGGTTTATGTTAGGAGAAAAAAAACTGTTACCAATTTTGCTGGTTTTAGAACTAAAACATACAAAAATGTATTTGTGCTTCTCTTGCCATATAAAATAATTGGTAATACTTGTAATTGGAAGATCAATCTCCATACCTTAATCCAGGAAGATCAATCCCATAGGGAGAACTGGCATTCGTGACAGACTGAACAACACTTTGGCCCTGCTCTTCCTGAGTGGATGTTAGACAACTAACTGTCAAATCTTTGTTTTCCTAAATAGAGCAAAAGGGGGAAAAAGAATATCTGTAAAAGTACAAGTTAAGACTAAACCTGTGTGAATTATTATTACAGAAAAGAAAAATTAGATATCATATAGGCTAAAAACTACCTCACAGCATTGAGATCAAGGATAGACAACTTATTGATTGCCAGAATAGCAAGGATCAAAGTGGGCAGTGCAATAACAAAAAGAGGAATAAATCACAAATATGAACAAGGCTCAATCCAAAAACGTTAAAAAAGGGCAAGGGGTTCCATCAACCCTATCATAAGGCCTAGCGCAGCTTCATCTAAGATTGAAGATAGAAAGCAATGGGATTGGGGGAATGAGCTGCTGTTGATTGATTCAATAGTAACAATTCCCACCTCCCCCCCTTCTGCACCTGCCGGCCCTCTCCAAGTGTTTTTGGTTTAAATGTTTGTTTTTAACTTTTCATGTTTTAAGAGTTTATATAACTGTAAGCCGCCAAAAGTTACCCTACGGTAAGATGAGTGGCCATAAATTAGATAGACAGACAGACAGGCAGGTCTCTAATATTCATAGCCACTCAGTCTTGGTAAGCTGTATCAGAGTTGGTTTCCTCCTATTCAGACCAACACAGCTTCCAGCACTAGGACAGAATCTGCAAAAATGGAGCCTGTTCTTGTGGTGTTCGAAAGCCTCATCTCCAACCTTCCCATGTTTTGAAGAAAGGCTTCTGAAGCACAAGAGGAATGGTGTCCACTTAGAGAATGATACAAGGTGGCCTTGATAAGAAGGCAGCAGTGTTGCAGTCTCCTGCAGCCACAAGATAGTCATTTGCAAGCTTCACAGCCAACCTCTCACAAGCCAAGTCAATGAGAAAGCCAGGAGTTGGCAAGTCACGCTCATATCTTGTTATGTTCAACACTGGCAGGTAATTTACTTAAGAAATGCATCAGAACAGAAAAGTTTGTGTGCAGTTATGAGATGTTTTCATTTAAACCATGTCACTTAGCAACAAAATTGCAGATCCAAATTGAAATCATTACTATTATTTGTTATTGGGTAGTAGTAGTGTGTGGCTGAAGAAGTGTAAGCCATGTTTTTCAACAATTTTTGTTGGCTGTGAAAAGAGCACCTTGGAATAAAATTTCTTTTTCCTACACTGTACTGATGGCAAGCCCAGAATGTACTAAGGCTTTGATTTCTTGAATTTTACAGTATATATTTATATATAATCTAAGCAAAAAGCAACTTTTGCAAAAGCTATCAGCTTTGCTTTTGTTGCTATGGGGTTTTTATTCATTATATCCACATAATCAGTGTATATAGGAATAGAAATAAAATAAAATGTATTGCTTGAGTTCAAGCAAATGTAGTAGGGATGAATTAAGCATGTTTAACATTGCCAAATAATATAAAGATAAAACAATAACGACATGCAAGATTAAAATTGAGAGAGAGAGAGAGAATATGAAAAAAAAATACAAGGACATACCTTTTCTTTGCTTATTCCTTTAACTATATCTGACATCCTATTCTCCAGAACAGGATCTCCTTGTGTTTTAATCATGCTGCCCGGCAACGGAGGGAAGTTTGAGGCTAGCAAGTCAAACTTTGGCGTCAAAGTCTTGGTTTCAACTGAAGCCTGAGGGCGCTAAAAAAGAGAAGTAGCATATCTATTATTCTCATTCATTTTGTCTGCAAAAATCGGAGAATGCCATTAGCCATTTGTATCCAATTCCAATATTAGGGAGCAATTTAGCATTGGCAATTCTGGAATGGATGAAGATTCAAAAACTGAGTGACTCTAGAAGATTATTTGCTATAGCTCTAGATGAGATTGTGTTTCCCAGAAACAGCTGTTATTCCAATAGGGTATGCACGCCTCTTAATGGAGCAAGTCAAAGCTGCGGTCAGGAAGGCCTTTGCCCAGTTTTGGTGATGCACAGATGCCAACTTTAGAAGAGACAGTGCTGATTAGTCACTCATGGCCTTGGTACTTAAAACTGGATTACTGTAATGCAGTCTACATCGGGCTGTTCTTAAAGGCCACCTAGATTAGAATCTACAATTAGTACAAAATGAAACCACTCTCATATTTACCAGGACAACTCAATATTGACGCATAACACAAATATTCCAACTGCACCCTTTGCCAGTTTGTTTCCAGCTGAGTATAATTTAAGGTGCCGATGATCACCTCTGAAGTCCTACATAGCTTGAGACCTGGCTTTCTTTGAGGTCTCCTTGTGATGGCAGCTCCAGCTAGATTGGAGGGAGGTGGTATGATCATCACAGCATTCCTGCGGTCACATGATCAACATTCAGGTGCTTGGCAACCAGTATTTATGATAGTTGCAACATCCCGGAGTCATATGATTACCATTTGTGACCTACCCAGGGTTTGCTAACAAGCAAAAACAATGGGGAAGCCGGATTTGCTTAATGATCATGGGAAAAAAGGTGGTTACATTTAGTGCAACTCACTTAATGATTGCATCGCTTAGTGATGGAAGTTCCAGTTTCAATTGTGGTTGTAAGTCAAGGACTACATGTATACATGATTCTTACTTCAAGATTACAATCCTAAGGAACCTCTTGTATATTACTTGAACTGAATTATACCAAATTGAGTTCCAATGAAGCTTCTCCCGTGTCTTCCCATTTTATATCTTCTTTAGTTTCTTTATCATCAATATAACAGGTTATATTCCATTGTGCCGTAAAGCATTATGAAGCAGTATAAAAGTCTAAGTGCTATTATTACTAATGTGCCAAATTTATCATTCCAATGACAAATATTCTTTTTTCTTGGCAGATTCTTTTTTCTTTTATTCTCCTAGAGCAGAGCTTTTCAACCGGTGGTACGCCACTGTCCAGGACTCCCCTGCGCAGCCTAGGAGGGACAGTGAGGTTCCTCTGATGGACCATGCCTTGGCACCTACCCCAGTCCCACCCCCCTCCACTAGAGATCCAAGGATCCCTCCTATAGCCCCCCCCACCTCCCACAGCCCTGCAACCTATGCGATGTTGAGCTGGCCATGCCCCCCCCCAGCCATTGACTTCACTTGTCAAAAAGTTGCAAAAGGGGATCACATGACCCTGGAACACTGTGACCATAAGTATAAATCAGTTGCCAAGCATCTGAAGGCAAATCACATGACCCTGGGGATGCTACAACAGTCATAAGTGTGAAAAATGGTCATAAGTCACTTTTTTCAATGCCGTTGTAACTTCGAACAGTCACTAAGAGAACTGTTGTAAGTCAAGGACTACCTGTACTTTATCACTTCCCTCCCCCCCTTTTTTTGATCATCAAGTTTTTAATACCTTGCTAGGTGACTGTTAGTACATGAATACTGCCATATCCTAAAAGTGGTACAATCTGTGAAAAGGCTGAAAAACTGTCCTAGAGAATGTGTCAATTCAGGTGTTCTGATCTGTTCAGAGTCCTACCAAACCATTTCCTCTTCCAGAATACCTGGTTCTAGGAAACTGTCATATCATCTACAGCAGGGCTTTTGAACCAGTGGTACGGGTACCACATGTGGTACATTGGCACCTGGCAGGTAGTACGCGACCAACCTAGAAAAGTGGTAGCGGGGGAGGGGAATGAACTGAACCGGTGGTAGCATCGCACAAGCCTAAGTGACAGACACTGGAGCTGCAAGGCTGTCAGGGCTCAGCGGAAGTGCCAAGATCAGTGTCACTTTCCAGCTGATTGGCGCTTCTTCAGGCTCTCAGGGTTCAGAGGAAGCGCCAGGATCAGCACCAGGCTCCAGCTGGAAAGCAGCACTGATCCTGGCGCTTCTGCTGAGCCCAGAAGAAGCGCCGATCAGATGGAATGTTGCAGCCTCTCCAGGATCTTGTGATTTACATTCAGATGCTTGGCAACTGATTTATATTTATGACGGTCAGTGTCCCAGGGTCATGTGAAGTGACCAAAACCTGCTGCAAATACCCAGCGGACAGGGGGAATAAAAACCAAACAACCCCCACCCCACCCCCGCTGCCAATCCTTAACAGAAATGTTCACAACAATTAAAACCTTGGACAGGAGGAAGGGCGCCGCCAGGTGGGCAGGCAGGTGTCTTGCTTGGCTGTGGCTTGGGGGGCACTTTTTTCAGTGCCATTGTAACTTCAAACAGTCACTAAGAAAACTGTTGTAAGTCGAGGACTACCTGTACTTTATCACTTTTTTCCCTTTTTGGGGGGGGTCATCAAATTTTTGACACCTTGCTAGGCGACTGGTGGTACTCGGATATTGCCTTATCTTAAAAGTGGTACAATGAGTGAAAAGGTTGAAAAGCCCTGATCTACAGAACTGCTACAGAATTGCATTCAAGGGGGAAAAAAACGTTTTCTGGGACACTGAAACATTGAATCTCTAAACCAGTGTTTCCCAAACTTGACAATTTTAAGGCATGTGGACTTCAACTCCCAGAATTCCACAGCCAGCAATGCTGTGGAATTCTGGGAGTTGAAGTCCTCATGCCTTAAAATTGTCAAGTTTGGGAAACACTGCTCTAAACTCATGAGTTTGAATACTTCTAATAGGGAACAGGCCTCAACGTTACACTTTTTGATTCACAATGGACAATTCTGTGGAACTCAACCTGAAATACTACTGCTTATCTTTGCCTAAAAAGTTGACACTGACATATTAACCTGTTTGAAACATATGCTGGAGAGGCTTTAATAGTACAGGAACAATCAGATGCATGTAGCTCGTGAATCCAGAAATACATATTTTGGAAGTAAGTTCAAACTCCCAGATTCTACGACCCCAAAGCAACTTATTTTGCCTGGCTATAACTCTTCTTACAATTACATAAAGCCTCAGTTCTTTTGATGAGAGCTTAGGTAGAAATTGCTGGTGCTTAGAAACTGATTCTAGACCACGGGTCACCAACTTGTGGTCTGCGGCCCACTAACTGGCCATGGGCTGTTGGCCCTTGGGCCACGTGAGTGGCTGGCCAGCACACGTGTGTGTGCGCTCGCATCCTCCCATTCGCACTAGAGTCACAATGTTGCATGGGGCGGCTAGCAATGCCGTGAGCGTCAGGCGGGAGCTAGCGTTGCCATAAGTGCACTCCCCACACATGCTAGTGTCGTGCAGTCTTGCAGGCGCTTGCAATGCCATAAGCATCTTGCAGGCACTAGTGTCACTATGAGGCACCCCACTTGCACTATTGTCGTGGCATGTCGGTACTATTGTGGCTGCAAGTGCAACATCCCTACTTGCGCTAGCATTGCATTACACAGGCGCTAGCGTTACCCGAACATCACCCAGGCGCTTGTGGCCCTATTTGCATCGCGCATGCAATCACAGCCTCGTTTGTGCACATGCGACTCCTTTTGCGTGTGCATGTGCTCACACATGTAAAATCGCCTCCACCACCCCCACCCCGGGCCAACCCAGAAAGATTGGGGACCCTTGTTCTAGACTATCACTGGTTTATTTATTATTTATTAAATTCATATGCTGTCCATCGAGCGACTCAGGTCTGTTAAGTGTGGTATTATGGTTATATCTGCATTACGGAATACAGGTAATTCTTGACTTATAACCTTAATTGAGCATGCAATTAGGGTTATAAGCTGCTGTTAAGCAAACATGGTCAGTAAAATAATCTGGTTTACCGAATGGAGTTTTTTTGGTGGAAATCACAAGTAAAACAATGGAAGCTGCAAAAACCATAAAAAACTGTGATTGCATGACCTAGGGATGCTGAAAATGATTGTAAAGATGAAGTGGTTCCCAAGTGCTCAAAATACAATGATGTGGCCACAGGGTGTGTGTGCTGTCTGTGTGTACATGCAGATATGGTAACTTCAAAATAAGGTCATAAGAACCTGGCGGGGGTTCCATCATAACTTCAAACACATATAAGATGGATTTCATTGCTTGAGTGATAATGAAGGGCTTTTCAATCTTTTCACCCACTGTACCACTTTTAAGATATGGCAATATCCGAGTACCACCAGTCGCCTAACAAGGTGTCAAAAACTTGATGACCCCCCCAAAAAGGAAAAAAAAGTGATAAAGTACAGGTAGTCCTCAACTTACAACAGCTCGCTTAGTGACTGTTCGAAGTTACAATGGCACTGAAAAAAGTGCCCCCCAAGCCACAGCCGAACAAGACAGCTGCCTGCCCACCCGGCGACACCCTTCCTCCTGTCCAAGGTTTTCATTGTTGTAAATGTTTCTGTTGAGGATTGGCAGCGGAGGGGGAGTTGGTTTTTATTCCCCCCGTCTGCTGGATATTTGCAGCAGGTTTTGATCACTTCACATGACCAATGTCTCTCACTTAGGCTTGTGCGCTGCTACCACCGGTTCAGCTCATTCCCCTCCCCCACTACCACTTTACTAGGATGGTCGCGTACCACCTGCCAGGTGCCAATGTACCACATGTGGTACCCATACCACTGGTTGAAAAGTCCTGTGATAATGCTTCTGCAGCCATATAAATGAACATTTAACAAACAGGAAAAAAAATAAGATATGTGATACTTCTGAAAGTTAGTTTCATTTCCTGAATATTTATTGTAGTCCAGTTTATAGTGCAAAATCTTTTACACTGTAATGCATTTTTTAAAATTCACATACAATTCTCACGTTAGCATGGTCTTCTAGCACCAAAAGACCACACTAACATTCTCAATAGCTGGTGACTGACATGCCTGCAGTAAAAGTGAACACTTACTGATAGCCTTTCATCATCCCGTCTCCTCCGACCTCTGAAAATGTTTCTTCTGCAAGTTAGCAAAGAAAAGCTTCTGTGAGTATGTTTTATGTTTATTATGTCATATGCATTAATGACATTAATGACATAATCATACGAAGACCTTACCTGCCTCTTCCCATGCCATAATCACCATTTTGTTCTACATGAGTAATTTGAGACTCCTTCTGTGTGTAGCTGGGCTCTTGATGTCCTGATAGTGTACTTGCTTGTCGCTCTGGCTGAAAATTTCGTAAAGTGGTTCTATGCAAGTGTCCATCACCTAGTGAAACAGCACTGAGTGTGGCGGGTCCTTCTGATGAGCGTTCTGAACTATTTGACAACCGGAAATGAGCCTTCACACTGGATTGACACATAAAAAAAGTGAATATATAAATTCTTGCCACAACACACATCAATTTCCCTAAAGACCTCAGAGGAAGTTGATGTTCTAAGAACCAAGGAAATGTGGCAACACTTTTTTGCTGATTGTTAACTACATACCGGTAGATCTGTTTGTCAAGAACTGGCAAGCACATTTCTCCAAATCAATTCCTAAATGGTATTATCCAACCACAACTCTTCCCTAGTTAATTTATAAATGTATTACTAACTTAATACTAACACAGATAGAAAGATAGATATCAATAAAACCAGTATCATATGAATAGACAAGAATCATAAAATACAGATGAGTTTTCAGTAAAAACAGAACAATATTCAGTAAATCTAACAATTTCCAAAAATGCTTCCCGTCAAAAAAATTCTTTCTTGCACCTAAGTAATGCACTTTAAGTTACAACTCTTCAACCAAGTAAAACAAGACTGTATATGGATGGCAAGTGTATTGCTATGGATGTTAAAGAGATTACACAGAGCGTATACTTAGGAGGAGAAAGACATGACCATACAGGTATGCAATATCACATTTTCATATTACATAAAGTCTCTCCCCTTTGGCTTACAATCTTGTCCAGTCCTTTCTTAAATTCAAATAAATATTCTCACATTTATTTCATTTTCATTTTCTTTTCTTCTTCTAGTTAGAGTTGAATTTAAGGAATAATAATCAAATGGTTCCTTTTTTCATATATGGAGGTTGGACAGCCATCTAAATTTTAGACAACCAAGGATCTGTATTTACCTTCCCACTATCCCTATTTGGTGGTATAATAATATGAAACTTACTGTTGATTGATACCAACAGGTAGTCCTCGACTTACAACCATTCGTTTAGTGACCGTTTGAAGTTACTACAGCACTGACAAAATGTTATACATTTTTCACATGACCATTGTAGCATTCCCATGGTCACGTGATAAAAATATGGGCGTTTGGCAATTGGCACATATTTATGACATTTGCAGTGTCCTGAGGTTATGCGATCACCTATTGCAAACTTCTCACAAGCAATGTGAATGGGAAAACCAGATTCACATAACAGTGTTACTAACTTAATAACCACAGTGATTCATTTAACAACTGTGGCAAGGAAGTTTGTAAAATGAGGCAAAACTTACTCAACGCATATCTCATTAGCAACAGAAATTTTGGGCTCAACTGTGCTCGTAAGTTGAGGACTTTGTATACATAGGATAAAACAAAACAAATCTATTTCTTCCTCCTTAGTAAGATCCAATGCAGAGTTCCAATCCTTTATCAAGGATTCTTAAGCAGATCTGAAATAGCACATCACTGCACTAAAAAAAAAAAAAGAAAGAAAGAAAGGAAGAAAACTCTGCCAAGCTGTCAAGGGCAGACTTTTTTAAAATGTGCTTTGACCTTATAATATTGCAGGAATATTTGTCTCCCCAAAGTTTAACATACCTATTTGGCACATTCTGGGATTCCCTCCTGCCCCAATCCACCAAACTCTTGGTCCAAAACAAGCAATTCTATGATTAAATTTCAATGATATACATGGTAGGGAACTGTCAAGCTTATGTATTGCAATTTCAAACTGAAAAATGTGAGCACAGGTTTCTAACTGCTTTACTGAAGTTCTTTTACAACTCAAAGACAGTTTGTAAAAGAACTGATGTTATTTTCTTTCTGCCACCACTCATTTATCTATTCATTCTGTTTCTGCATCATCCTGTCTCAATGATACCACAATTTTGTTAAACTGTTAAGGTTACAAAATAATGCAACAAATAATTAGCATGGCTGTGAAAATTTACTTCTTGGGGAAAATAAGAAAACAAATTCTATAAGCAATTACCAAATGAAGAATTTTCAGTTTGAGAAAAAATGTTTCAAAAATATTTTCTTAAAATGACCTGTTGTCAGAACATGTTTAAAAAGAAAAGAATGATTTGGGTATCATAACTACCATAATGAAATTAACTAAAAAGAAATGAAGTTAGTTTTAGATTAAAACAAATGTAGACCAAAATATTGCCATGAGTAAGTTAAAAATGATTCTTCTCATCAAACGCATTTTGCAGACTAAAAAAAATCCAAAACAAAGGGCCTTTTTTTGCAGCTGGCAGTGTTCAAAATCCAACTAAATTTCCCGTAGATTTTAACAAAACTACTTTTAGATAAATATAAAACTGAAGAAAATATAATGCACATATAAAACTGAAGCAGGAGTTGACAGGAATTCACATATGAGCATGGATAAAATAACCACACTTTTATTCAACCAGTTTGGTTGCTGTCCAACATCAACACAGGAATCTACTTTCCCAAAATATTGGCACCAACTTTCCTTACCGATTTCTATGGAATGGGCGACCTATACTCAATGCTGCAGTATTTGTCTTGTATGAACCTGGTGAACTGAAGCCATTCAGAAATCCACCATTCGGAAACGGAGCCTGAAGTAAGCATGACATATATCATGAGATTCACTGCAAACAAATAACTGAATACAAATTCTCAGAACTGTAATTTTAACAGATGCACATCTAAAACCAAGGAAGTACAGGCAGCCCTTGCTTAATGAATAGTCACGATTACGATAGAATCTTCCAAAAGCTACTTATGATCCAGTTCTGGAATTCTGACAGCGTATTCCCACCATGGTCACATGATCAAATTTCAGGCACTTGGAAACCGGTGCACCTTTATTGCCAGTTACAGCATTCCACAGTCATATGACTGCAATTTACTATGTTTTTGCTAGTTTCTAGCAAAAACTGCCCATAGGAATGAATGGATTCATTTTATGACCACAGCATTAGCATAAAGACTGCTGCAAGAAAGACCATACATTTGAGTTGGTCACGCGAGAGGCTTGACTGTCATAACTTACAACATAAATTCCAGGCTCCATTACAGTCAAAATCAAGGACTACCTCTTTCCATTACACCTGTATAATTTCCAGAATAATTGTTGTTAACAATATAGAATTGGATGCCTATACATTGGTTGGAGGTGTCCTCCAATTAATTACTTTTGAAAGTATTTTTAAAATAATATTGATATAACAGTGTAGTCAAAAGATAACTACAAACCAGATTATCATTTGAAATAAACACCTGCTCATGAAACACAAGCTTTTGTTTTGGAATCAACAACCCTGTCGAGTTCCAATATTTAAACAATTCAAAAATATAAAATTAGGACAATGCAAACTGCATTTCATTATATTCACTATTAATAAAGATCTGACTTTATTTTCTATTAGAGTTCTGCCAGTACAGATAGTCCTCGACTTACGACCATAAACCCAAAATTTCTGTTAAGTGAGAATTTGTTAAGTGAATTTTGCCCTATTTTACCACTTCTTGTCATAATTAAGTGAATCACTGCAGTTGATAAGATAGTAACCTGGTAGTTAATTGGATCTAGCTTCCCATTGACTTTGCTTTCAGAAGGTTGCAAAGGGGATCCCATGACCTCGGGAGACAGCAACAGTTGTAAGTACTGTTTCCCCGAAAATAAGACCTGGTCTATTTTTTTTTTTGCCTCCAAAACAGATATTTTCAGGGGATGTCCTACCCACTTACCGTAGGACTGCCGCAGCCAGGCATCTCACGTCCCGACACCTGCCTCGCCGGCCCACCTCTTCTGCAACCGCTCGTACCGGTCGGCCCCAGCCTCCATTTCTCCCTCAGAGGCCTTCAGGAAAGGCCTCTGCAGCTGAGAAATGAGCTCCAGATTGATACGCGTGGAAAGGCCTGATGACAAAACGGAGGCTGGGGATGCCACACAGATTAATCTGGAGCTCATTTCTCGGCTGCAGAGGCCTTTCCGAAGGCTTCTGATGGTGAAACAGAGCCGGAGGGGGGAGGCACAGTGTGTGTCAATCCTGAGTTCATTTCTTGGCTGCAGAGGCCTTTCAAGAAGGCCTCTGCCGGCAAAATGGAAGCCGGGGTTGACGCACACAAGCAGTGACGAGCAGCTGCCGAAGAAGTGGGCCTGTGAGGCAGGGATCGGGGCATGGGTGACCTGGCTACAACTGTCCTAAGGTAAGTGGATGTGGGGTGCATGGGGCAGCTCCACCCCCACCCCCACCCCCAATCTAGCTTGATTTTTACCTGTGCGCCTTTCCCACCTCGTGCAACCAGGTGCAATGGAGTGGGCAGGGCAATAAGTAGGGCTTATTTTGGGGGTAGGGATTATATTGGGCACTCGTGTAAAAATTGGTTTAGGGCTTATTTTCGGGTGGCAATTATTTTCAGGAAAACGCAGTAGGAACCAGTTGACAAGCATCTGAATTTTGATCACATGATCATGGTGATGCTGCAAAGGTTGCAACTTTGAATAATGGTCATAAGTCACATTTTTCAGTGCTGTTGTAACTTTGAACACTCACTAAATGAACTGTTGTAGGTCGAGGACTACCTGTAGTAAAAATAGTTATTTTATATATTTGATCATGATTAATTTATGCTACTATATTTTAGTTTCAGGGTAGCATCCTGAATTTGTAAAAAAAGCTTTTGTCTGCCAACTAGTTTGCACTGCCAATCTAATATAGTTCAACACTTCTGGAAACCCCATTTAGCTATAAGCATAAATATTTTCTATCTGGAATTTAAATGACTGTGTATAATCTCTGAAATTATCAGTTCTCTCTCTCCCAAGCCACAAAAAATACAATATGCAATTCAAACATCAATTAAATGCTGTATGAGGGTCAAATTATGTTATTATACGACAGGGGACTTGGTAATGTTTAACACATAGATGTATCTTTTGAAGTAAAGCAAATACTGCAAAGCGCAAACGTTAAGTACTTACCAATGGTGTTTCAAAATAAGGTGCAGGGTTTGGAGACCATGTCTGAGGCACAATACTATAGATGGAGTACTGTTGAGGACTGTATATAGGCTGCATGAACAGTGGTGAGGCAAACTGTGCTTGTGTTTGAACAGGTTGAACATAAACGCTGGAATCCACTCCCCGGTAACCATTCTTTGCAAAAAATGTGTTGATGGCTTTTATCCTGGCCTGTATAAGAAATTTAAACTTGGCTATATTTATCATACCAGGTATAAAGACTGTTACAGGACACAAATGTTATTATTTGTATTTCATCAGTTTCCTAACAGGTTAGTCTGTAACTTTTACTTTTGTTAAAATTTTAGGATTTGCAGTTAAAAATGGCAATTCAAATTAATTCTTGACTATTTCTGCAACCCAATTACATTCTTTCCTAAGCTATTTGCAGAATATCTTGGGAGCAATTGCAGTTCAGTTTAATAGATACACTTTTCAATCATTGCAATAATAATATTATTAATATTAATAATAATGTTAGAAGGGACCTTGGAGTCACCTAGCCCAACTTCCTGCTCACAGGTTGTTCCACTGATTAATTGTTCTAAATTAAAATTCTTTGGAACAAAATCAAATTAAAATCTAAAGTGTCTGGAACAAAGATTTTTTACTCTCTCCCCATGTTCAATTTTTATCAAGGTTCTACCGTGACAACATTACTCTTGCCACAAAATTATGTGAGAAATAATCCTTTGTAGTCTTATTCATAGTTAACCCTAACAAGGTTAACTTTGAATTAAACCTGAACTAAAGTTAGTCCTTCGGAATATTATATCTATGACACCCTGTAGAAAAATAATCATAAAGGTTATTATGATGATATTAATGAAAATCTAATAGTGATTAAGTTATGAGTATAACTTACTGTTTAAGTATTAAACTATAACTTGAGGTATACATGCGAGAATAAAGCTTACCATTATTGGCTTGCCCTGAAAGGTTTTTACTTCTTCCCGTAAATATTTAAAAGCCTGTATAGATATAAAAATATCCAATGACAGATCAGTGTAACAGGATTTTTAAAAACATTAAAGAACTTCCAGGATCGATTTCAAGCTGAAATATAAGTAACTCTACAGCGCTCTTCTGTTACTTTTGCAACATTTCAACTTTGTTGTATTTATTAAAGCATTAAAAAAAATATACACCAACTTGCTTTCCCATATTTTTTGAAACAATTTTTTTCTCAAAAATCATCCATAGATTTTTCTTTAAAAAACAAACAGTAATTCTCTTTAAATCACATCCCAGAAGTAAAGACCTGTGCAAAACAATATACAGATAAATGATAAAACATCAGCTAGCTTACTTTAACTGCAAATCAATGTCACCAAAATGAATGCATCTGAAAGTTCTGGAATTTTCTCTAACTGAGCAATGGAGATTAGAGAGCTTATCCGATGGCAGAGGGGAGGGCAAAGGAAAGCACAATTTTGCCAAAGGAAGAACCAGCATTGTGTCTGAGATTGAATACACAATGTCTAACCAAGCTGAATGGGTGATACATTACATTTTACATGTAAGTTGTATATATGGTCTGACATTCAGGCATGTTAAAGTCCTCTGAGTAGAGTCTCTCTCAACACCAACCTGCTGGGGAGTTCCGATTTCACCTTTCAGATGAACACAAGCTGTTCTTGCTGGGAACTTGGGGGCTAAAGAAAGTGGAAGAGCTGTCATCATTGGACAGGAAGAATTTCATTTGGGCTTTTGGAAAACACCAATGTGTGTGGTGGCACATCTTCTGCCATTTACTGATTCTTTACAATCACCTAGCTGCTTACAATCATCAATGTCCTTAGCTTTTGGAATACTGAAAGTGGAAGAAATAGATTTTTTGCTTGGATAGATGGTATCAAGAAGTCTTAGGTAGGATTAAACAACAATTAATGGGCTGCAATCAGTTGCTAGGCTTGGATAGTATGGCCCAAATGGAGTGCAGACAATTTACGATTTCAAATTCTTTACCATTTTACATGATTTTGGTGAAATTGGAAGTAGGTATGAATCAGCGGAGGTTGGAACTCTGTAAACTAGAATAGAATAGACCTGGAAGGGACCTTGGAGGTCTTCTAGTACAGCCCCCTGCTCAAGCAGGAGAACCTATACCATCTCAAATAAGTAACTGTCTAGCCTCTTTTTAAAAATCCCCAGTGACGGAGCGCCTACGATTTCTGGGGGCAAGCTATTCCACTGGTTAATTGTCCTCAATGTCAGGAAGCTTCTTGTTAATTCCAGGTTGCTCCTCTTTTTGATCAGTTTCCAACCATTGTTTCTTGTTCTGCCCTCTGGTGCTTTGGTGAATAAAGTGACCGCCTCTTCTTTGTGGCAGCCCCTCAAATACTGGAATATTGCTATCATGTCTCCCTTATTTCTTCTTCTTTTTAGACTAGCCAAACCCAAGTCCCGCAGCCGTTCTTCATATGTTTTAGTCTCCAGGCCTTTGATCATCTTAGTTGCTGTTCTCTGAATTTTTTCCAAACTCTCAACATCTTTTTTTTTTAATATGGTAACCAAAATTGGCTGCAGTATTCCAGATGTGGCCTTACTAGGGTTTTATAAAGCGGTACTAATACCTCGCATGAGCTTGTTTATACAACCCAGGATTGTATTAGCTTTTTTGGCTGCTGCTCCTGCACAGTGCTGGCTCATAGTTAAGTGATCGTCCACTAGGAGTCCAAGGTCCCTCACACAGTTACTGTTTTTAAACCAGGTCTTGCCCAATCTGTATTTGTACCTTTGATTTTTCCTGCCTAAATGTAAAACTTTATTTTTCTCCATACTGAAACTCATTTTGTTGGATAGAGCTCATTGTTCAAGTTTGCCAAGATCTTTTTGGATACTCTGTCTTCTGGGGTGTTGGCTGCTCCTGCCAGGTTGGTATCATCTACAGATTTGATGAGTTCCCCTTCAATTCCCTCATCTAAGTCATTGATGAAGATATTGAAGAGTACTGGGCCTAAGACGGAATCTTATGGTATCCCACTGTTTACTTCTCTCCATGTGGATGTAGTACTGTTGAGGACTACTCGTTGAGTATGGTTTGTAAGCCAGTTACAGATCCATCTGGTGGTGATGTTGTCTATTCCACCTTTTTCTAGCTTACCAAGGAGTAGGTTGTGCTCTACTTCATCAAATGCCTTACTGAAGTCTAAGTATACTATATCTACAATATTTCACTGGTCTGTTAGTTTAATTACTTTGTCGAAGAATGAAATAAGATAAAAGATTAAATAACCAGGAATAGAGTCAAAGTAATTGATTCTGTATGTCTGTAATAAGCAATTCTGACAAGGAGCATGATTTCTCCAAAGCAAAATTAGATATTTGGGGGCTAAAAGAGATAACCAAAAATCCATTTAAAACTACAGGTCTTAACACAGATTATTTTGCTTGCTTTTAGAGAATGGAAGAAAAATTTCAGATCAAAATGTAAAGCAAAAGATCCTCACAAGGTCATCAGAATAACAAAAATCAGAATTTTGGTGAACTTGGTTCTAAATATATAGTTTAGGCTACTACTTTTCAACTAAACTAAAGAAAATTCCAGAATGAAATTATATACAGACCTAAACCCATTAGTGAGATTCAAAGAAAGCACAAAATATAACAGGTCACATCAAACAGGATTCTTAATACAGCAAAGAAATTTCCAAGAAAAAGGAGTTTTGTTTTGTTTGGTTTAACAAAAATCTTGATTTGACCAAATTTTAAATAATTTCATTTTCAAAGCTGCAAATACCAGCACATCTGTAGAGCTGCAGAAATCTTATGAACCTAATTTGAAGAGCAGCAGTCTATAGAAATGCTGAAAGAGTCTAAAATTCAATGTGCCTGTTTAATAAAAAAACTTCTGAAGAGATCGAACACTAAAATATTTCCAACCACTTTCAGATTAACTGTACAAGAACATGCTTGAAGGGGAAGATAGCAAGAACATGTTTGCATATGTGCTACTGGTTAAGAGTAGGTCATTTACTCATAGTCTTAAGAAAGTAATTCTGTCATATGCTTTATTAAGATCAATTTCCTGGTGCTGTCACTCTGCCTATGTTTTTGAATTTATAAATACAATCTATTTTTATTAAATTAATATATTTAAAATCAGGAATTCCAAAATGCTTTGACTTATCTGAGACACCAGAAAAAAGTAGAATTCATTAGTGCAATGAAATTTAGAACGCACAATATTCTTACCTGCTGCGCGTCAGTATCTGACTGGAATGTAATGTACCAGTTGTTATTGTGAGCAAATTCACAACTTATAACTTTGGGGCAGCTTTCATTCTTAAACAGTGCTTTTACCTCCTGGATTAAATATATAAAAACTATTTCAGTGAATTATGTTAACAATTATGTTTAAAAAAATCCTATCCAAGCTGGAGGGGATTTTAATTTCTGCAACAATCGCTTGAAAATTACTGTTTTTATTTTAATTTTTAGTTTTTAAAAAATTACTCTATTCACAGCTAAGAAAAAGTCATCATTCTTTACAACTAGCAATGCTGATGTGATACCTTTTTAAAAGGCCATTACATGAGAATGCTTGCTATAAGAATGCAGTAAACAATACAGATATTTTAAAAGTACAATCATAGCCAAATATTTGTACTCTCAAATCTCTGGCTCAAAACCAAGATGTAGCTCAAATACATTATCATCTGTCAGTTGCAAACTTGTATCAAATATAAACACTACTTTAGCCTACTGGTTATTATCCTTCAAATGAACTTGTGTTCATATTACCATATTTGTAATAAATTTTAAAAGACACTTACCTCTACTGGTGTGGTTTCAGGGATCTCACGAAGGATAATAATGCAACGCTTATGATTTGGTCTAACTTTCTCTCCTTGCTCATCCACTTGGACTATAGGAGAAGCTAAATTAAACGAAACAAAACTCTTGTTTATTGAAAATAAACTGAGAAAGCAGGATGAAAATCTCTTTCTTCAAATTTCAACTTAGTCTAAAACAATATGCTTATTTGGTCACTGTTTAGTATTCGATGTATACAACTCTGCTCATTCTTCTATTATAGTGTCATCATCTGGCACAAAAGATTTTATGTATGCCACTAAAGTACTATTTTGTATTTATGGGAATAATGCTCTGTACTGGTCAAAGTTTCAGGTTGTTTTAGAAAATACATCAACTTCAATTTATTACCTGGATAGGGACCAGAATCTCAGTCACTCAGCAATGCAGTTAAGCAAGAAGCCCATGTGACTGCTTTACTCAACAACTGCAATCCCAGCATTCCTAGTTGCAGTCATTAAGCAGAGCAAAAGAACTGCTTGCTGGGATTAGCTCCCTCGTGCATGGAAGAAAACTGCTCTGGTGGGCTGAACGCAGCTTGGACCTTCAGGATCTACGCTCCATTTTTGCACCATGATGAAATTCACCTCTCCTGTGTGTGTGGAAGAGAACTTCTCTGGTGGGCTGTGGGAATGGAGCATGAACCTTTGGGACCTAAGCTTCATTTCTCCACCCTGCTGAAGGAGTTCTGTTTCTCTCTACTGATTTTCTAGGGAAGCTGGCAGAAAAAATTGCAAATGGCAATCACGTGATCAAAGGGCACTTGGCAAACAGTCATATGTACAAAGAAATTGTCAACTACTCAAGATGCAGCCATTATTGGTGGAGGGACGTTTTATAACAACTGGAAGTGTTACATGATTGGTTGTAAGTCAAAGTAGGCCTCACTTATCATTTGCCTCATTCAGCAACCATTCAAAGTTAGGATAGTGATAAAAAAGTAGTTTTACAACCAATGCCTGCATTTATGACTTTCAGAGCATGCCTCAGTCACATGACTGCTATTATAGTCAGTATATGTGATCCTGTGCCTGAGCTGTTGATTTCATTTCCCTCCCCACTTCCAGAGAGATAATAGTGTTCTGTAATGTCATGCTCGGCCACATGACCATGGAAATCTCTTCAGACAACACTGGCTCAATAGCCTTGAAGTAGAAATCAGCACTGTCTCCTATAGTCTGCAATAACTAGCAGAATAACATCTAGGATACCTTTACCTTTTTTTTTTTTTAACCTCCAGAGAGATGGGAGAAGAAAGGACTACAAGAGGGTTAGAATTACACAATGGAGAATACATACTGAAAAGAATGCACTGGTGCCAATTCTGAGTACATACAGTCCAGTATGTCTGCTCTCACGTAATCCCTTTCTCTCCAATCTCTTTGCTTTGCAGGGGAGTGGAGAGAAAAAATAGGCCAGGTACCAAAAAGATTGCTTCCCCCCCCCTTTTTTCTCACCTTGGTAGAGCAGAGATTGGTTAAATGGGGAAGGGAGAGGGCAACCAATATTTAGTTAGTCTCTCTTGTACCTGACCTGTTTTTTGTCATCCCCTTTTTGTCAAAGAAAGTAAATAAAAACATCAATTCCCTTCTTGTTAATAATCCCAGTGCCAGAGTGATCATTCCAAAGGAGGGTGAGAGAGGAAAAGGAAAATACAGAATAACTGGTCCCAACTGTAGTTGTTAAACAAGGACTACCTCTATATCCATTTCTATGTAATAACAAGGTCAGGATAAGAGCTTCATATAGAATACTAATTATATAGAATTCACACAGAAATGAGATATATATCAAATACAGGTAGTCCTTGAGTTATGAATGTAATAGAGCCTGCCCATTCCATTCATTACTAGAATATTTGTAGCAGTGAATCTCATACCATGAACACGATTCACTCCCAGCTTTTACCCACACATTTGTTAATTTAACAGCTTGTTAAGAGAACGTGAGGTATCAGAGTGGGAAAGGCCATGAGGGGGGGGCTTAGTTATCTTCAGACTACCCAAGGCCTCCCGACCCACTGAAATACTTCATGCTCCCTCCCCTGGGGGCCCACAATTACTCCCCCCCATCCTGCCGTGCCAGATCACTTACCTTATGAAGATCTGTCTCCTCTCCGTTTCTTTCACTGCTCCTGGTAAGAGTAGAGGGAGGCCTCCGAGGAGGATATCTGGAAGCATGTGGCCACTGCCCATGGCCTCTGCGGCCTGGAGGTGGCCTCTGAGGCCCAAAACAGGCCTTTGGAGACCCACTGAAGTGTCCCCTAGTGTCCTTTCTGGGCGGCAGTGGCCTGGAAAGGACCTCCAAGCCTCAGAATGGAGGCCGTGGGCAGCAGCCAGGTGCTTCTGGAGGTCTGTTCTGGGCCTTGGAGGCCTCCTCCAAGCCTCCAAGGTCCAGAACGGAGGCCAGGAGAGATTTTTGCATACCTCGGGAGATTTGTTCTCCCCAGCTTCCATTCCTTCTCTGTTGCAGAGAACAGAAGCCTACATTACTGTGAGATCACGCAAGATCAGTAGCGTGAGATTTCATGTGATCTTGCGTTACTTTAGATCTCCATTCTCTGCAAACACATCGAAGGAAGCAGCGGAACAGCCAAGAAAGTGATGTATCTCTCTATCTTCGCAAATTAAGTATCCATAAGCCTAGTGCCTAGGAAGACCCAGGAGGGGGGAGGGAATAGCCAGGGTGAAGTTGCAATGCTACTGGGTCATTCGTAAGGGTGGCAACATTTGTGATTTCGGGACTTTTTCATAAACACTAGGAGGCATTTATAGTGTAACTTCAAACATTCACTAAGGAATGCTCATAACTTGGGGGTTACCTGTATAGGTAAAGGTAACAAATATGTTAAATATTTTTGACATACCTCTTAGTACTTCCACAATAAGATCCATATTGGTTGTCAGTTTCTTAATTCCTTCCATATTGGCAATAGTCCATATTGGAATAAATTGATCACTGTCCATCTGAGACATCAAGTAAAGATCCTTGGATAGATTCTCACTAGAAAAAAGTTAGTAAACATTTTACGGAACTTTTTAAAAAACAAATATTATTTTCTTTTCAAAAAAATAAAATAAAGCTACTAACCCCAGAAACAGTTTAAGTAGTTAATAATACAACCCAGCTACTTTTAAAGGATGTGCTATTTTTAAACAAAATCCTAATCATATTCCCAAATTAAAGAATCACCACAGCAATATAATCTGATATTATCACTGAAAAATAGTTTCAGATTTAAGGTATAGAAGTAGACGGCTGTAAACATTTCAAGAATATCTTTGCTCCCACTTTACATCACCCAGATTGTTCCAAGCTGATTTGGGTATTTATTAATGCTTGCCAAACACTAAATTATGGATATCATTGCTGACTAGCTTGCAGCAAAATCTAGTTTTAAGAAAAAAATGGATGGAAAGGGAGTCCGTTATTTCTCTGAATTAACTATATCAGAGTATATTAACACAGCAACAAAAAGTATGCATTTTAGATTATTAATAATGTGAAATTATGCAAATAATTTGGATCATGATATAATTATACCAATTATGTAAACTGCAATGGAATTTGGTCTGTTCCATGTGAACCCCATTACATCCCAGTCCAGCAAATTGAGGTTTTACTTTGAACATCTTTGGCAACTGTATTTAGAATTCAAGTATTCACTTATTTATCCCTAAGAAAGCATGGACAGTTATTAGAAAAATAAACTATTTCTCTATTTTATTTCAGGGTATTTTAATTGAGATGTTTTTACCTCAATCTGACTTTGCAACTACATCTAGATCAGTGGTTCTCAACCTTTCTACTGCCGTGACCCCATAATACAGTTCCCCATGTTGTGGTGACCCCCAAGTGGGTGTGGCCACCAATAAGAGGGAGGAGGACAGCTAGGGAAAGGGGGAAAAAATGGCGGACAGCATGGTTTGGCGACCCCCGTGAAATGGTCATTCGACCCCAAATGGGGTCCCGACCCACAGGTTGAGAACCACTGATCTAGATCTTATTATTAGCACTGAGAGCCTATAGAGCAGACATGTCAAATTCGCGACAGCACGTGACGTCGTGCGACGTATCAGAACTTTTCCCCTATTGCTGGCAATGGGGTGGGTGTGGTTTCATGACGCGTCCAGCCTGTGGGCCGGCAGTTTGACACCCCTGCTCTAGAGACATCTGTCATTAAATTTTCAAATTAATTCCTTATAAATGTCCACAAAGTATGCCAAGTGACTCTATTTAGCTCAAACTAAGCTCATGAATATACTAATATAATCAAAAGGCACAATACCGTGAGAAACAGAACTCTAATTGTTTCTTCAAGCATTCTTTTAAATCTTCTGTAGAAATGACAGGGTTGCCTTCACCTGAGAAAAGAATTCCAAGAATATATTGTCTAAAACCAGGAACTTAGATTCAGTTTTTATCCCTACTGACAGAAAGCAGTTGTAACTCACTTCCTCCTAGCTCCTAACACCCTTCTGAGAATATGGTGTTGAAAATTAGGGAATTCTTAGAAAGCAGAGGCTGAGTTCCCAAAATTAGGGAATTCTTAGAAAGCAGAGGCTGAGTTCCCAAAGCCTCTGCTTTCTAAGAATTCCCTAATTTTACTTCCTTTCTTCTTTCAGCAATGTTGGATCAAATGATATCAGTAGCCAAAAAAGTCTTGTTCTTAATGGAGGACTGGTAGGACAGCAGTAGGGCAGATTTATTAAGAACACCAAATTAACAAATGGTATCAAATCCCCAATACCTGGGCTGCATTCAGTTATTTGTAATTGCATATAACAATAATAATAATAATAGAGTTGGAAGGGACCTTGGAGGTCTACTAGCCCAACCCCTATACCATTTCAGACAAATGGCTGCCCACTCTCTTCTTGAAAACTTCCAGTGTTGGAGCATTCACTGCTTCTGGAGGCAGGTTGTTCCACTGGTTAATTGTTCTAACTGTCAGGAAGTTTCTCCTTAGTTCTAGGTTGCTTCTCTCCTTGATTAGTTTCCATCCGTGGCTTCTTGTACTGCCTTCAGGCGCTTTGGAGAGTAGCTTGACTCCTTCTTCTTTGTGGCAGCCCCTGACATGGAACACTGCTATCATGTCACTCCTCGTCCTTCTCTTCATTAGACTAGACATACCCAATTCCATATAGTAATTACTGTTGCTTCTTTTAAAACTTTATTAAGTACACAACATTGGTTTGTAGTATTTATGGTGTTCTAGGTATATTTTGAATAAAGGGTTGTTCTATTAATATCAACTGCATTGAAAAATTCTTTATAGGATTGCTGCTGTCAGTTAAGGTCTATAAACAAATTAGAACTAATGTGATAGCGATAAAGATAATATAAAAATATTTTTATCAGAAATCTATAACCCACAAATACTTGTAATAGTCTATTTGCCTTTAGATACTAGTTCAAATGTTTTGAAGAAGAAAAAAACAATTATCACCTGGAAGAAAACCTTACATGCAATTTACACATAAACAATAGAATTAAACAAGCTTTCCATTTTGTTGTTACATAAGCACAAATAATGCAAAACAAGACTATGGCACAAAACTGAATTAGGACATCAAGCTATCAAAGAAGAAATAAAAAATATAGATTGGGTTTAATAGTAAATGAAGCATGAAAAAACAAGCCATTTGTATTGAAATTATTTTCAATCTAGTATCCTTTAAAAAACATTTAAAAGAAGAGAAGCAAAACAGGACCTTGTCTTGCCTGGGAAACTAAATTATAATTTTCAACTTTTCATTAAAACCCTTAAACATGGTGTTTGGGGTGGGGACTGAAATTTTAACACTTTAAAAAATGTTTGTGTGCTTTCAAAGCTGCAATATTCTTCCTTCGTATCTCTTTTCAAAAGAAAACAATTGAAAGAACTCTACCTCAGAATATATACAGAATATCTCCACTACATTCCCTGAAGTGGATCCCACCTCTTCCTTGGGCAATTGATTCCATTTATCAATTGTTTTCACTATTAATACACTTTTAACACTGAACTGAAATCTACCTTCTTGTAACAAATTCTCACATAAGAGGATCACAATCTTAATCTGTGTAACATACTTTCAGAAATCTAGGCAGTATTGTATGTCTAGTCTTTTCTTCTCAAGACTTAATTAACTTAGGTCCTTCCCTCTCTCCTCATAGCAATTAGAATCTAGTTCCCTAATCATCCCTGCTGCCCCTTTCTTAATTGATCCAGTTTCTCCAGAATTCCTTTATAGTACAGAACTGGGAAACTACTGCCTATTTTGGGACCTAATAAAAATAACAAAATGTAGAACTATTAAATATTATTTGGGAACTATGCTTCTCAAACTATATTCTTTTCGCAGCCCTACTGCAATACACTCGGTTTGCAACCAACTACCATATGAACTTTTTTCATAACCGCTATTATGAATATTACTCTATACAATGGTTTCATTTCTTAAATGAAGAAATCAGCATCTATCTCAAGTTTTATTCTAAATATTGACAATCTAAGATGAGTCAAATGTTGCCCTACAGTCTTGACAGAAATAACAAAATAAATACAAATGAAGGCGAATACACGTGTCCCAGGATAATGTTGCAGGATCCAAGCTGGGTTGGTCACCGGGACCAGGAGTTTTGTCTTTCAGACTCTTGCTGGAGCCCCCATCCTCAGGTTTAGAAGACTAAGCCTCTGATCCTCTGGTCCTGATGACTGACCCAAATTGGATCCTGCAAATAAACAACAGTCCTTCTTCGAAGGTTATCTTCACATACATATAGTATTGCACGAATCTTGGTTAAATTAATAGCACTGATACCCTCGTGGATATTTTTCATCAGAATGTTGCTCTTTCTGGAGTCTCAGGAATATTTTTTCTGGTCTGTCAATTGTCTTCTGAATAACTACTAAATATAACATATAACACCCCTTTTCCAAATTCTACCAAAATATTAAGGAATCACCATTTTAGACAACTATACTAGGTGGATGTAGAAAAATAAACCCCTACTGCCACTATCCAAGCTCTGAGATACCAATAACCTCGTGTACTATACATAACTGGTACTGAAGGTATAGTGTGTATGTACTATTCAGAACCTATGTAATATACTGCATAATTAATCAATGCATTCTGAATAACATTTTGTCGCTATTTCTAGTTTTGATCAATGTAGATTTTCACAATGTAGGTTATTTACCCGAAACATCATAGAGTGGATATCCAAGTTCCTCATGTGCTAAGACCAGACCATTAGCAGCTGATTCCTCAGCACATGAACTGTTTCTTGACAATTCACAAGATGAATACATTGCTTCATATTGTTTAGTACAATCCTCTGCAGCCTCAGTATTGCCTGAAAGAGTACAAGAGCAATCAATGGGAAATAAAGTCTGGCAGCATCCCATCCTTATATAAAAAGCTAATGCTTGAGAACCTCTTGTGAGATACTAGGCTGAGCAGAAATGGACAGCACCTGTGCTGCTATAATCCTGTCTCTTTAAGCCCTCTCCCCAGTCAGAACCGCAACCTTGGCTGTAAAAGCTGTGCTGAGAGATAGCTGGTAGTGTTGTGTGGGAGCAAAGCTCTTAGATCAGTGTTCCTCAACCTTGACAATTTTAAGGCATGTGGACTTCAACTCCCAGAATTCCACAGCCAGCAATGCTGGCTGTGGAATTCTGGGAGTTGAAGTCCACATGCCTTAAAATTGTCAAGGTTGAGAAACACTGTCTTAGATAGAGATAATTGTCTCAAGGAATAGAAGTATTGAACTCCTAAATGGTAGCTGGAGTACCAGTAGTAGGAATAGTTGTAAATTGGATATAATTAAAAGAATCTGTGAGACCTCCAAAATACAAAGTCTTAAAAAACTATACTTAATTATAGAAGTATCGTCTCTCTCTCTCTCTCTCTCTCTCTCTCTCTCTCTCTCTCTCTCTCTCTCTCTCTGTGTGTGTGTGTGTGTGTGTGTGTGTGTGTGTGTGTGTGTGCGCGCGCGCGCGCACCCGCTAACTTGGATGCATCCACCAATTTTGGCTTTTCCCAAAAAATTTTTATATAAATGACAGCTTAAAAGATTGTCAAGGATATTAGACAATTAACAACTACACCTTCTCTCCCCACCTTTTTTACAATCTATAATCCCTTCTACCTGTCCTTCATTCTTCAGATTACAGCTGTGAAACAACTTCAAAAGCTTGTTTCAAAAAACAAGTAAAGCAAACCATGATTCAATGTGATTTATATTTAGATCAGTTTTTCTACATATATTTGGAGACAACCAAGACATGTCAACCAAAGTCTCCAAAGTACCAACGAAAACACCAAAATTTTAAGTGAGCTCCACAACCCCTTGAATATTATTAGATTGTATCTTGCCTTTATCAGTAGCTCAAAGGGAGCAAATTACCTAATATTCTTTCCTTTCTCCTGTTCCCCACAATAACCCTATGAGGTAGGTTGGGCCGAGAGTGACTGGCCCAAGTCACACCCCCCTGATTTTTCATGCATAAGGCAGGACTAAAATCCAGAGTCTTCTGTTTTCTAGTCCAGCATCTAAACTACTACACAGAAGTGGCTCTACACTAATATGAACTACTATGTTACATTTTTTTACTCTGTGACAGGAAAAATATTAAACACAAAGGAACTAATCGTATTACATGGAAATCTTAGTTTAATGAACCAATTAAAGGGAAGAAATATTTGCTATTCATGAATGGCTGCTAAATAAAGAAGGGCATTATAGTGGTGGTTTACATCTTTTGAGTGATGGCACTACACAAAAGATAACTATCAATTTATATCATTTTCATGAAGATGTCATTTAAATTTTGTCTGCATATAATGTCTGTTACATTGAGATTCCAAAAAAGTAGTATAGTCAATTTTAATTAATTTTAAATTTAATCAGATTAATTTTCTCTGAGTCTGCTCACTGCGACCCTATCTCTTTTTAAAGAAATAATTTAAAATATAATGGAACAAAGAGATGCATGGCTAAATTATACAAATAACCACCCAGAGTCAAGTTATAGGGAAGATGGGCAGCATAACAAACAAAGTGAAAATGTGCATGGCATGTGACCATTGTTTAGGAAATATAAAGTACATATGTATATTTTATATACGTAAGTTATTCTTTTATACTTTTAATGTTTTTAATAGTTTATAATGGTTCCAAGTAATAATTATTTTATATTTGCTTTATATTATTTTATTGGATTGTTGTAGTCACTTTCCATGAGATGGGTGGCCATATAAATTTGATTAATATTTCTAAATTCTCTTCTTAGCCTAGGGCAGGGCTTTTCAACTTTTTCACCCATTGTATCATTTTTAGGATATGGTAACATCCAGGTACCACCAGTCACCTAGCAAGGTGTCAAAAACTTGATGACCCAAAAAAAAAAAAAAAGAAAAAAGTGATAGAGTATAGGTAGTCCTCGACTTACAACAGTTCACTTAGTGATTGTTCGAAGTTACAATGGCACTGAAAAAAGTGCTCCCCAAGCCACAGCCAAGCAAGACACCTGCCTGCCCGCCCAGTGGCGCTCTTCCTCCTGTCCGAGGTTTTCATTTTTGTGAGCATTTCTGTTGAGGATTGGCAGCGGAGGGGAGGTTGGTTTTTATTCCCCGTCTGCTGGGTATTTGCAGCAGATTTTGGTCACTTCACATGACCCTGGGACACTGTGACCGTCATAAATATGAATCAGTTGTCAAGCATCTGAATGTAAATCACAAGCCCCTGGAGATGCTGCAACATTCTAGCTGATTGGCGCTTCTTCTGGGCTCAGAAGCGCCAGGATCAGCGCCACGCTCCAGCTGGCACTGATCCTGGCGCTTCCACTGAGCCCTGACAGCCCCGAAGAAGTGCCGATCAGCTGGAAAGCAACACTGATCCTGGTGCTTCCACTGAGCCCTGACAGCCCTGCAGCTCCAGCCATCTCTCGCTCAGGCTTGTGCAGTGCTGCCACTAGTTCAGTTCATTCCCCTCCCCCGCTCCCACTTTTCTAGGATGGTCGCGTACCACCTGCCAGGTGCCAATGTACCGCAGGTGGTACCCATACCACTGGTTGAAAAGCCCTGGCCTAGGGGAGTGAAACTCAAATTTCACTAAGGATCGCATCAGCATTGTGGTTGCCCTCGGGGTGGGGGGGAGGTGGCTGTGGCTGGGTGGGTGCAGCCGAGTGGGAGGGCGTAGCCAGGTGGACGTGGCTGGTTCAAGTTGCTCATGTCAGGGGGGCTGTGGGGGTGCTGGCTGGGGTTCTACAGGTCTCCGGCAGATGGGGACAGGACAGGGGTATGCACTGGGCCCTGGTCCATTGGAGGACTCTCACCGTCCCTCTCAGGCTGTGCCAGAGTCCCCGGGACAACAGTCCAAGCTGCCTGGGGCCCTGGGCGACAGGGGCAGCTGCCCGGATTGCGTGCCTTCCCCCCCCCGTGCCTCTGCCTGCTGCTTGGTGGGCCTATCTGGCACCCGCAACTCTTAGACCCACCTATGCTGCGTAGGCTGCAGGATTCCGGAGTGCACTAGCTAAGGGGCTAGCGGGCTACAGCTGCTGCTGGGCACTGCTGGCCCCCGTGTGCTTGCTGCCTCCTGTGCGCGTGCCCAGGAGGGGTGCCCAGCCAGTCCAGGGCGACAGAGGCCGATTCCTCACTGGAACCAGGTCCATCACGGGCCACATCTGGCCTGCAGGCCTTATGCTTGACATGTTTGCCTTAACCTCTGATCACCTAGCAACAATTAGCCACACTAATTCACATAAATATTTCAAGATACTTAAGAGTTAGTAATCTCCTACTTAGCAGATTCTACATGTCAAATATAAAAATGAAGTTTATTCATAGTGCAAATAACTGAGGGAGTCAATGGCCTGATTCCATAATAAATTATTTACTAAGTTGTTCGTTATCTTAACGTAGAAAAGGTTGTACATGGCCCTCAGATCTCATAATCTTTTTGTTCATAGGGTCAAGTGTTCGCTAAGGTGCAGAAATGAGAAAAAGATCAAGACAAAAGTGAGACAAGAAAAATAAATAGGAGAGGAAAGAGAAAGAAAAGTCAAGAGATCATTTCTGTACATTTAGCAACATGGTCCCTCTTAGCGCGATACTTGGTCATCACTGGGCCACTGTACTTATAGTCCTAAGAGAATTAGCCTTACTATTCAAACATCTTAATTTCTCCAAAGTTAATGCCTCATTGTTAAATGCCACTAGCATCCAGTCTGTTCAAGAACAAGATTTGCTTCTTACTACTAAATTCTGGTACTAGTGTTATATCTAGAATTCAAACTAAGAAAGGAATTAAGTAACATTTAGATACAATTAGATCTTACCTTCTGTACAATTACCCTGCACAGCTGCTGCCTCTTGCCATGATTGCTCAGTGCCATTAGTTACTGCTGCAGCTTCTGGGTTTCCCTGCATGCCTTCTTGCCATACCTTTGCATTAGGATTTAAGCTGGCACCTTTCGAGGTTACCTGCTGAGAAAACAGAAGATATGCATTAGAAAATAAAACTTCAGAAAATAACTTTGGGTTGTTTTTATTGCTCTTTGCTGTTCAATCATTCTACTCGGGCAATCTACACTGTTTAATAAATAGACAAATAAACACACTTGTAATTTATCATCGCGTGCAACTGAGTAAATTTAGATTCCATGTTATTCCTCAATCTCAAAGCTTTAGAGTATAAAAATATTGTAAAGTTCTTCTAGTCATCCAACCATTTCCACATCTCAGGTTTTACTCTTGGCATGTGTGGTAAAGCCTGATTCTTCAAAGATGTTAGGGTCCCCCCCCCCAATCTTACTTACAGCCTCTTTTGTGAAAGCCCAAGCCTTGCACACTGAAATAAAACTTTCCTGAAAAAAAATCACATTCTAAAATACAACACAAGAAAAAGCCTCTTTATTAAGGTAGCATAATGATACTAAACAAGCACTGACCATCTTGCCACAGAGAAGCACAAGCCAGAGAATAAGGAAGTTGAATTTCCAGAGTCTAGCCTTCTGGAGTCTCTCTAGCATCAAGGAGTAGTTTTAGTACCATCCCCTGTCCATAGAACAGAAAAAAATAGGACATAAGGAAACAGTTTGGATGGCCATGAATATACTTTTGCTCCTATAAAAGTTCAAAAATTGTAATAGCTCTATAGTTTTGCAACTAATAAACTACCTACATAATTTGTCCTAAAATCTCTCCATCATGATATTTGAAGGAGTTATTTTGAAAAAGTAATCCATGCTTAGATTGTATTAATTTAAAATTTGATACAGAAATTGAGTTTCATCTCTATTTTCCCTTAACATTTGCCTCAAAAACATTCTTAAAAAATAAAATTAACGTGCAAAGCTTTAAAACAAGACTGTTCTCAACATTAATTCCACAAAAATCAACTAACTAATTAATTAAGGACAGCAAAAAAAAAACAACAACCCAGAACTTAATGAGTGTATTCTTGTTTCATAACATCATTAGTTTCCAGAAGCTCCTGTGTTTCTGATCAAACAGTGGTTTCTACATACTGTGTGATTATTATAAAACCCGATTTAATTGGCTAATGTACAAAGAAGTGCATTCCAAAGGCAGAAATTTACATATAAATTACTGGCATGGTTTAAATACAAAGTATAAAAGTGCTCAACTTAAGAATTCCAATATTCCTTAAAAAAGTAGGAGTAAAATAAATCTTTGCTGAGTATTCCTCAGGCATAGAAACAAGGATTGCTTTTTTTTTTTTGGGCAAGATTCACTTAGTTCTGGATTCTGCAACAAGACTGACATTACCCATGTATCATTCAGTATTACAAAAAGTACATTTTAATGTAATTATAGAAATATGCAGATATAGTAAAAAACATCCGCCTCAAGTATATTAATGTTTTGGCTATATACAGGCCAATGGGCATTCTTAGAAAATAAAATCAAATTTTAATGTATGGGCATTTAATAATGCCCAGTGGTTTATTTAGAACTGACCCAACATATCCCAAAAAAAGACAACACCATATGCTCACACTTACAATATATTTCTCTTTTAGCAAAAAAGCAATGATTTTGAACAATTCAGTGAATCCCTACCAACAGCACTGCAAATTATCATTCTGAAATAAATAGTTTCATTTTTAAAAGAGCAATCCTAATCCAAAATCTTACAAATGGGTAAATAATGCTATGAAGGTGACTACTGTACATATTTTCAAATGACTAGTAGCTTTTTAATAGTTGGCAAGACTTTCTTATAGTACTACTTTTTGAGGGTTTGGAAAAGTTATAAGAATAAACGAACTGTTTAATTGTAAATTAAATTGATGTTTACCAACAATAATCTTTAATGAATAAACTCAAACCACAATTAAAAGCACAAAGTTTCTATATACCAATTTCCTGCATCTTTTAGCAATCCTAAATTTTCATATATAAGATTCAGCTGAAATCTAAAGCCAATACTATAGCTTGCTTTTACAATGTGCTGATGACCCTGACTGAGCAGCCTTGAAAACAAGAAATAGTGTGGTATGTCCAAATATTCAATAGTTTGGATTAAGAACCTGTTACACAAGTCTATCATTCAGTGAAAACATTTAATATAGCTTCTATATCAGATATATAGGCCTATATCAGACTATAATATTTTCTCCTTTTCTTTATTGTAAAAATTAAAATGAATGCAAGTAAAATTAGTAACATTCATACAACTTTTATAATAGAACATTAGAAGTATCCTCCCCACTCAACAAATTAAGCAGATGTGGAGACAATGTCTATCAAGAAGACTACTCTCTCAAAAGCATGATCTGTTATAATAATCCTAAAATACCATCTCTGAATCAGATATGTCAACAACAAGTACTGCATGTTTTTTAAAAAATTACATCCAATTCAGGTTATAGACAAGTAAACCTTTGGACACAACGTAACAGATTCTAAATAAATACAGATAGTCCTTAATTGTGTTCACAACTGGGATTGGAAAATTGTTAAATGGTGTTAAGTGACTAGGATTTTATATCTCTGAAAGAAATGAACTATATTTGTAAATCACAGCAGTCAACACATAATGTGATTAATTTTGTTTTAACTTAGAATCCAGTCTCTAAAGTAGAAATGAATGTAAAGCTGTAAGTAAAGTAATTCTAGGTACTTCTGGCTATGATCTGCTTAGTATTATTCAGTCAAAGAGATATTTAAATTTAGAATATATTTTCAGACATGATCTAAAGGCTAAGAAAAAAATTAAATGAAACCTTATTTCTATTGCCTCCATTTTGAATCCTTGTTCAAGGGTAGGAAAACCAAGTTAATTGGGAAAACATGATTTTCAAAAAATATGTTTAAAAATTTTAATATACTGAAATTTATCACTCCCTCTAGATGATCTCTTTAACAAAAAAACCAATACTTCCCATTGACTTTGCTTGTCAGAGGGTTGCAAAAGGTAATCACATGATCCTGGGACACTACAACTCTCATAAATACATACCAGTTGCCAAGTGTCTAAATTTTGATCATGTGACTACGGGGATGCTGCAATGGTAGTGTGAAAAATGGTCATGTCATTTTTTTCAGTGCCATTGTAACTTTGAATGGACACTAAATGAATACCTATAAATCAAGAACTATCTGTATAGTAATCTGTGCGTGTCCTTGAGGCCCACAAAAGATAACAGAATGCATTATTGTAACTAATACTTCTTGACTGCAAAGTAGGAGTTTGATAAATTAAACTCAAATTTAAATACTTTAATATATTTTTCATATCTTATATAAATTAAAATGTTCGCAATCTGGTATTTTATATCAAACTCAATCACCCAATCATATTTTTAAACTAATGAAGCAAGAAGATCACACACACACAAATATTTTTGCTTTAGTTTTAGGCAGACTTAAGTAATGCTTTATCTGACACCCACATCCCAAAAGAGACTTGACGCATCACTTAGATCAGCCCAGATAATCAAGAAATTCAAGTTGCTTAATATTGGTGCACCAAAATTTAATTTTGAATGGAAAAATCTATCATTCTCCTTCATACTTTCAGTTCTGGTAGTAATAAGCCACAACCTGAAAATATTCATCAGCATTTCCCAATATGTCAGTCCTTAAATTATCATAAAATCAAAAGCTACATCTTAGATAAATCCTATACGGTATAAGACAAAAACATTAATAACTTATCAGCACTGGACTTAAGCTAGTTAAAGTTCAAACATTTTCTGAGAGGATTTATGTCAGTTAATATTTGGAGACAGTGATCTCTCAGGATTGTTATAACAATGATCACATCTGTTTCAGGGATAAATTGCAACAAAAGGAAAGATATATGACAAATATTAGTGGGTTTAAAAATTAATGTTTGCTAAAGAGGATCAACTTTATTCACTTTCAGGTTAGTAATGATACATAATATTCCACTGCAGAAACCTAATGGAGTCTGCTTCAAATGAAGCATACAGATTTTAAAAAATCTTTAGTTTTCATTCACCATCATGAGTACATTTCTTGTACCATTCCAAAAACTACTTTGAGAGATCATAAAACACTCCCAAGTTTGAGTTAAAGAAGCATTAACAGGGTATCATCACCCTGTCACCATCTCTGTAACACTTCTTGAGCATATACAGTATTTTTTCCTGGGGCTACACAGTTACCAGGAAAAGGTAGGGTTTCTTTTAAGGTCCACATGTATATCAACCACACTTACACTAGATCAATGGTTCTCAACGTTTGTGTGACGGCGACCCCGTCACACAAACGTTCTGCGCATGCGCGGCGGCGCCCCCTGAGGGGAGAAAATGGCGGATCGCCGCCTTTGGCGACCCCCGAAAAATGGTCGATCGATCCCAAATGGGGTCGCGACCCATAGGTTGAGAACCGCTGCACTAGATCCAAACTATCTTTTCTATTAAGCACATCTTCCTTAATAATCCAACTTTATATCAGCAGAGGTGCCAAAGATTGTATTTTTATAGTCTTCAATATTTTAAATCAAGAAGAGATGGCTATTTTCTCACAAGTTTTAGATTAGATGAACTAATAAATATAGAAATAGTTACTAGGTAACTATAGGTACTGACCGAAGCTTTAAGATGAAGCTGTAAAATACCTGTACAGTTCGCAAAAGGCAACAAACTATATCTTTGCTTCCTTCATTTCAATTAGAGAGCTGCTAGCCACAGCAGAGGAAAGACAACCATGGAATTCAGGATTCAACACTAAGGTGGCCACATTAAAAGTAAAAATACAGAATTGTTATGAATTATATTTGCATTACTCCTCCAATAGCAAAAGCCATTGAACCAGCTAGAAAATAATGCCAATTTTTTTTTGTTGTGGATTTATATTTTGTTTCTTCCTTAACAACCAAAAGCACAGGTTCATTCTAACTGGAAGCATTTATCTCCTCTGTAACCCACAGTTTAATATTCCTATTGCACAAGTCCATTATCTATAACATATAAACCAGAATTCTCAACAATGTTCTAATTCAATCTATATTATAACAAAATGTTATATTAAAGAGCCAACACAATTTTATTCAACTTTGCCAAACAAAACTTAATGACAACTCACAAACACCATCATTTAGTAGGTTTAAATAATCTGATTCCAAGCTTGCATTCCTAAAAGTTCTCCTGAAAAAAGCCTTACTTATAAAAAAGCATATTTATAATTGTAGTTAAGTTTCTCAGAATTGTTATGGATCTCTAAACATTAGAAATATTTTGTTTTACATATTAGAAAAACCTATAGCACCTTAGGCTGACAGTAAAAATTTAGGATTACAACTTTTCTAACAGCTGTAGTCAAAAGATCAGGATATCCATCTGCCTATGTCTTTATGCCTTTCCTTGCTTTGGAAATATTTATCTTCAATCGCCTTTTTAAAAAAAAAAAAAAAAGTTGTAAACTTAGAGAATCATCTTAACAGTAATAAATGATGAGTCATGGCACATCAGGATATAATTTCTCTATAACAACTGTAACAGCAGGATCAGTTACTCCTTCAGTTATCCCCATAAATGATTGCACATATTTCACTATAACATAAAAATATTTTATTGCTCATATTTATTCCATCTGATTTATTGTAGATGATATCTTTGTAAATCAGACTCTCATTTTATATTTTTTTATACATACAGTCCTATTTCTTGGAGTATTCATTGAGATAAGATGGAATCCTATATTCACTTATCTGGGTTATAATCCAAATGAATTCAGTGGACCTTGCTTCAGAGCAAGCATATTTAGATGCAGTTGACATTTTGCAAACCCTGTGTATAATACTGTGTAAAGTCTTCAACCCATAAGCCTTTTCCTATATATTATTTCCTGGAATCAATCTTATGCACATTTATGAATAAAACTTCATACCTGTAATAAACTCCAAACAAGCATTTTATTTTAAAAATGCTTTTTAACTGACTACATATTTATCTGAAACTGCTGCCTCTACTTGAACTGCACTGTAGTATAAAAACTTTTCCATATGTTGCAACTTAATTTCCAGTCAACAACTTCAAAAGGCATATACTGTGTGTGTGTGTGTGTGTGTGTGTGTGTGTGTGTGTAATTAAAAAGGTGAAAATGTGTTGCTCAGTTCAAAAAAACATTATGAAGCCCCTCCTTCAGCAATTTCTTCAAATTAAAAAAAATAGTTTAAACGTTCAGCCTTATAAGCCAGGTCAACACCAAGAATTTACACCACTTTCCTCTTAAAAGCTCTGTTTATGGGCACAGTTAAACCAGTGCCACGTTGCTATGTTACAGCTTTATTAGCCTGACATTTCTACAATAAGAACAATACAATCTGGAATCTACTCAAAGCATTAGCCAGGCAAGGGAAAAAGAAAGCCAGCAGTCAGCTGACTATATTGTACTCCTGCCACGTGCCTGCAGTTTTCTAAAAAAGAGAGGTGGAAGTGGATGACCTCCCACGTATTTTTTTTATTTTTTTATTTAACAAGAGGCAAGATGGGAAATAGGGAGGAAGAAAACGGCTTCAAAACGTTTCTTCCTCCTCCATGCAGTGTAACCTTCACACGTGTCCGGCCATGTTCCAAGCAGCAGCCATCAAGAGAACTTTTACGAAAGGTCATTGCGACGTCTTTCGTGGCCTTCTCCTCTCGCCCAGACTCTTTTCCACACACACACACGAAGAATAGACAGAAGTTGCCACACATCGTCCACGAACACACAAAACTCCTCAGTACAGTCCCCTGAACTACGCTCCCTTAGGCCTACTTCACCTTTATGCTGCAAGCCACGCTTCCACATCCTGTCCCTTCGCCCACACGCGCAGATCCCGGCCCCGCCACAGGCCTTCCTGTGCGGCTCACGAAGCTTGACCTTGGAGGCCCACCCACTGCTCCAGCCTGTCCGATTGGCGCTTTGGTCCCGAAACCCGCTTCGCCCCATTACCCGCCCGCGGCCGCGTGATCCTCCTCCTCCTCCTCCTCCCCCTATGGCGCACCATGGCGTGCAAGTGCGCCGAGCGCGTCCTCTTGTCCTCTCCAACCTCCCTCCTTTCCGCCCGGAGACCCCCCGAGAACGCTCCCCATCGGCGGCCACGCGCGCGAAGGGGCTATTTGCTGTGTCACCCTCATCCCCCCCACCACCAGCCGGGCGCCAAGCGGCCGAGCGCGCGCCGCTTGGCAAATCACGTGGCTCAATCCCTACTCACCTCCATGAAGAGCAGCATCTTCTTCCTCCAGCCTCCCCCCCCGCCAGTCGTTGACCCTCCCGACCCCGACCGAAGCCCGGCGGGCCTCCGAGGTCGTCTTCCTCCACCACTGCCGGCAACGAAAGCCTGACTGCGCGCAAAAAGAGGCGAGCTCCGCCTCCTCCGGCCTCCTTCTCCTTCCTGCCGCCTCTATCACTCCATTCACCACCAGAGCCAAGCCCCAGCAGCCGCCGCCGCCGCCGCCGCCGCCACACGCAATCCTTCCCCCTCCCCTTCCGGGGCAATTTTCACAAATGCTTCCGGACCACGAGCTGCTCACTGACAAGCCTCGGAGAAATGATCCTCTGGTGACAAGCGACTGCGTTAGCAGTCGCGCGAGCGTGGTAGCGGCAGAATATACCATTATATGAAAGGGGAAGGGGGTTCCTTTCTTCCACCTGCTCTTCGCAAGTACCATTCTTGGCCCAAAGGGAGCGTCGTATTGCAGGCATGTGAAAAGCACTCACAAGATATGCGAACCGCCTTATTGTACCCAACCAACCCTCAAAACCTATCTCGTACGGTCTCCGCATTATTTTATTTGGGTAAGCTCAGGCCTGAGTGCTTTTAGGGATCAGCAATTTTTTAATCCAGCTAAATTTTCGCAAGCGTGGGGTTTTTTTCTCAGACGACGGTTTTTTGGTAGGACGACTTTGCAAAATGCTTCTTTTTACACTATCTTCCTTCAGTCACTCCAGTATGCTAGAATTAAAGTTTTGTAGCAGCTTGAAGACTAAGAAAGCTATTATTTTAACTGCTATGTATAACTTATTTCCGGAGGGAGGGGAGTGCTGTTAATCACATAATTATTTCAGGAAGGCACCCTTTTTCGTAAACTTCATTGCACTGAAGTTACATAACTTCGTGTCCTGAATTAAGACAAAACTGAAACCTATTCCATATTACTACTAGTATACTACATAGTAGGTACAGAGAGGCAGGGGGACATAAGTGAAAAAAAAATCTATTTCATACAAGCAAGTATCAATTTTTTCATTCATCTTTGTCACCCAACATTTCCATGATCTTTTCATTGTACTTTTCCTGCCCACCATGTTTTCTGTTTTGATATGACAGTACAGAGCCATGCTAATGAACAAGGAACTTGGCATTTCCTCATATTATCTTAGAGGGTACATCTCCCTTTTTATTATTCACCTGTATGTTTGCTAGCAGAAAGGGAGCGACTGCTATACCAATCCAAACTTAACAAAGTAGTAGTTATTTATGAGCAAGTAATCACAGAAATCAACTCCCCAAACCATATTTCCCGTATCTAATCAAGAACCATGTCCAAAATATGTATTAGACCAGGGGCATCAAACTGCATTACACAGAAGTTGTGCCCACCCCAGCTCTAACAAGGGGAAAAAAAATCGCAATATGTTGTGACACGTTGTGTGATGCGGTGAATTTGACACCCCTGTATTAGATCAGGGAAGCACTAGGAGAGTATCTCTGGTGACCATGAAGTTCCACATTAATTCCATCAGGATGGGATTCAATCTGGACATTAAAATATTCAAGGATCACCACTTTGGAATTCTCCAGTGTCATCAATGACATTATTCAGACTAACTCTGAACAATATCTTGGCATTTTTGACTAATCTCTATTGTAATGGCCAGTTCAGACTTGGAAGATGAAGAGGAGCTTCATCAGGTGCATAGTCTCAAAGCTAGTGCAAGGGTAGAAATTTTCATGTGAAGGCAATGGAATTCAGTAGGTGATACTAACCCTGATATTGGAGCAAGTGTTTAGGAGGACAGAGTTAAATGGAATCAACTGTACTAAGCCTATCCTGTCAAGTTTTGGTAATGCATGCCAACTTGACCCCCTGAGCCATAGCTAAGTCATAACTGAAGGCCCTCCAGATTAGGAATTCAGTTGTAACAGCTTTCTTAATAACAGTTATGGCTCAAGGCTAAATGTTATGGCAACTAGATTAGCAACCAATTTAGGCAACTGAACAGCACTGACTGCTAGTGAAGAACTCTTAAGAAATAAAACAGATTCTGTTTACTGCATCTTTCTGTAGCCCTGCAATTCTTGGGGCTTCCAAATGGGATACCATGTCGTTTATGGTAATTCTATCATGCTTTTGAGAAATTCTCATTCCCTTGTGCACAAGCATTTTAGAACATTGAATGTATAACTGTGTTGGTGAGTTTGCCTTTAAGAGAATGAGGGAAGTTAGCCTAGAGAAGGAAATATTAAAAAGGGCAGAAAAATATATTTTTCCTCAAAAGGACTTTTTAAAACCAAACCTGGCCCCAAATCTATCTCTCTGCCCCAAGCAAGAGCTAGCCCCATACAAATGCAGATGTAAAACCATCAGAGAATTGAAGCCAGAGCAATCGAGACAAAGAGAAAATCTGCATACCCCAACCAAACTCTAAGAGTCATTAGCCCCATCACCTGGGAAGCAGGATATGATAATAGGATTAAACCACAGATATCAAGGCCTAGAAAAACACTCAGAAACAGCCTCAAGGTTCATGCCACAGGAACAGGAAACTATTCCAAACAAGGCTAGAGAGGGTATAAAAACCTACTGCCCATGTGCTCAACTCCTCTTTCCTCTCCTCTGCTCTTTCCTGCAAGGACCATCTTTCTGCTGCTTCAATAAACTGTAACCTTCTTCCCAAAGCAGTCTCCATGTTGCTTATTTATTCCCAGCTTGGATGAACCAGGATGAAGACTTACTACTGACAAGAATAAGTGAATTTTCTATTATGGTCAAGGGTGAGCTTCTCTGTCCTATCCACTTCCAGTTCTCAACATCTTCCCCTCCCCTTCCTGCAGCAGCCTTGCCTAGAAATTTCTGCATCATAAATACACTTTCCTGTGTGCTCTATTATATATTGTGACTGTAAGGTGCACAAAAGATGAATACTATAATTTGTAAACTTACTGTTACTTTTTTTATATAAAGTTGGACATGTATAATGTCAAAATATAGCAAAAAAAATCAATACAAAGCAGGGTGTCATGGTTCCGACAGATGAAACTCTTTAAAAGAACTTGGAGGCATTGTTTACCTTAAAGAATCTTTTATTTGAGAAACAAAGTATCAGCACTACATAGTTAAAGCCAAAAACTGAATTCCCCCCCCCACAAAGTATCAAAGCACAATTCTCTCCTCCAATTAACATTCATAAATCACATCCCCCAATTAGCTTGAAGCATGGGCTTTCTCCCAGCTCTCAGCCTGCCAAATCTTTATCAGCTCTGGGCACAATAATCTTGATTCCCACGGCTGAGTGATTGTTATGACTAACTGGATTCTCATCCACATCCCCTCTACCAGCATCATCTAACTCTAAAAGTGAAAGAGAAAAGATGGAAATGTTTCCATCTGTATGTACATTTCCATTTGTTGAAAAAGCAAGAACATCCAATGTTAGCAGCGTTGACATCACTAGTAAATTATTTAAATCACTAGTAAAAAGGCTTGATTTAAATCAACTCGATTTAAATCATAATTTTTAAAGAGCAACTGTCATCTCTGTCCTGCAGTGGCTCCTCCTCTGACCCGCTGTTGACTCACTGACAGTCCCATTCATTTTAATGGGACGGCTGGTGATGCAGGAGTGACACAAGGTGAGGAACATGGCGGGCAGCAGGTGAGTGGATGCTTGCTAGCAGGCACTGCCATGATGGATCTGAAATGACAGGTGCTCTTTAAATGTAAGGACTCATTCTTGCTGGTAGTTAGAATCTTTATTATTATTATTTGCAAACAAAATGAAGGTTTCCTATTTAAAATAATAAGCTGTCAGGTTAGTAAAACAGCGATATCAGAACTGATTTTAGGTTAGTAGGTTAATCACAAATAGTTGGAAAACTACTAAATTCTTTAATTAAAACACTTAGAGCCTGGTACAGATGCATTTCTCTTCAAACAATCATACAGTTTGTAATGTACATAGATTTGCAAAACAGTGGGATAAAAGAATATTCTTGAACTTTGTTTTATGATTTATCTCATGGTTACTGTGAAATTATGTGAATGCATCAATGCAGTGCGTGTTATCTCAGCTTGCAGAGCTTGGATTCATTGAATGAGTTTACTAAAAATATAAATATTGCAGAATATGCAGCCTCATGCTACATAACTAAGCTCCATTTCATGCTGAATAAATTATTAATGTATCTTAAATAGAAAACTATATTTAGATAGATTTTTTACTCCAAAAGCATTTTATTAAAATAAATTTGATAAAAATAAAAAAATCTGATTTAAACAAAAAAAATTCAATTCTTTTATTTTTAAAAAAATCATCAATTATTATCCACCTTGATAAAAAGAAATAGATTTTTAAAGACAGATTTTATAGTTCTCAGTGATCCTGGTGTAGGTCAAATCACAATTCAACAAGAGCGAGGTAAGTAGCTATCTTAAAGCTGACAAGGGCTTCTGTTGGCAGGGAATGGAACTTATTTGAAAGGCAAAAACAACCATTTATATAAGAACAATTCAATATTCCAGCTAATAGTTATATATTCTATGCTTCTTATCATTTGCTTAAGGGAATTACAAAACAAACAAAACTATACACTGCATTCAAGAAATTGATGAAATTGGCAACTATAGACATAGCATATCAATCAATCAGAATAGAACTGGAAGGGATCTTGGAGGTCTTCTAGGCCAACCCCCTTTTCAAGCAAGAGACCCTATACCATTTCAGACAAGTAGCGATCCAGTCTTTTCTTAAAAACCTCCAGTGATGAAACACCCACAACTTCTAAAGCAGCGGTTCTCAACCTGTGGGTCGCAACCCCATTTGGGGTCGAACGACCATTTCATGGGAGTTGCCAAACAACGCGATCCGCCATTTTTCCCGCCATTTTTCCCCTTTTCCTTAGCTCTGCTACTCCCTCTTATTCTATTGGCTTTCGAAAGCCAATAGAATAGACTCTCTTGAACAGAGTCTAATTCTATTGGCTTTCAAAAGCCAATAGGAATTGTCCAGGGCTGTCTCTGCCCTGCTGAGCCCGCCAAAAGCCCCAGTCTGCAAACGGTGCTGCAAGGGGAACAGTCTGCAGAGCTTCCCTCCCTGCTGAGCAACTAAAAAGTAAGTAAAAGAGGGTGGGAGGTCGGTGGGCGCAGGGAAGGTTGCTGGCATGCGTGGGGCCCGGCAGGTGCCTTACCTGCCTTGGGCTGGGCCAGCTGGTGGCCCAGCCGGTGGTCGCCCTGTGCCGCCGCTGCCGTGGCCACCCAGGAGCACCTGGGCCTGCCTGCCACCGCCCCGAACGGCCGGCGGCCAAGGTAAGCCTAGCGGGGCAGCGGCGGGTGCAGGGAGGGTTGCTGGCATGCATGGGGCCCAGCGGGTGCCTTACCTGCCTTGGGCTGGGCCAGCTGGTGGCCCAGCTGGTGGTCGCCCTGCCTGCCGCGGCCGCCCGGGAGCATCCGGGCCTGCCTGCCGCTGCCCCTTGCCGGCTATACCTCAGCCGGCGCAGGGGGCGGCACCACGCATGCGCGGCGCACCATGCATGTGCAGCGCGTGCTTACGACCGGGGTCACCGGTATAAAAAGGTTGAGAACCACTGTTCTAAAGGCAAGCTGTCCCACTGGTTAATTGTTCTCGCTGTTAGGAAGTTAGTCTTTAATTCCAGTTTGCTTCTCTCCTTGATTAGTTTCCATCCACTGTATGATCTTTGATATGAATTTGCCAAGAAAAAAACAAATACCTCTGTCAAATAATACTATTCATATATGTATTCATATATGAAGTTCTTATTTATTTATTTATATCCCAGAGTTATTATTTCAATAAATATATAATCCAGACAGTGAACACATTCAATATAGGAGCCCTGGTGGCATAGTGGTTAGAATGCAGTATTGCAGGCTAAGCCTGTCCACAGCCAGGAGTTCGATCCTCACCGGCTCAAGGTTGACTCAGCCCGCCATCCATTCGAGGTTGGTAAAACCCAGAGTATACTGACTGTAAACTGTTTAGAGAGTGTGTGTCATGCCTCCCTCTGAGCCTGACTCTGGGGACGACATGGAGTTCCCTGTTGAGGCCCAGTAGGGGGTGTCTGTGGCTTCTGAGGACTGTGGGGAAAAACAGGCTGAAGCAGACCACGGCCCTTCAAGTTTGGAACAGGGTAGGCAGAGCTCAGGCGAGGAGCAAAGCCCCTCCCCACCAGATCCCAAAGCAAGGAGAGCAGAGAGGAGGAGGGAACAACAGAAGCAGGCTCACTTGCTCGGGAGGAGAACGTCACGCCCCATTTCACAAGGCACACCTGGGGAGTAGGTATTTAAGGAAACGCTGTGGGGTGGGGCATTTGCCGAGAACAAACGTGAACTCTTGTGATGTGAGCTCTTGTACCTGGACTCTTTGTATTTTGGATCAAGTTTGTTTTCTGCTGAGTTCTCCTTGCTGTCCTCAGTTTTGCAGTTTGCAGGTTACAGGCAAGCTGGGCATGGAAAAGATCATACTTTGTTATCTGTTTTATTTTAAAGAACTGTTTAACTCCATTGACTGTTTTATTGAACTTGTGCCAGCATATGTGGGGGCTGTTGGGTGAACGTTGGCAGTGCTTACAAAGACAATTATTCTGACCAGCTAAGTGCTTTGCCTCCATTCGGGGCCTTGGGTCATCACAGTGTGTTAAAGCACTACGAAGCAGCATATAAGTCTAAGTGCTCTTCCTATTGCTAAACCTTCCTCCCAACTTCCCCACAACAATAACCCTGAGAGGTGAGTTGGGTTGAGAGACGGAGTGGTGGCTCAAGATCACCCAGTTGGCTTTCATAGCTAAGGTGGGACTTGAACTCTTTCCTTTTTAGCCTGGTGCCTTAACCACTAGACCAACCTGGCTCTCCAGTTATTTTAAAGCCTAAAGTTATTGCAATCCTAAAAATAAGTGGGCAGCTTAATCATCATTTATCATATATTATGAATGTTTTTATTTAATTAGTATTTTTGTATCATATCATGTAAACAGCCTAGAACTAGAAGAGCAGGTACCATATACATTTCAAAAAAGAAAGGAATACAGGTATGTAGGAACTATCTTGGGAGCAGAGCAAAGAGATGCTGCCTAGGGAATGGTCAGTTAAGAGAGGGCATTGATAGTGGGTGGAGCAAGAGGCTCAAAAGGGACCTTCACAAGTTTCTCAGTCTGTAAAGGAGAAGGTGGGGGATTTGTACTTTCAGACTTGCAAGATTCCATTAATATAGCCTTATAATAAAGTACAATTAACTCATCTGGTTGTGTTTCCTGTCTGGTCTACATGAGAAGGTTGACATCAATCTTGCGTGTCTCATAATCTCTTCCAAAGACAGGAATTTAAAGAATGACATCTCATTCTTAAGGAACTCATCTATCTGTCTGTCTGTCTGTCTGTCTGCCTGCCTGCCTGCCTGCCTGCCTACCTATCTACCTACCTATCTATCTCTATCTCTATATATCTATCTGTGTGTGTGTGTGTGTGTGTGTGTGTGAATGAGGTTGGGTTGATTCAATTACTAGACAAATAGATTGCCCCTGCCCAAATCAGAAACATCTTTTTATGTAATATAGTATTTTTGTCAAATATCGATAGATGAGCACCACCCCCTTTAGTCAGCAACGACTAGCAAAGTAAAATCTGCAGGGACTCCTATATCCACCTTCAGTTATATTAGAAACCTTCCTCTCATTGGTCCAAGTCTAGCCTCCTATTTATTACCTCCCCAGCTTTGGAAGCTGTAATGTTTCTGCTTCCTGGCATCTGATAGAGCAGTGTTTCTCAACCTTGACAATTTTAAGGCATGTGGACTTCAATTCCCAGAATTCCACAGCCAGCATTGCTGGCTGTGGAATTCTGGGAGTTGAAGTCCACATGCCTTAAAATTGTCAAGGTTGAGGAACACTGTGATAGAGGGAAACAAAGCGTCTTGCTCAACATCCAACCCAAAACATTTGTATTATGGATTGGACTGGCATTTAAAAATAGTATAGAAGATCAAAATCAGATTGGCCTGGTTAAGTTAATCTTAAGAGCTAGCGGTCAGACTAAAACATAGTCCCACTTTTTAAATCCGATAGTATTTTCCTGAACACCGTATCTTCCTCTGCTTAAAGTCACTTTAGGAGGAGCACATTCTCAATGCTTTCTGAGAGCACTTCAGCACCAACTTCCACAATCATACATTCAATAAAAAGTACTTTAGTATAACAAACAACAGCATAGCAAACAAGGAATAATACAAAAACTCAAACAAATACAAAATCAAAAGGATCAGAGGAAATGCCTGGGTGTCATCTTTTCGGCAGAGAAAAACAGTCCGCCTAAATGGAAAGGTTGGGGAACTCGGCTCCAAGTCATTATCATTCTCTGATTCTCTTGCAGTAAACATGTAATAACAAATTAATCAATTATCAACATTGTCATTCTATGACACATGCTTCAAATCAGCTGCCTGCTATGAAAAAAATTATAACATTAAATATTTTGTAATACTTGGTAATGGCTTATACTGTCAATTCAAGTTTGGAGAAATAGATGCCAGGATTGAAAGGAGACTCTATTCCAGCGGTTCTCAACCTGTGGGTCGGGACCCCATTTGGGTTTGAACGACCATTTCACGGGGGTCGCCAAACAACGCAGTCCACCATTTTTCCCCCTTTTCCTTAGCTGTGCTACTCCCTTTTATTCTATTGGCTTTTGAAAGCCAATAGAATAGACTCTCTTGAATAGAGTCTAATTCTATTAGCTTTCAAAAGCCAATAGGAATTGTCCAGGCTGTCTCTGCCCTGCTGAGCCCGCCAAAAGTCCCATTCTGCAAACGGTGCTGTACCAGTTGAGTAGTCCTTGACTTATGACCGGTTGAGTAATCCTCAACTTACGACCGGTTGGGGGTCGCGGCATTAAAAAGGTTCACTGCTCTATTCAGTGCCAATATACAAATACTGTATATTCAATATTTTCAAAATGTCTTTAGCTAAACTGAGGATTATAATGCTCAACTACTACTGTATACTACTGAAGCACTGCAATGCTGCTTTCCTTCCAAAAGTCTGATACAGGTTGGGACATGTTGTCAATGAAACTTCCTATTCAATATGTAGAATTAAGATTTTCTTTTCCTTGAAGCTTCTTTATATGCAAATGTTTGTTATCTGCTTAGTGACATCATGGATTAGAAGCCATGGAATGGCAACGGGGACATTAATTCTATAAACAGAAGCTGCTCCTCTCTGGCTGATTTTCCATTTAACTGTAGAAAACCAATTTTTTGGGGGAATATAAATCTCTTTGTTTTCACCCATTCACTTACCTACCAACACAAATTATGTGATAAGAATACAAGGAGGCTTATCTGACTCATTTTGTGCAGTAATCATGCATTTCCAAAGATTTGTTGCATGGGAAAATCGACCATCCTTAGCTTCAAAATCTGATGACTTTGAATCTTCATCATCATCGAAATCCGGAAGTGTAAGTGAATATGAATCAGAAGGTTTTGGTTTGCCCAAAGTTACAACCACCAAAAAAGAAACCATGCCTAGCCATCCAGATGAAATTCCTCTTCCTGTAAAGCAAGTTTTGGATAAAATTGAGGTGGCACAGCTGGAACGAGCCAAGAAGGTAGGTACCAAAAATGTCCCTGGAAAAAGGCAATTAAGTTTGCATAACTCTTAGATTAGATTAGATTAGATTAGATTAGATTAGATTACTTTTATTGTCATTTTTTCCTGTGGGCACAACGGCAAACATTAAAAATAAAATTTTGTTGCTTCCTCTCAAAGTGTACGCATACATAACACACATTTAAAACATACTATATACAGCATATGTATAGACCTACACCCGTACATACAAGTAACATAAATATTAATCACTGATATAAATATTAATCACTGATATAAATATTAATCACTTCACAATAGCATCTAGGTTTGCTTCATAGATTCATGACTCAATTGTACATAAACATTCTCAGACCATAAATCAGGAAGAGTTGTACCATTAGGCAAAATATAATCTGATTCTGGTTGTTAATGAAGGGGAAGAAATGGTCAGCTCTTAAATTTTATTATTACAGTACTATAATCTGATTTTAAACCACTATCATCACCATTATACTTTTGGGAAGAAAAGGGCAAATGTATCTACATCTCCCAGACACAGGGACAACTTGTTATGAGATTTACTATCTTGGGGGAACATCTGATTTTTCTTGAATACTAGGAAATGCAGTTTGAGGAGAGTAGCATTTGCTGTTCCCCCTCAGGTATCCCAATGTTTTGATTCAGCCTTGTTGAGCATCTCCAACCATCACTGAAAGGTAGGGAAAAAATTATTAATTTATTCCACAAGTAAATGCTAAAACTCAAATTAAGTTCTTTCATCGTGAAAAATACTATATTGTTGAATCCCTTCCTGAATGAAAAACCGAAAGCACAATATCTTACTCTTGCTAATAAGCAGAGTCCAGGGTTCTGGTTTTTTTTTTTTTCAATGGGAGGGGCAGAGGCTTTAAGGAAATCTAGAAGCAGAATTTTAAGTTTATAATTATGTTCTTTTTTTCCAAAGTAAGCTTCTGAATCTGGAGATTTTACATAGTTTGATTAATACTTGCAGAAATGGATAGGGCTATCTTTTTTGAATTTGCTCAGTTTAAAATCTAAAGTAGAGACTTTCACTATTATTTAACATTTTTTTAAAATAATTCATATATATTTCTATCCCCATTCTTCATAGGACATATAGCAGGTAGCATATCAAATAAAGTATTAGAATAAGATTACATGAACACATCTACAAATTTCCCAGAATTTTAAGAGAAGACTGAAAGAGCTTCAAAACTAAGAAGTGATTTACACAATTGAGTTGTGAATTCCTGTTAATGATTCAATACACTTCTTTCCCCTGCAAATATGTTCTGTTCTTACAGGAGATTTCTAAAAAACTCTTTCGCATTCTGGAGAATGTGAATCGAGCTTATGATCGCTACAAAAGAGATGATGGTATTGATCTAAAAATAGAAAAGGAATATAACAACTTACTAACATGGGAGGAGAAAAGCCGTCGATCTCACCTTCTAGATGAAATTGATAATGTGCTAAATGTCAACATGGGCAAATTACTGGATTTACGCACAGTACTGGACTCATTAAAAGAATGCAGTAAGTTCTGTAACACCAGCAGTGGAAAGGGATACTCTCACAAAATTGACTGCTGATTGCCAAGTGCCCAAATTTTGATCATGTGACTGTGGGGATAATGTGACGGTTGTAAGTGTAATGATCAGTTTTAAATCACTTTTTTCAGTGCCATTGTAACTTTGAACACTCATTAGACAAATTATTGTAAGTCGAGGCCTATCTGCACTGTAGTACTGGCAGACTCCTGTAGCTCTCTTTTGAATTCCAGCTGGTCTTTCTTTGTAGGAGGATAAGAATTATGTATACTGTTTGACCAGTGTTGGACCTCTCCAGCTTGTGCTAGAAGACAGAGTTTTATTGGAAGAGTGAAGTAAATTTAATTGCCCTATCTTTCCTGTATATTAGAGCAAAATGTTGTCCTTTAGACAGTGGTGGGATTCAAATATGTGAACAACCAGTTCTCTGTGTGGATGCCACTTCCGGAAGTCCATTCTGGGCCTGGGCAACAAAAAAATTAGCTACCGGTTCTGCCAAAGTGGTGCAAACTGGCTGAATCCCACCACTGCCTTTATATTAGCGAGCAAAATGTCTAGAGACCAGCTGGTCTTTCCTATAATCTGCTGCTTGGTCCTTTAAACCATGTTTGGCTTTTCTATGTAGGAAACTGACATCTGAGCTATGAATCTAGCAACATTAAGTCCCTTGAATGTATCACAGAATTGAGGCCTTGGGAAAAGCAATTCATATAATTTTCATATTATTGGACTGCTCAATAAAATATTTTCCAAAGGAGGAATGTTAATGTTATTTAAGAAGGATTTTTCTTTCATCCTATTTGAGTTTAAAATTTCTCTCTAGGTGGAATGCTGAAAAAAGTTAGATTACAAGAAAAACTACTTCCCAGTGAAGAAATGGTTGAGAAAATGGAGATGGATCTCATGAACTTTATTGAAAAAATTGAAGTAAACGTTCAACGTTTGATCAAGCTATTCCAGCCACTCTTTACAGAGAAAATGAGGACACGACGGAAATCAGGTACCTAAAAATAGTAGTGGGTTCACTAGAAGCTATATTTTTTGCTTAATTACAAAATGCATCCAAGAACAATAACCTGGCAAAGATGAGCCACAAAAGACCCCATGTCAGAAGCAAAATCAATCTCTCAGTCATTGTCAGAGTTTGCATATTGCTAGGGAAGATGTACATTTCATTCAGCTTTGTGTGACTGATGTCCTTTTAATCACTATACAAATCCCAGTCATCTGGTTCTAGTTTTTATTGCCTATGCAGTTTTACCAGCTATGTCCTAAGCCTATAGTTTAGCAGTATTTGTAAGCTGATTTCTGAAGAACTTTTTTAAAAAATATTATTATCAAATTTATTTGCTGCCCATCTCACAGTTTGAGGCTATTCTGAGCAGCTTTTTTTCTAAATATATTTAATATTGATTTCCTGGCCATGTCCTTGTACTACTTATGTTACACTGACATAAGTACAATTAATTGCAATATTCTTCTGACATATGATATTGTTTATTAATATAATCTTATAGTAATAACATTTAAGAATTTCTGGTCCAATGATCCTTTATTTCTCATTTCAGTTTTACATTATTACCAAAGCTAATACTATTCCTCTTATTGTTATTGTTATTACTCTTATTATTACCTTTCTACCTCAGGTCAAAAATATGTCCTTCTGTTTAAAGCATGGCGAGATAAAGTGGCAGAAACGCCTCAAGAAGGTGAGCCTTTGACACCTGAGCAGATGTTGGATGATGAATCTCTTGCTTTTGCTCGTTGTCATGATGTTAACAACATGATACACGAACTAGGGGAATCTTCATTTTTCAACAAAGCAGAAATAATTGCCCTTAAGTACACTGCAACCATGGTAGGAAACCTTATAAAGGCTTTCAGCCTTCTAGTTAAACAGTGCCGCAACCTAAAACTCAGGTGTGACAGCGTAACTATTTTGGAAAGCAGAAAGCAAGATCCTCAGGTTGTTGTCCTACAAAGAGAACTGAGAATGGCCCTGGACAAAAAGGCAGCATTGGAAAAGCAGGTCCAAAGTGCTGAAGAAAGATGCATGGCACTCCTTATCACAAATGAAATGATTCAAAAAGAATTGCATGATGCAAATGAGAAGACATTATTAGCAGGTGACATCACCCTTTCCAGGCCTACTTCAGGTAAAACTCAGAGTAAACCTTCTGAAGTTGAAAAAAATGTGAAAAGCAAACAAGTTGAGAAACCAATATTCCCGATAGAACCTAAGAAGAAGCTAACTAGAAAAGGTGAAGGAGAAATCTTAGATGAAAAATGGGAATCTCAGGGTGAGGGTTCACAAACATCTCTAATACCTATTTCTGAGAGAGAACAAACTCCAACTGGAAGCATCCAAGATATAACAATTAAACAGAGGAGAATTAAAAAAGACAAATTACCCCGACAGGAAGACAAATTGCCAGAAACCTCTGACAAATGGAAAGCAAAGCAACCACCGATGGCTTCAGATGAAAAAGGTCCACCAATGGTTGGAACATTCATTGAAAGATCATCGGAGCAACTTAACAAAATGTTCACTAGTCACAGAACACTGGACACAGAATCTGATAGGGGGGCTTCTAAATCTAGTGATGAAAAGCCTATTGAGAGCAGTCCATCTGCAATGAAGCCTTCATCACTAACTGAACCGACTGCAGAAGACATTTCAGGTCAAAGCTTCCAAAAAGATAAAAAGGGAGCTAGGCATAGGTTATCACTAAAAGGTACTGCAGATAAAGTTGTAGTGACCATGAAAACAAAAAAGTTGGTCAAATTCCCACCTACCAAGGACACACCTACTCAGGACATAGCTAGCCAGGACATAACTCCCCTATTCACAAGTGTCCAGGAAAGACCTGAAGGTGAATTAACTCAAAGGCCAGTGACGACTTCAGAAACGAAAAAGGAACCAGAGTCCCTAGATAAAACCTTGACACAAACAGCTACAGCAGAAGAAGCCCCAAAACAGCTAGCAGACAAATCAAAAGATATTCGAGAAAAGAAAGAACCAAAGCGATGGAGTAAATTATTACAACTCCCAAAGCAGGCAGAGAAGTTTGAAGGAGTGAGACATGGTTTAGATGTAAAGTTGAAAGAGCTTGCCAGAGACATACCTACCTCAGACATTCCTATCCAAGACATTTCTACCCCAGACACTCCTACCCAGGACACCCCTACCCAGGACCTACCTACCCTGGACACCCTTTCTCAGGACACACCTACGGAGGACACCTTTATGCCGGCCACCTCTACCTCAGAGACCCCTACCCAGGACACCCCTATCCAGGACATATCTAGAGGTGAATTGACTCAAAGGCCAACAATGACTTCAGAAACCAAGGAGGGGTCAGAGTCTCAAGATAAAGATCTGACACAAACAGTTGCAGCAGAACAAATCGAGGAAGCCCCGAAATCATTAGCAGACAAAGCAAAAGATACCCGAGAAAAGAAAGAAACAAAGCGGTGGAGTAAATTATTACAACTCCCAAAGCAGGCAGAGAAGTTTGAAGGAGTAAAACATGGTTTAGATGCAAAGTTGCAAGAGACTGCCAGGGATACACTTATCCCAGATATACCTACCCCAGATACCCCTATCCAGGACACCCCTACCCAGGATATTTCTGGTAGTGAACTGACTCAAAGGCCAACAACAACTTCAGAAATGAAGGAGAAGCCAGAGTCCCAAGATAAAGACCTGACACAAACAACTATAGCAGAACAAGCCGAGGAAGCCCCAAAACAATTAGCAGACAAATCAAAAGATATCCGAGAAAAGAAAGAGACAAAACGGTGGAATAAATTATTACTACTCCCCAAAAAAGCAGAGAAGCTTGAAGGAGTAAGACATGGTTTAGATGCAAAGTTGCAAGAGATTGCCAGGGACATATCTACCTCGGACACCCCTACACGGGACATCCCTACCCAGGACACTCCTGCCCAGGATATTCCTGGAGGTGAACTGACTGAAAAACCAACAACAGAAACCAAGGAGGAGCCAGAGTCCCAAGATAAAGACCTGATACAAACAGCTATAGCAGAACAAACTGAGGAAGCCCCGAAACCATTAGCAGACAAATCAAAAGATATCCGAGAAAAGAAAGAAACAAAGCGGTGGAGTAAATTATTACAACTCCCAAAGCAGGCCGAAAAGTTTGAAGGAGTGATTCATGGTTTAAATCTAAAGTTGCAAGAGATTGCCAGGGAGAAGGATGGTATGATAGATATAGAGACTATCAAACATTTTTTCGAAGAATTAGAGCAATCATCTAAAGACACTGCAGCAGGACCAGTGACTGGAGGCCGCCATGCAGAGAGGCCTGCCAAAATATTCAGTGTAAAAAAGTCCATATTGCCTCCTGATACAGCTGAGCAAGCATCTACTGCAAAAGAAAAACGGAGAAGCTCAAGAGTTGAAGAAACTGCTCTCCATGAATTTCAAGAAGCCACTCTTGCTTGTTTAGAGGACAAGCTAGAAAAGTTAAAAAAAGGTCCTCCTGGCAATGGGAAAGTATCAGTTCAATTTCAACCCACAGATCCACATGTTCAACAACTCTTTAAGGCAATACATGACAAAGTGGAAGAATGTTTCTTAATAAAGCAAAAATCCTTTATTCATCTGGAGGACGATACTGTGCAACACATTTCGCAAAGCATGGAAAAGTTGGAAGATAAAAATGGAGAAGAAATAACCAAAACTCCTTCATCTACTTATGTCACACCTACCCAGGACATACATGTCCAGGATACACCTACCCAGGACATGCCTACCCTGTTCACCCCAACTCAGGAAACCCCTACCCAGGTCACTCCTACTAGAGATGTATCTAGCCAAGACACATCTCCCCAGGACATACCTACTCTGGTCCCATCTCCACCTCCTCAGGAGATACCCACCCTGATCACACCTCCAAAGGACATACCCATTCAGGTTCTGCCTCCAGGTCCCCAAGACATACCCCCACTGGTCCCACCTCCCCAGGAGACACCCCCCTTGTTCCTACCTCCCCAAGATATACCCACCCTGTTTCCACAATCCCAAGACATACCCAGCCTGTTCTCCCCTCCCCAGGACATGCCCCCTCTTGTCTCACCTCCCAAGGAGATACCCACCCTGTTTCCACCTCCTCGGGACATACCCACCCTAGTCCTCCCTCCCCAGGACATACCCCCCCTGGTTCCACTTCCCCTGGAGATACCTCCCCTGTTTCCTCTTCCCCAGGACATACCCCCCCTGGTCCCACTTCCACCTTCCCAGGACATACCCCCCCTGGTCCCACCTCCTCTGGAGATACCCCCCCTGGTCCCGCCTCCCCAGGACATACCCACCCTGGTCCTGCCTCCCCAGGTCATACCCACCCTGGTCCCACTTCTACCTGCCCAGGATATATCCCCCCTGGTCCCACCACTCCAGGACATACCTACCTTGTTCCCACCTCCACCTTCCCAGGACATACTTCCCCTGCTCCCGCCTCCCCAGGACATACTCCCCCTGGTCCCACCGCCCCAGGACATACCTATTCTAGTCCCACCACAGCAGGACATACCCACCCTGTTCCTGCCTCCCCAGGACATGCTGACCCTAGTTCCGCCTCACCTGGACATACACCCCCTGGTCCCACCTCCTCTGGAGATACCCCCCCTAGTCCCGCCTCCCCAGGACATACCTATCCTGGTCCCGCCTCCCCAGGTCATACCCACCCTGCTCCCACCTCTACCTCCCCAGGACATACCTCCCCTGCTCCCGCCTCCTCAAGACATACCCACCCTGTTCCCACCTCCACCTCCCCGGGACATACCTCCCCTAGTCCTGGCTCCCCAAGACATACCCACTCTGTTCCCACCTCCACCTCCCCAGGACATACTGACCCTAGTCCCGCCTCACCTGGACATAACCACCTTGGTCCCACCTCCTGAAGACATAACCACCTTGGTCCTGCCTCCCCAGGACATACCCATTCTGGTCCCACCTCCCCAGGGCAAAGAATCATTCTCTCCCCAGGATGTATTCCTGCCTAAATGGCAAGAGAAGGAAGAAGACCTGGCCAAGACTTTACCTATCACAAAAGAAGAGCAATCTTTGGAACATGTGCCTGATGAAGGTGATCAGCAGGTTAAGGAACTGAAGCAGGAAGAACAAGACAAAACCAAAATAATTATACCAATTTCTGAGGAGCAACCAAAGATTGTCGACAAAGCAAGAGAGCCATCCCCCAAAGTGAGCCATCTGAAACTGAAGAGCTTACAGGAGTTAAATATTAAGAGGGAGCTTTGGTACCAGCAACTTCAAAAGGAGCTACTGACAGAGAAGGAACGAATTCAGGAAGAGCAGTTACAGTTACGGGAGGAATGTCAGCGAATAGAAAAGGACAAAGAGAACTTGGCACAATGGCAGGGGTTGTTTCAGAAGCAGCAGGAGGAGTGGAAGCAGAAGCAGGAGCAACACAAGGAGCAGGAGCATCTCTGGCAGCTGCAGTTTGAGCATTGGCAGCGCCTGCAGCAGCAGAATGATCATTATCAGCAGTTCTGGACTGAGCAACGAGAGAAGCAGAAGGAGCAGCAGTGCAGGTTGCAGGAGGAGGTCAGACAACTGCAACAACAATACAAACAGCAAGTGGTACTCCAAGGGGAGCAGGCCAAAGAACAGTGGTGCTGGAACCAGTTGAGGGAAGAGCACAGAAAGCAGCAGGAGATCTGGCAAAAGGAGGATAAGGAGCATGAAATTAAGAGAAAGCAGTGGCAGCAACAACAGGCAAAGCATGAGGAACAAATGGAGACCCTGAGGCAAGCCCATCTGGAGCAAGAAGAGCAGTATAAACAGTGGCAAAAAGAGCAGCAGCAGAAGCAACAAGAGCTCGAACACATTCGGGAGAAGCGCTGGCAGCAGCAACTGCAAAGCTGGCAGCAGGAGATGCAAAAACAGCAAGCTCAGGAGCACAGAGATCAGGAGCAGAAGAGCAAAGCGCCGGAGAAGCAGAGACTGATACAGAAGGAACATAAGCCCCCGAGTCCCAAATTGAAAGTAGTGGAAAGCTCTGTTTTGGATATATTTGTTAAGCCATGTAAAATGCCACCCGTTTCTAAGGAAAAAATAATTACTACTACTCCCCGGCTAACTCCTTCTTCTAGTATTGCATTAAAGGAAGATTCCTCTGATCTAGAAACTACATGGTTCCCTAAAATGTTTACAAAAATAGAAGAGCTTCCTACATACGACATCACAGAGAAGCGCTACTGGATAAATGTAGAAGCACAGAGGAAAAACCTGAAGCTGTTGCGGGAAGCTTCTCAGAAAGCTGGTATTTCACCAGATCTATACAGTGATACTAAAGAAACTATCAAGCAAGCATTACACAGCAATGTGGAGAGGCTAGCTTTGCTCTTTCGTAAATACAAGTCTTTTTACAATCTCCACGAAGTCAGGTAAGATTAAACATCAAATATGAGGCTAAATACTAATAGTTGCAACTAAAAGACATACGTTATTAGAGTAAAGCGTGATAGGTAGTTTATAAACCCATCAGTTTATAAATGAAGAGTCAAAAGCAAACATGTTTTTATTGTTATAGGTATAAAAGACATGCATCCTTAACTATTTTCCAAGAGAAGCAAAGCTGCAGTGTAGGAATGATTATTATTCCCTGCATAGCATGCGCTGTCAATTTTATAATTGTGTTGTACCTTAAGAGTCATATTCCATGGTAGAAAGACAGTACAGCAGTCTTAAGAAATAATAGATCCATTTTAATAAATTTGGCAACTTGACTTGAAAAAAAGGGATCCTGTGCTTATGAATACAGGAAGCTCCCTTATATCAAATCATACTATTAATCTACTTAGTTTAATATGGTCTGCACTATTTTCCATAATTTTAACCTGGATTTTTTTCCTGGTTTCACTGAAGAGATCAGGGATTAAAGCCACAGTAAGACCTTCTGGATGTAGGATAGAGGTTCTACCATGAAGCTGCATCCTTTTCCTTCATCTTAGAAATATGGCAAACATTCTATACACATTTCCAATTGTATGGACTGTCCTTTGCAATGGGATTTGAGAAGATTGAGGCAGGTTCTAGCAGCTCTCCTGTAATCTCTGGCCAGAGATGGCACATATGTAACATACAAGTACTGTTCAGCTTAAAGATCACGAAGCAGAGCTGTGGTGGCGCAGTGATTAGAATGCAGTACTGTAGGGTAATTCTGCTGACTGCTGGCTGCCTGCAGTTTGGCAGTTCAATTCTCACCAGCTCAAGGTTGGCTCAGCTTTCCACCCTTCCAAGGTCAGTAAAATGAAGACCCAGATTGTTAGGGGCAATATGTTGACTCTGTAAACTGCTTAGCAAAAATTGTAGAGCACTGTGAAGCAGTGTATAAGTCTATGTGCTATTGCTATTGCACAATTAATTTCTGGCATATAATTTCTGGATACATCACAGTATCAGAAGGAAGTTGATGCAAATAACTCACTTGTAATGAGCAGTCTTGTCTACCATAAAGATTTGTATTTAGTCGAGTAATTTCATGAAACGTCTGCAAAGTCAAACCGAAGAGCCAAGCTAATGTATGAAACATCAGAAAATCATTATTGTTGAATGCTGACCCTCTGAGAACCTCACTGACGATCAGTCAAATTAATAGTGCCTTACTCTAGTATCAGAACTAAGTTAATTGAACCAGTTATCCCAGATTGTGAACCGACTTGCCAGATAGGCAGAACAAAATCAGCTACCATAGACAGGCCCCTTTCTGTGGGAACTAGATTGACTCTAATGGAAAACATCAGTAGTTCTTCAACTTTATTTCCTCATCCCATTTAATGCTGGGAATGAACTGCTATAATTTATATATTTGAACCAGGATCCTAGCACTTTTGATTCCATGAAAAACTAGATTCATTCCTTTAAGGATCTCAACCCCCCCCCCTGCATTTACCACCCTTAAATAAGTATACTTCCTACTTTATCTGTCAAATATGAAAGCAATCAGATGTGTTTGAATATGGGGGAAGCTGGCACTTTATAACTGTATGATCAATCATATTCCCATAGTTCCGCTACCCAATTCCAAAAATAAAGACAGACTACTTAAAGTAATTTATCCACAAGCATGTAGGTTTTATCTGGCCTTTCTCTTCCTCCTCCACCAGTGTAAAGAAGGAACATGGGTCCCTATGTGTAATCCATGATTACTGACACTTTAACTCCATAACCAAAGTAGACTACTACTTTCTTCCATTGATTTTTGAACTCTTAGAATAGTTGCCAAAGACACAAGTGTTTTATCAAATTGGACCTCAAAGGGTTTAAAATCACATTCACATGAAAAAAGGGTATGAACATTCAACTGCCTTCAGTCATTGCTATGGGAAGTTTGAGTAATGCTACTGAGATTTTGCAGGCAGATTTATTTTTTTCAAGGAGTTATGAATAATATTTTTCACAATTCTCGGTACAAGTTCATAGAGTATTTATATGATACTGTCTTTCAGGATAATATTTTTTAAAAATCGTCAATATCTTTATTACTACAACTTCTGTACTAAACTAGAAAAATGTATTTTTATAGCATCGGGGCTATTGTATTTTCTCAAAAGGAATTCAGATGGCTTCATTTAAGGCAGCAGTTCTCAACCTGTGGGTCGTGACCCCATTTGGGGTCGAACGACCATTTCACAGGGGTTGCCAAACAACGCAGTCCGCCATTTTTCCCCCCTTTTCCTTAGCTGTGCTACTCCCTTTTATTCTATTGGCTTTTGAAAGCCAATAGAATAGACTCTCTTGAATAGAGTCTAATTCTATTGGCTTTCAAAAGCCAATAGGAATTGTCCAGGCTGTCTCTGCCCTGCTGAGCCCGCCAAAAGTCCCATTCTGCAAACGGTGCTGCAAGTTGTCTGCAGCGAAGGCGAGCTGTCTGGAAGTTTCCACCCCTCCCTGCTGAGCAAGTACTAAAAATGTAAGTAAAAGAGGGCCAGGGGTGGGAGGTGGGAGTCCAGCGATGGCAGGGAGGGTTGCTGGCATGCGTGGGGCCTGGTGGGTCCCTTACCTCCCTTGGGCTGGGCCAGCTGGTGGCCCAGCCGGTGGTCGGCCTGCTCCGTCTCTGCCATTTGCCAGTTACGCCTCGGCTGGCGCAGGGGGCGGCACCATGCATGTGCGGTGCTCCCGGGCAGGGAAAGTCCTTGACTTACGACCAGTTCGGTAGTCCTCGACTTATGACCGGTTTAGTCCTCGACTTACGACCGGTTGAGTAGTCCTCAACTTACGACCGGTTGGGGGTTGCGGCATTAAAAAGGTTGAGAATCACTGATTTAAGGTAACCTCCATTCTGTCATGGAAGCCCAGCACATACTATCAGAAATATAAAGGAGTTCTAAGGCTCAATAATTTTTTAAAAATTATAAATATTTTTCTTTTTTTTTCTTTTTCTGCATTAATCAAACAGTTAATTTCCTTCATTAAGAAGGAGAAATCCTTCTAAGTTGGTTCTGCAGTTAAATAAGCCTTCCTTCAATAAAACAAGTATTCATTTCTTAACCATCAGCTAGATCTATCTGCCACTGCTTCATTCAAGCTGATGCCTCTGATTTTACTTTGAGAGTAGTGTGGTCTCAAGTTTATGAACCGTCTTCTCCCTGTGCACTCCCTGTGCACCCTCCACCCAAAATGATATTATTTTTAGAAGTTTAAGAAGTAGCTTTAAGTTATCAAGAATGCCTTTGACCATTGGCACTACTACCTTTTCAAGGGTGCTACATAGTTTGTTGAGATTGGAATGAATGATGAGACTTACAAAATCGTGATTTTGAATTACATATTCAAACATTGTCTCTACTTGAATAAAAAGATAAATTTCAAAATGCATAAGGAACGAAAGATCAATTGGTGCTTGATAAAATTATACTAAAAAGAAAAGTTAACAAAAATCAAAGTAGAAGGCATGGCTTGAATATATAAAGGCATCTGAGTTTCTTCCACATAGCTGGATACAGAAATGTTTGGAAATATTTGGCATTGGTGTGAATATCAACAATTTTGTAAAAACAAAATAAAGCTATTAAAAATAGACTTTTACTTTGATGGTAAATTGTGAAATTAAAGGAGAGGAAAAGGATTTTTTAAAGGAATTCATTCGTTCCATTGTTTTTTACCATCGCAATGATACCCTTCACATATTCTGAATAAAACAAAACTTGGATATGAACTGTTAAAAAAAAGTGGAAAATATTCCATCTGTTATATAGAGATCATTTTAAACTACATGGGGAAAAAACAAACCTGAAATTGAACCTTTAGTATTGCAAGAATATATAATGATGACAACAAAATGAAATTTGAAATTGACGTGTGTAAAATGTTCAGTATAAAAAAAGGAAGAAAACTACAAATATTTAGGAATATCTAGATCAAATAACAGCTTGCATGGTAAAGTTAAAAAGAAATCCAGTTTAGAATATTTGAAACAAGTGCAAAAAAATCTAAATTTAAAATTAAATGGTGGAAATATAATTAAAGCGACAAAGACATAGTTGATACAGTAAACTGGACACAGGTTGAACTAGACAATTTAGATCAGAAAACCTGAAAACTGATGACAATGCTTGATGCATTAAATCCATAAATTGATGTTGATTGACTATAAGAGTGGAAAAACAAAGATAACCAGGATTACATGATATTAAGGCAAACAAAGAGAAAATTATCATTGTAGTTTGCAAAGAAAACATCCAGAAAGTAGCAGAAACAAAAAAGACTATAAAATGAATTGTTTTATAAATCATTTAGAACATTGGGAAAATAAATAATTACCAATACATTAAAAACTGCAAATAAAGTAGGCAAGACAAAGAACTGGCAATAGTTATAAGTTGCCATCAGAAGGATTCATTTTATCATTAAAGTACAAACATTACAAACCTTATGAAATCAAGCAAATGAAGACTTTGTAAAGAAAAAGATAGAACAATGGATCACATATTTAGTAGGTACAAAAAAACTGCTCAGTTTTCATGTATAAACAACATCTCAACAAAATATGATCCATTGACATCTGTTGTAAAAATTATAGATTCTGAGTTTCCCAGTTGTGGGTATAACAAATTTAAAAAAAATAAAAAAAATGTAAAAATTTTATGATAAAGGTTTTTCACATACAGATAATAATCATCTAGAACACAAACGGAACAAATAAAATAACAATGAAAAGACTACTTTTTATATATGTACTAATACCTAAGGAACTAAGGAAAAAATAGGAAAAAATTACAAAATATAGAGATCTAAAGATTGAAATGAGTATCTTATGGAAAAGATCTTGCAAAATCATCCCTACAATTATTATGGCATTATTCAGTGAAATAACAAATGGATTAAATAAATGTTTACAAAAACTAAAAAGTTTGGCTACATCAACTGTGGATTTATAAAAGCCATACTGTTGAGCTCATGTTATAACTTTACAGTAGAATATTACTTGGATAATTCCTAGGACCGTGGTGGCGAACCTATGGCACGGGTGCCACAGGTGGCACGCAGAGCCCTCTCTGTGGGCATGCGCGCCGTCGCCCCAGTCCTAGGCCTTCAGCTGGGTTTTATAAAACTTTTTCGCTTTAGGCCTCCGCTGCCGTGTGCAAAAAAAAAAAAAAGAAAGTTCTGTCAAGCCCCTGGGCTTGCCATGGGCCGGGAGATGGGGAGCATGCAGCCAGACGCAATCAATCAATTTCAACTTCTTGCGGGAAAAAAAAAAGACCTCACAAAGTAGGAATTGATTGATTGAACTTTTTAGTCCCACCCAGTCTGCCGTTACCACCCCAGCCATGCCCACCCAATGGGCCATGCGCACCCAATGGGCCACAACCACCCGGCACCCGACGAAACATAAATGGGCTTTGGGTTGCAGTTTGGGCACTCAGTCTCTAAAAGGTTCGCCATCGCTGTCCTAGGATCTTGGCTGGAACTCAATTTTCCCAAGAAAACTTGTCAAAGATGTAATTCTTTTTATTTCTTTCTTTATACTTTGGTAATACTTGATGGATAAAAAGTTAAAAATAGTATAACAATAAGCTCAAAGAAGGAACTGAAGAAGACAAGTGGCTTTACTATAGAGAAAAACAAAAACAGACAAGGAATGAAATAGAAGAAAGATCTATCAATAATTCAGAAGCTAACTAAGACACTTTAGGAAGAGTTCCAAACACCAGAAGGTACAAGTGAATAGTGCGACATTTGATTCTCATGTTGATAACTATTCTAGGAGATCCTTTGGTACTATCTGAACCAAAATTACTCTTTTCAAGAGTGATTTCCATAGAGTTCATTTTATCAGGATTTATTGAGATGAGTGGGGTGGATGTGTAAGAAATTGAGAGTAAGCAAACTCTCAATTTAGAACCAAACTATCTCAGGGTATATTAGGGCAGAGGTCCCCAACCTTTTGGGCACCAGGGACCGGTTACATGGAGAGAGGTTTTTCCACGGACTGGAGGGGGCGGGTTTTGTATGCAACCTGCATCCCGCGGATGGGGTTTTGCTTATTTGTGTGGACCAGTTGCTGGCCCGGTACTGGTCCATGGACTGGGAATTGGGGACCCTGAATTAGGATGAAGTCTTACAGTTTTAGGGAAGTCTGGTGTTATGTCCCGAGCCTTTGCAAACGGCTCGGGCGTTTGCAGGCAGTCCCGGGCAGGTGCAAAGCTGCCCGGGACCAGACAGGCTGTTGCCAGCGCCGTGCGCATGCGCGGGTGCTGGCGCGGGAAAAGTAACCCATTTACCCGGGAGTTGCCTATATAAGAGGCTGCGAGGCGTTGGGCGAGGCTGAAGCCATCTTCCTGTAAGCTGAACGCTGAATAAAAGAAACTGAGAACTCCAGCTGCTTCTCGTGTCTGTTTTCCCGCCACGGACTCAACACTGGCGACGAAGGTGGGATGCCTTGCACTACCTGGAAAGGAAGAAGTGTAAGCTTACCCAAGGAGTCCTGAGCGGCGGAAGAGGAACGGCGTCGACTCGGCAGCTGCCTGCCATTCCGGTGCGCATTCGGGGGTAGGCTGGCTGATAGACCCGTCTCCTGAAGATCCGAAGATGGCGAAAATCGGAAGGCTTTCAGAATTCGACGTCTCACATCCAGAGCGGTGGGAGTCCTACGTATCCAGAATGGAGAACTACTTCAAGGCAAACCAAGTGAGGGAAGATAGCTTGAAGGCTGCCACCCTGCTTTGCGTTTGCGGCCAAGACGCCTTCGAAATCGCAGAAAACCTTGCAGCACCTGTCCCAGTAGAGTCTGTAAGCTACGCAGACCTGAAGAAGCTGCTGAAGGAGCACTTCCACCCCAAGGTGTCCGTTATCTCATGGCGCCACACCTTCGAACAGAGGGATCAACGGTCCGGTGAGTCAGCCAAGGAATACATCGCCGCGTTACGGAAGGCCGCCAAGCCCTGCGAGTTCAAGGACCTCGAGGAACGACTGAGGGACCGATTCGTGTGCGGGTTAAGGCATCGAGAGCTACAACAGAGACTTTTCGCTAAGGAAGAATTATCCTTCCAAGACGCCTTAAGGGAAGTCACCGCAGAAGAAGCAGCAGGCGGCGCCGTCAAGAACATGCGGCCGATCAGAAGCAGTGCAGAGGGTGCGTCCGTGCACCAGGAAGACGTCCGACGAAACTCCGAGGAGGATCCGGACGAAGAAGTCGACCGTCTACACCCCGCGAAGGAAGAGAACCAGAAGGGAAGCTCTTCGGCTCCGCTCAAGTGCATCGGCTGTGGAGGTCGCCACAGGAGAACCGACTGCAAGTTCCGCTCTGCTACCTGCCGGGCATGCGGCAAACAAGGGCACATTGCAGCTGTGTGTCTGGGCCGACGAAAGGCACAACCCCAAGAAGAACGCCTGAAGGGTACCAGATTCCCCAGCCAGAATAGGGTAGGTTTTTGCACTTCGCGAAGAAGCATCTGTAGAACAGGCACACACAAGCCCATGAAGAAAAAGCTGTCACTCAACGTGAAGCTACAAGGGGTTCCATTATCTATGGAACTAGACACAGGGTCTGCCCTTTCCATTATTTCATTGCATACATTTAGGAAGATTTGTTCCAGTAGTGGGACTAAGGCCAAGTTAAGGCCTTCTGATATTGTATTAACAGATTTTCAGAACTCAAGAGTGTGTGTTAAGGGGGAGGCCACCCTTAACGTGCAATACAAGAGTTTTGAAGGTCCACTAGACTTATTAGTAGTAGGGGGTGAACGAACGAGTCTCATAGGACTCGATTGGTTTGAGGCCCTGGGGATACACGTCACAGGACTCAACAGCTTACAAACACTCGACCTACAGGAAGTCTGCAAAGAATTTGCAGATGTTTTCAGCCCCCAGCTGGGCACATTCAAAGGACCACCTGTGTCCTTAAAGCTAGACCCCACTGTCACTCCCATTAGGATTAAAGCAAGAAGGGTCCCTTTTGCTTTAAAAAGTAAGATTGATACTGAATTAGACAAACTAATCCAACAGGGAATCCTAGAACCTGTTGATTCCAGCCCGTGGGAGACCCCCATTGTCACGCCTCTAAAGGCAAATGGGGACATTCGCATTTGTGCTGATTACAAATGCACACTCAATAAGGCATTGCAGCAACATGCCTATCCTGTTCCTGTGGTCAGTCACATCCTGGCCTCTCTCAAGGGGGGCGTGTTTTTGCAAAGCTTGACCTAGCTCAAGCATATCAACAGCTGCCTGTTGATGATGATGCTGCCATAGCTCAGACCATTGTGACCCACAGGGGAGCCTTTAAAGTAAAAAGGCTACAGTTTGGAGTGAATGTCGCTCCTGGGATTTTCCAAAGCGTAATGGAAAACACACTACGAGGTATACCAGGGGTCTGCCCCTACTTTGACGATGTCTTGATTGCAGGAGACTCCACACACATTCTAGCTGAAAGGCTGAGGGCTGTCCTGTTAAGATTCAGGAAATCAGGCCTCAAGCTCAGAAAAGACAAATGCAAGATTGGGGTGCCTTCTACTGAATTTCTGGGATTCAAAATTGATGCTGCTGGGATTCATCCTGCTGAATCCAAACTAACTGCTATTTTAGAAGCACCCAGGCCAAAGTCTAAGGCCGAACTTCAGGCCTTCCTAGGCCTCCTGAATTTCTACAATTCTTTTCTTCCACATAAAGCTAGTGTAGCTGAGCCTCTTCACAGGCTACTAGACAAACAAGCTGTGTGGCTGTGGTCACAAGCACATGAGGCTTGCTTTAAAGAAGTCAGGGCCTTGCTCACTTCTAACAGTGTTCTTGCACATTTCAACAAGTCTCTTCCTGTGTGCATCGCTTGTGATGCGTCCCCCTTACGGGGTTGGAGCTGTCCTGAGTCACCTCAGGTCTGATGGAACTCAGGTTCCTATTGCATACTACTCCAGAACACTGTCTTCTGCCGAGTGCAACTACGCTCAGATAGACAGGGAGGCTCTGGCTGTTGTTGCTGGAATTAAAAAATTCCACGATTTTCTATATGGCAGGCATTTCACGGTCTTCACTGACCATAAGCCTCTGCTGGGACTGTTTACCACACGTAAGCAGACTCCCCAAATCATTTCCCCTAGAATGCTTAGGTGGTCTATTTTTTTGTCTGCATATGATTTTTCATTACTCCACAAGCCTGGGAAAGAAATGGGCCATGCTGATGGCCTCAGTAGGTTGCCCCTGCCAGTAGTAGAAGCTGACCCGCGCCAGCTGTCAACATTCTATCAATCCAAGCCTTGCCCGAGCTCCCTCTTAGTGCCAGGGATGTTACCGCTGAAACAGGTACAGATCACACACTTTCACGTGTCCGCTCCTGGGTCCTGTCCGGGTGGCCTGAGCACTGCCCTAGTCCTGAGTTTCAGAGTTTCTGGTCCAAAAGGAACGAATTGTCCCTTTCTCAGGGTTGTCTGCTTTGGGGAAACAGAGTTGTCATTCCCACCTCAATGAGGACTAGGGTCTTAGAATCCCTCCACGAGGGTCATCCTGGCATTGTCCGTATGAAGGCTCTTGCACGAAGCCACTTGTGGTGGCCTGGTTTAGATAAAGATATTGAGGCTAAGGTACACGCATGCCACCTGTGCCAACGATCTCGCCCAGAGATGCCCCAAGCTCCTGTGCATAGATGGGAGGAAACACAGTCCCCATGGTCTAGGGTGCACATTGACTACGCTGGGCCCTTTCAGGGCCAGTTCTTCTTGGTCCTTGTTGACAGCCATTCAAAATGGCTTGAGGTTGTGCCTGTCTCATCCACCACCACTGCAAAGACTATTCAGGTACTGAGGGGGATTTTTGCTGCACACGGGCTGCCAGATGTCATTGTGTCCGACAACGGCCCTTAATTCACCTCCTCCGAATTCCAAGCTTTCTTACAGGCAAACCTGATTCGTCATGCCACGTCTGCGCCTTTTCACCCGTCCACCAACGGTATGGCTGAACGCATGGTGCGCATCGCAAAGGACGCCTTGAAGAGACTCACCTACGGGGACTGGCATCACAGGTTGGCTGACTTTCTCCTTTCTTATCGCACCACACCGTCCACTTCTACAGGGAGAAGTCCAGCTGAACTTCGTTGGGGGCGTCAACTTACTACTAAACTTGACCGGTTGCTCTGGACAGACTGCCTTCATCTACCTCACATCCTAGGGCACCTAGACAACTACTTGTGGGTGCCCCGGTTTTGGCTCGCAATTACGGGCCTGGTCATACATGGGTCCCCGCTTCTATTTCCAGGGTCACAGGTCCTCTCTCCTATGAGGTAGCCCTGGACAACGGTCGTGTCCTGCGTCGGCACATCGACCAACTCCGCCCTAGGCGGGACCTTTCAGATGAGACTCCTGGGTTTTTTCCAGGGGGGGAGGGGGACCCTTTGGAGCAAAGGGAAAGGTCAGAGCTACTACTGCCCATCTCCACTGAGGGAGCCACAAACGGCTCGTCCCAAGGTTCTGCAATTGCTCCGAAAAGAAAGTCATGGAGCTTACCCACACAACAGGCACTCACGCCTACTCCAGCCAGGGAGTCACCCCGGGGGCATACTCACTTCCACACACATCACACAGCACTCCAGCAACGGAGGATACCCGGGGGCATCCCAACAAATCATTCCCCGCAAGAGAACTGGCACACAATTCCCAAGGTTGGCCTGACCTTACCCCAAATCCTACCTGGGGTCAAACATACACAGAGTTAGTCGAGGACCCAAGTCCCGACTACAACACCCCTAGCACAAATCAGGGAACACCTGAGTTTTGGGAAAGTACAGAAACCCACTCGAGCCCGAGCACAGAATGGGGTTCAGGGAATGGACAGCCTCCTGACAGGTCTTGGACTGACCTAGGAGGTTCTACAGAGACGCCCAGCAGTGGCTATCACTTCAATGGGCCTGAGGGTCTACAGCTAGGTAGGACAACCAGGTCACAAAGCAACAGAAGCCCTGGCCTGACGAGCCCGGTGGGCAAGCAAGCAGGCCAGGCATCGGGGCACCGTCCTTGGAAGACACCAGGGCACAATAGAGAGAACAGGCTCACGCCTCCCTCCAGTCAGGGGACTTATGCCAGTAACCCAGAGCTACGAAGGTCACAGAGAGCACAGAAATCTCCTAAGTATCTAGAAGATTACATAACATTGCTGGCAAGGCAAAAGCC